>NC_140495.1:58365126-58605126 GCF_964271855.1 Acomys minous
AGAGCAGGAGGAGGCTGCAAAGGGCTGAGTGGGTGCCTGGCACCCCAAAGGCCTTGTTGGCTGGAGGAATGGTGATGAAGATGCTGACAGCTGGGAGGCCATCATGGGGCAGGTGGCTGCCCATCCATTCCTAAAATCTCCAGAGCCTTGCTGCAGAGACTAAAATTTGCCCTCATCTGCCCATGGCTGGAGATGACCCTACGGACATGTTTTGTGTGTCATAAACTTCCTAGCAGTCTAGACCCAGGCCAGTAATGACTCCCCTGCCTCCAGCAGTGGGGAACACAAAGGGAGCGTCATTGGAGAGGGTCTTCCACTCACTCTGTCCCATGGAGCCTCAGGATCTGGCCTGACATGGGGCCCAGAAAAAAAAAATGGCATCCTTTTAGAGAGTGCTCTGGACCATGAGCCTGCCCTGCCAACAGACCCGATCAGCGCCCACCTCTGCCGCCCCACAAGCCAGCAGTGGGATCTGTCAGGTTGTTCAGTCAAAGGGTAGGAAGATTTCTGCAAGTCTCTGTGGAAGGAGCCAGGCAGAATGGAGGGGGTGTCTGTCTCTTTAGTGCTCTGTGACCCAGCTCTCAAGCCAGGAAGCTGAGTGTGAAGGAAAGGTGTGGCCCCTGTGGGGGGCAAAGTCCTGAAGGCCTTTGATAGGCTGCAGGGTGAGGTTGGACTTTAGCCCTACTCAACCTGGGTTGTGTGCTGTGAACAACCAACACACGCCATGTGAGAGAGTAAATGTGGAGAGGCCAGGCCTCAAGAGGCCCCTTGCTGCTTGCCCATGGCCATCCCTCCTGGGAGTCATACCCAGGGAGTTGCCCAGAGGTAACTAAAGGTAAGAACACATGGGTCACCTACGGACCCATGGAAGCAGCAGTGTGTCCCCTCAGCTTTCTTCCTGTAACCCAGGACATGAGAACATGGATCGCAAAGGTCACTGGGAAGGCTTCTAAATGAGGATGGAGCTTTGCCTGCTCAAGCTGCCAAGCCAAGGCCAAGGCTTTCTTTCCTTGGGACTCTTGTACCCTCCGAGGCCATCCCTGGGGCAACCCCCCTCCCCATGAACCATCAGCCAGACCCCTGCTTCTCCTCCAGGAAGCGCATGGGGCAGTGAACTGACCTCTCTCTCTCTCCCAGAGCAATCCTTCCAGTCCTCTGTCCCCCAGGCAAACACCCTGCCCATAGCCAGGGAAGATTGGCCACCATTTTGAGATGAGCAATCTAAAGTTCCCAGACCCACAGGGGGTCTGAACGCTTTCCGTTGAAGCTGTAGTGGTTGAGGCTGGGGACCCACGCTGGCCCCATTTCTGCTTCTGTGGTGGACAGACTTGTAGCCTGTGGTTCCCAGGAGAGCACATCCTGTTTCTCTGGGTAGCGGGGTTGCAGGCAACTGTCTCCAGCATCCATCCTGGTCCAGTATTATCTCTCAAGTCTCTAGCCAACCCTACTCTTGAGACCCTCACATCAGTGGTAGCTGTGACCCAGCTAAGGGACGGGGTGGGCTTTGGCTGGTAGCACCAGGAGCCGTCAGTCCTATGTCTGGCTCTGCTGTCAGGCCTGTGGTCTACAAATGGAACAGGGAACAGGCAGTTGGTGGGGGAGGGGGTCTCTCCTGGGCCTGACTCAAGTTCAGATTGAGTTCATCTTTCTTTTTCAGCCAGCTTCCCCTCCTCACCCCAGCCCCCCTCCCCCTACACCCTTAAAGAGGAAATGCAGGTCTCACACACACTTAAAGAGGAAATGCAGGTCTCACACACACACACACTTGAAGAGGAAAGGCAGGTCCCCGAGATCTAATCAACTAGGCCAGGAAACTCCAGCTCTCCCTCCTGGCTGCCAAAGTGCCTTTCTGCAGGAAGTCCCTTGGTCCCAAAGCCCACTTCAGGCCTTGGCTGAACATAGGCACCTACTGCTCTCAGCTTGCACCCCTGTCCTGTGGGAAACTGCTGTGTCCCCTTCTCTTCCGGGATCAGGAAATCACCTTCAGTCAGGGAGCGCTGACACAGCTCTCCTGTAGGAGAAAGTGGTCAGATAAGCAGAGAGGAAAGCAAGGCTCCTCCAGGCGAGAGACTTGACGATGCATTGAAATGGCTCAGCGGGTAGAGGTGCTTGCCAAGCTGAAAGACTTAGTTCAGTCCCCTAAACCGGCAAGGTAGAAGAGAACTGACTCCTCCTGCAAATTGCCCTCTGACCTCCACCGATGTGTCCTGGTACTTGTGCACTCAATAAAGCGATAAGTGTTAGAAGATAAAAACAATAAACTTTATCTGAGTTCATATGCCTAAGTCTTTGGTTTGGTTTTGTTTAACAAGAATTCACTGTCTACGTATCTCAGGCTGGGCTAGCCTGGAACCTCTTCTGTAGCCCAGGCAGGCCTGGAACTTGTCTTCACCTCCACAGTGCTGGAATTACAGCGCCACCACACGAACACAGCTCAGGGATGAATTCAGAGGAGAGTCACGCGTAGGTTCTTTTAATTTTCATGCCAGGCAGAAGTGGGGAACTGCGGTTGGGGTCCAGGGAGGTTAATAGATCCAGGCAGGCAGAGTGAGTTACCCAACCTGCTTTGAGCAGGTTCCTGGGCCTTGTAGGAAGAGGGCAGAGGAAATGGTCCACTGGAGGAGGCCAGGGTGGCCCCAAGGTGCTGGGTGTTCCCTGGAGAGCTGGTAGGATAGAATGGGTCCTTACTGACAGGCTCCCCGCTCTGCCCCACAGATGCCGACGTGCCCCGCGAGGCCCTGAGTTTCCACGGGGACGCCACGGGTGCGCAGGTGCATCTGGATGACCTGAGAAGCACAGCGCGCAGGCGCTCTACATTCCACGATGGCATCGTGTTTAGCCAGCGGCCCGTGTGGCCTGGTGAGCGTGTAGCGCTGCGGGTGCTGCGACACGAGGACGGCTGGTGCGGTGGCCTCCGAGTGGGCTTCACGCGCCTGGACCCTGCACAGGTGGCAGCTTCCTGCCTGCCGCCCTTCGTGTGCCCTGACCTGGAGGAGCAGAGCCCCACGTGGGCAGCGCTGCTCCCAGAGGGCTGCGTTCGTGCGGGGAATGTGGTCTGCTTTTGGGTGAACCGTAGAGGCTGGCTCTTCGCCAAAGTCAACGCTGGCCGCCCCCTCCTGCTTCGCAAAGACGTGCTGGTCCAGGGCGCCCCACTCTGGGCGGTGATGGATGTGTACGGGACCACGAAAGCCATTGAGCTGCTGGGTGAGACAATCTGTGGGGTCCGAAGTACTGTGGTCCTGGAGTGTGTGGCATGCAGACAGTTATAGGAGGCTCCACACACCTGTCTGGAGGCCTTTATGCTCAGGATGCCATCAGCCTATGGCTGGGTCCTAGTGTAGGGATGGGCGCTGGAGACACAAATGGGCAAAGGCCATAGCCTCGTCCCTGAAGGATGATATGACACGACCAGTGCTCTAAACAATGTTACAAGGCTGGTCGTCTTTCACAAAGGAGGAAGCATTTGGATGAGGCCTTGCAGTTTAAGTAGTTCACCCATACTAAGGCGACAAGTAAAAATAAACAAAACCGACAAAAGCTGTGAGAGCTGCCAGCTGGGTTCTTAACATGATAAGGGGACCAGCAGTGAAGAAGGGAGCTTGATTCTTCAGGGTAGCATGCTTGTGTGTGCATATCCATTTGTGCATGTGTGTGCATATGCGTGGATTCTTGGAGCTGCTGCCCTAGCTCTGAACCTTCCTTTCTGCCTTAGATCCCAAAGCCAATGCCTGGATCACCAGTGGGGAGGCTATGCCAGAGTCTGAAGGTGAGTGCAGCCCGGGTGGCCAGGAAGTGTGACCAGTTCACCCACAGGTTTTGGGCCAGCTTACTGCGGCTAGAGATCCAGAAACAACGCAACGTTTCTGCCTTCAATTCTGAGAATATTTTCATGAGCCAATGCCTCCCTGCACCCCCCAAACAGTCTCCTGTAGCCTAATCTACCCTCAAACTTGTTCCAAATGCTGGGATTGCAGCCTAGTTCAATCGCCTCTTTTTCTTTAAAAAATTTCTTACAAAACATATACATCACATATGCACCTGGTGTTTTCGGAGACCGTAAGAGGGAGTTGGATCCTCTGGAGCTGGAGTTGCAGACTGTCGTAAGCTTGCCACATAGACTCCGGAAATTAAACTTGGTTTCTCTGTGAAAAGCAACACATGATTGAAATTGCTGAGCAGGCGGGTGTGGTGGTGCATGCCTTTAGTCCTAGCGCTGAGGAAGCAGAGGCCAGCAGATCTCTGTGAGTTCAAGACCAGCCTGGTTTACAGAGAGAGTTCCAGGACACCAAGGCTACACAAAGAAACTCTGTCCTGGAAAAACCAAAGGAGGAGAAAGAGGAAGAGGAGGAGGAGAAAGAGGAAGAGGAGGAGGAGGAAGAGGGAGAGGAAGAGAAGGAGAAGAAGGAAAAGAGGAGAAAAGCATGTGGCCAGCTAGAGTGATAGTTCAGTTGGTAAAATGCCTGCTTGGTCTAAGCTGAATCCTCAGAACCCATGTGAACAGACAGGCACCTGCTGGGAATGTGGAGACAGGGCAATCCTGGGATTTGCTGGCTACATTGCCAGCCAGTGTAGCCAATCAGTGAACTCAAGGTTCAGTGAGAGAACTTGTATCAAAAACCAAGGTAGACCGTGATGGAGGAAAGTTCCTGACATCTACAAAGCAAACACACATGCACGCACACACACACACACACACACACACACACACACACACACACACACACACTGCTGGGGATTCAGCTCAGTGGATGAGTGCTTGATTAGCATGCACAAAGTTCTAGGTTGATTTCCACCACTGAATAAAACCAGTAGTGACAAATGTGGGGACAAGGGGGTCAGAAGGTCAAGGTTATCTTCAGTTACATATAGTGTATTTGAAGCCATTCTAGGCTAAATGAGACCTTTGTTTCAAAAAAGAGAGTAAAAAAGTAGAGTAGGTCTAGAGCCTAGTGTGTGCCAAGTCCTAGCTTTAGATTCAGTCCCCAGTATGAGAGAGAGCGAGAGAACGAGAGAGAGAGAGAGAGAGAGAGAGAGAGAGAGAGAGAGAGAGAGAGAGAGAGAGAAACTAAACCAAAATCTATCTCTACATGAATTGTAAAGCGTCCTGGCTGGTAGTGGTGCACACCCTTAGTCCCAGCACTCGGGAGGCAGAGGCAGGAAGATCTCTGAATTCCAGGACAGTTAGGACTACACAGAGAAACCCTGTCTCAAAAAACAAAACAAAACAACAACCAAAAAACCAAACCCAAACAAAACCAACCAACCAACCAAAAAAACCCAAAACAACAACAAAAAACAACCCCCACAAGCTTTACCAAATAAATAGACCATAAGCAACAAAACAACAACAAAACTTGCTAGACTCACCTACTATCTGTGGGTGGATTTCTTCCCAGGAGAAGGAATGTGTGGCCTTTATTTTCCTTGTACCCACAGGAGAGTTTTGTTGTGTCTCTGTACCCTCAGAGGATATAGTCCACAAGGCTCGTTATAGCCAGAACCCAGCCAGTGGCCTGTGAGCTATTGTTTCTTCCTGTTCCTGCCTACGCTGAACTTGCATTTATAAATCCATCATAGGAACTGATCAATGATGGCAACTAATAATAAAATAGAGCAGCTATAACACCATTCAGTAATAACAATTATTTAGTACTCATGATTTTTTTTCTAGATCTACTTGATAGTTCCATAGGCAGCTGAAACTGGGAGGCAACAGCTTGGAAAAGGGGCTGTGTGTACTGTGTAGGTTTTCATGTGAGTGCACTGAGTGGATTCTCACAGGACACAGTTCCTTGGTACACTGAGCTTTCCTGTCCCGTAGGAAGAGCATGAGTAAGGTGGCCTACCCTCTACGTGCGCCCTGACACATGCTATCTCTTTTTCCAGTCACATCAGGAGAGGAGTGTGTGATCTGCTTCCACAACACTGCCAATACCCGCCTCATCCCGTGCGGCCACTCACACTTCTGCAGCTCCTGTGCCTGGCATGTCTTCAAAGACACGGCCAGGTGCCCCATGTGTCGCTGGCAGATTGAGGAGGTGGCTGTGGAGCCTTCACAGAAGACTGGGGAAGGCTCCTGAGAAGACAGGCCTTCCGGAGTGGGTGCAGGTGGGACCTGGCTCTGAGGCAGACCCCTACAAAAGGAGAAACCTCTGTCTGGACATGGGCCAACCAGCCTATGAATGGGCTACCATGCCTGATCTTGGGTCAGCAAGCCTTGTTAGCCATGAGGGAAGCTCAGAGACCCTTTCCTCAGCCAGAAGGTTCCGTAGAGGCTGATATGGCAAAGAGAAATCTCTGTGGCCACTTTGGGAAGTCCCACAGCATGACGAGGCAGCCTGAGCATCCTGCTATAGTGGAGGACATGAAGGAATCTGTCTGTGTCTGGCACAAGCAGCAGAGGCAGGGATGGAGACCATGGTGATTTGTGAGATAGCCAAATAAAGTGTGTTTTGTAGTGATGTCTCCTTTGCTGTACTCAGTGGGAGGAGGTGGCTCCCTGGAATGGATGAGATGCCAAGGCATTTGGGGATGTGCTGCCCCACTCCCTCACCCCCACCCCCCAACGCCACTGGTTTTCCAGTAAAGGACTTGATGGGCTCTGGGTGCACACCAGTTCCCGGACTCTGTTCACTGAACATACCAGGGATTGGGTCAACCTTCTTAGCTTCCCTGTCTCAACCAGACCTTGTCCTTCCAGCTCGATTCTGGGGACTTCAGGAGGCTCTGAGGACTGATGGAAGGCAGGTGTATTAATGGCAAGGAAGCCCCAACCTGGGGCTCTCTTTATGGGGGAACCCCAGCCCCTGGTATATTTGTTGAATGCAACTAGTTTAGAGTGTTTAAGCTGAGACTGGGGGAGGAAACACTTGAAAAGAGTAGCTGGGAGATGAGATTTGTGTTGCAGATTTTAGGACGTCTCTGATGTGGTATACCTTAGCCTTCAGACTTCCCTTCAGCCTGAAGGCATCTCAAGCACTGATAATTATACTGAGTTTCTCTCTCTCTCTCTCTCTCTCTCTCTCTCTCTCTCTCTCTCTCTCTCTCTCTCTCTCTCTCTCCCTCTCCCTCCCCTCTCTCTCTTCTGAGACAGGGTTTCTCTGTGTAGCCCTGGCTTTGTAGACCTGGCTGGCCTTGAACTCACAGAGATCCACCTGCCTCTGCCTCCCGAGTGCTGGGATTAAAGGCGTGCGCCACTATGTCTGGCCTATACTGAGTTCTTAATTCCCGCCACTCTGAAGAAGCAGCTGCGTTGGGTGTTGGCTAACCCCTTGTCTGTGGGATGGCCTGGGTCTCTTGAATCAAGTGGAGGCATCTTGTTCGACGCCAATCCTTATGTAGACAATTCAGGGTGTAACAGCAGCTGCTTTAGAAGCAAGAACATAAGAAAAGGATGTAATGTCTTGTGTTTAAGGGCTTCAGGGTAGAGTGGGGGCAGGGTGGCCTCTGTCACTGCTCCGCTGTCTTGTTCCTGTCTGGCTTGGTAATCTCACACTACGCAATGAGCCTTCTTATTTAGCCTTCTAATTTTTCCAGACCTTTCCATGTTAATCTTTCTCTTCTCACGGCTACATATGTAGCAGCCGGCAGTTTATACCATGGGCCCCTCTCCCTGACTTCCTGTAGAGACCCAGCTCCCAGTCAATTCCCTTCACTCCCCCATCAAATCACTGGGCACATGTAGTTGCTCCCCTCTGTTCCCAGTTATAAACTGTCAGGAATGACCTAAACAAATCTATCTGTCCACCAGGAAACTATGTAGGAAACACCTCAGGAACCAAAAACTCTGGTAAGAGGGAAAGAAGTGGATCAAACTGAGGACGGATGTGGGGCCTTCTCATCAATTCACCCCAGTTCATGCTGGAGATAACCTGGGTGCCTCACACAAGAGCACACAGAAAAAAAGTCCAAGTGTCTCAGTGCGAAGGGTTCACAAGCCAGGCTAGTGACACACCGGGCCAGCATGGATCCCATCTTTTACCATTGACATAGGCAGTGACTTCACAATCCAACCAGACTGATTGAGCGGAGTGAAGGGGGCAAGGTCAGGAGCCAAGTCCTCACCAGGTGAAGTACTTTTAGCTTTAGGAAAAAAAAAAAATCTCACAACAGGGCACTGGTGACGGGCTGAGGAAAGGATTCCGCCCAGGTGTACACACTGAAGCAGGGAGTTAGCTCACTATGCACGGTAGCAAAGGACGAGCCGCTCGAAGAACTCTTTACACCCAGTTTTATGAACTCGCAGCAGAGGAGGTCAGTGATGTGACCTCCCGCCGAACAGTGAGTCATGGAAGGCTCTTCCCAGGGACAGGAGCAGGGAAGAGCTGAAAACTTGGAGCAGAGAAGGCAGGCAAAGCTGCCAGCTCAGGGCAGGCAGCCTCTGTATCCAGAGTGTGGCTTCCTCTGCCAGCAACCACTGTCAAGATTGGTTTCAACCATCAACTTGCAGACTCTGGAATCTTCTGGAAAGGGAGGCTCAGTGGGTGAGTGTCTACTACTGTAGGCTGGCCTGGGGGCATGCCTGTGAAGAATGTTCCTGATTGGCTTAACAGAGTCTGGAACCCTCCTTGATGGTGGCTGGCACCATTTCATGAGCTGGGCCACTAGCCCAGTGGTTCTCAACCTTCCTAATGCTGCAACCCTTTAATGCGGTTCCTCATGATGTGGTGAGCCCCAACCATCAAATTATTTCGCTGCTACCTCGTAACTGTAATTTTGCTACAGTTATGAATCATACTGTAGATATCTGAACTGGAGGCTATCTGATATGTAACCCCTGGGGGTTTGGCACCTACAGGTTGAGAATGCTGGTCTAGACTGAAAAGGAGAGAGCGCACCAGCTCAGGGATGCAAAGGAAGCTGAGCTGTCCCTCACCGGTCAAGGTTCAACCGCAAAATCCAGTTGCTAACACGTAAGATGAGGAAAAAAAAAACCAACCAAAAAAACCCTTAAAGTACAAGTTTGTTTTTTTTTTCTGTGTGACTAAGGAGGAAGTAGGGTCAGGAAACGGTGGCTTAAAGCCAGTCAGAAGCTGAAAAACAACTTGTGGTTTGGTAAGGGAGGGAGCAGGGCGTGCTTTAAAAGAACAGATAATTGTTCATTGCATCTGAAAGGGCGACTGGAAAAGAAACCTATATAAAATTGTCGAAATCAGTAAACTAATGTATTGAATGCTGAGACCCAGTCATTTTCCTCCCATCTTCCATGAGGCTGAGGTGCCTTGGGGTGGGAGAGATGGAGAAGCAGTTAAGCCACTTGTTGCTTTTGCAGAGGACCTAGGTTTGATACCCAGCACCCACACAGTGACACAACTGTCACTTGTTGTCAGCTGTAACTCCACTTCCAGGCTATCTGATGCCCTCTCCTGTCCTTTGTGAGAACCACACACATGCCTATGGTACATACGTGCAGCCAAAACACTAATATACATAAAATAAAATAAACCTTTAAAAAAAGACTCAGATATCTGTCTATAATTACAACTCCAAGTAGAAGACTGAAGGAGTATTTTCTAGAATACTAGCAGTTCAAAAGAAAACATCTGAAGACACTGACACCGAGTTATTCCCTGAGACCGCCCAGCCTGGTCCCTTTAAGTCTTGCTTCTCAGGGCTTCGAGCTGGAGTGGCTTGCTTATGCTCTAGTCTTAATTCCAAGCTGATATCCAAGAATTCACAGACATCTCAGGAAACCTCTAAATAAGGAGTAAGGAGGTACGAGTTGAAGCCAGTTCCAGTAACACGAGCACGGGTGGCGAGCCAGAGGCAAGCATGGGCTATGTGGTGAGTTCTTCTCTCAAAAACAGAAATAACAGCAGCAGAAGAGAGAGAAAACAGACAGGAGGACATGGCCACCCACGTCAGGGCTGATGTAGTTCCTTTGAGACACTCCCCTGCTTACTATGTAGTTTTAGCCCAGTAAAACCAGCCTAGGTTAAGGCTGGCATGGTGGCGCACGCCTTTGGGTGCACTTGGGAGGCAGAGGTAGGTCAATCACTGTGAGTTCAAGGCCAGTCTGGTCTACAAAGTGAGTCCAGAAGAGCCAAGGCTACACAGAGAAATTCTTTCTTGAACACCACTGCTCCCCCCCCCCCAAAAAAAAACCCAGCCTAGGTTTAAAACATTTTAAGTAAAAAAATGCACCAAGTCCATCTGGCCTACTAAACATCCTAGTTTGCAACACAGTTTGCAAGTTGGGGCAGACTCCTAGGAGAACCAATCCACCTCCCAAGAGAGACATTAATCCGTTCTCAATCCCTGTGGCCAGCATCTCCCACAAGGCCCTACCTCCTAACGGCAATCTATAGCCTGTGAGTGTTGGAAGGGACAACCCACAGGCACACCATAGCAGCCTAAAAATGGCCAACAGGGATCTGAAAAAGAGTTCAACTTCACTAGTGACAGGAAGATGCAAGCCCAAACCACAGCGAAATGTCAGCTCACACCTGTAGAAATGACCATTATCACAGAAACTGAGAACTGTTGTGAGGATATGAAGAAATGAGAACTCTTTTTTTTTTTTTTTTTTAAAGAAATGAGAACTCTTAGTCATTGTCTCTGGGGTGTAAATACTATAGAGGTTCCTCAAAGAATGAAAAATAAAACAGCCACATGACCCAGCAGTTCTACTGGGCCCATATCCAAACCAGTAAGCCAGATTTGGAAGGTTTTTCTCCCGCCCACTGCAGTGTTTACTACAGCACCGTTCACAGTAGCCAAAATCCAGGGGCAACTTAAATGCCCAGTTGACAAGTGAGTGGATAAATCAAAGGTGATGGAGGTGGGATATTATGCAACCTTAATAGAGGAAGAATCTCTTTGCACGCTGAGTGAAATAAGCCAGACTGAGTCAAATAATTCCCAAGTCAGAAGGCTCTGGAAAGCTAATGCACAGCAGGTGGCTAGTCAGCCAATGGGGGCTGTGCGATTAGGATTTGCCCAGGGACCAAAATTGGCAACTATGAGAAACAGTAGAGAGGCTAGTCAGCTTGACTGTGATGATCATTTTGTGATACAAACACATTCCAAAACATCACACCTTAAAAGGATACAATTTTTACCTGTCAATCATAGTTCAGTAAGGCTGAAACAGAATAAAGATACATAGTTTTAGCAGCTGAGTTGGGAGGTCTGACTTGAGATCCAAGACACTGTAGCCTGCCAGTCCTGGGGAGAAGGGTCAACATGGCCTTGGTTGGTTAGTGTGGAGGTGGGGTTGGGTTGAGATGACAAAATACCATGAGGTGCCAGGATTTAAAAGATGATGGCCAGCACGTAGGGGAAGCAGCAGCAGTCGGATCTCTGTGAATTCAAGCCTATCTTGGACAAGCAAGGTTACACAGAGAAACCCCGTGTTTAAAAAAAAAAAATGGAACTGCAGTAGTAATATTGAGTAATATCGATCGTCTTTCCAGATAGATTATCCCTAAGAACACGTAGGGGGTTGAGACATCTACACCATGGTCAGCTTCTCACATAAGCAGAACCGCTGGCCCTCTGGGGAAAGTCCCGCATGCTGTAGATGGTGGCCTAACTAAGCAAGTTCATCACCTTCCCCCATCCTTGTCATGGAAACAAAGCCTCTGGAAGTGGGACCTGTGACAGGGAAAATAAAGAAAATGAATGGGCCCGGGCACTTGTGTGCCTGGAGAGCTGCTCCCGAGAATAGAATAGAGTTGGTTAAACGCCAGCTACTCAGACAGGAAGCCTGTCATCCAAACACTGGCCTTTCTTTCTGAGGCTTCTCGGGGAGGGGGGCAAAGGCTCAGGTTTTGTTCAGTGGGAAAGTGAGACGGATAGAGGCTTTAGCTGCCTGGAAAAAGGCATGGAAGTGAGCTTATAGCTTGTTTGGTTTCAGGCTGCCTTCTTTTTAATGGCTAGTTTACAGGAAGAAAAACTATCTTACTTGGCTGCAGCAGAGACCTGGTGCCTCTAGCGATGGCATCACTGGGGAGCAAATCTGAAGATGATGTAATGTTTTGTTGTTATTTTGTGGTTCTTCAAGACAAGGTTTCTCTGTACAGTCCTCTTCTAAGCTGGAACTCACTCTGTAGACCAGGCTGGCCCCGAACTCACAGAGATCCACCTGCTTCTGCCTTTCATGTGCTGGGATTAAAGGCATGCGCCACCACTGCCCAGCTGTGAGTTTTTGTTGTTTTGTTTGGTATTTATGTAATAGTTTAAACCAGAAGATGATGTAACAGTTTAAATTGGTTTCAAGCCTCAGCTTCCTTAGTGTTGGCATTACAGGATGCATTACCACTTTCAGGTTTTTAAAAAATATTTTTTTATGTTTTCCTCTAGTTCTTTTTTTCCCTCCTCCTCTTGCTCTTCTTCCTCTTCCTCCTTCTCCTCCTCCTTCACAGTAAAAGTGTTTCTTAAGAAAATGGAAACTGCCAGGCATGGTGGTGCACACCTTTAATCCCAGAACTTGGGAGGCAGAGGCAGGCGGATCACTGTGAGTTTGAGGCCAGCCTGGTCTACAGAGTGAGTCTGGGACAGCCAAAGCTACACAAAGAGACCCTGTCTGTCTCAGAAAAACAAACAAACAAAGAAACAAAGAAACAAACAAAAAGGGAAACTGCACTTGGGAGGCAGAGGTCAGTGGATCTCTTTGAGTTTGAGGCTAGCCTGGTCTACAAAGAGAGTCCAGGACGGCTAGAGCTCTGTTACACAGAGAAACCCTGTCTTGAAAAAAAAAAAAAAAAAAGAAAGAAAGAAAAGAAAAGAAAAAGAAAATGGAAACTGGGCACTGGGTGTGGTGTGGCACACGCCTGTAATCCCAGCACTCAGGAGGCAGAGGTAAGTGGATCACTGTGAATTTGAGGCCAGCCTGGTCTACAAAGCAAGTCCAAGACAACCAAGTCTACACAGAGGAAACCTTGTCTTGAAAAACTTAAAAAAGAAAAAAAAGAAAGAAAGAAAGAAAGAAGAAAATGGAAACTGAGCTAGCAAGATGGTTCAGGTAAAAGTACTTTTTTCAAAGCCTGTGACCTGAATTTGATCACTAATTCCACAGTGGAAGGACAGAACTGATTCCTAAAAGTTATCCTCAGACTTTTACATGTCCATCATAGCACATGAACACACACACACACACACACACACACACACACACACACACACATGCACATACACTGATAAATAAAAGTTTAAAAAGGTATTGATTGAACAAAGAAAAACGTGTAATCCTTACCCAATACAACACAAACTTAGCACACACTGTGGCCTAGCAGTTCCAGAGGGTCGCTATGGTGAGGAGATTATGGAATGAAAGCAAATAAGAGCATGTGGAAGAATACCTTCCAGAATGTTCCAGGAGGAGCTCTGTGACAGGGATGCACTTGGGAACAAGCTGATTATTCTCACCAGAAGGTAAATGCTTATATCAACTGCAATTTCCTGCATTGTACATGGTGCCATGCTACAAGGATTAATGGCATTTCCCCCTTTTCTTCTTTTCTTTCTTTCTTCCTTCCTTTCTTTTTTCTTTTTTTGTAGCCTTGGCTGTCCTGGAACTCTCATTGTCCAGGCTTCAAACTCACAGAGACCTGCCTGCCTCTGCCTTCTGAGTGCTGGGATTAAAGGCGTGCACCACCATGACCAGCTTTTAAATTTATTTATTTATTTATTTATTTATTTATTTATTTATTTATTTATTATACAGTGTACACCTGCAGGCCAGAAGAGAGCACCAGATGTCATTAAAGGTGGTTATGAGCCACCACATGGGTGCTGAGAATTAAACTCAGAACTTCTAGAAGAGCGGCCAGTGCTCTTAACCTCTGAGCCATCTCTCCAGCCCATAAAATAATTTTTTTTTTCGAGACAGGGTTTCTCTATGTATCCTTGGCTTGGCTGTCCTGGACTCACTTTGTAGACCAGGCTGGCCTCAAACTCACAGCAATCCACCTGCCTCTGCCTCCCCAGTGCTGGGATTAAAGGCATGAGCCACCACACCCAGCCATAAAACAAATCTTTAAAAAACAGTAATAAAACAAAAACCAAAGGGCCCCAAGTTATGTGAGTCCATGTATATAAAATATCCACAATAGGAAACACAGACACAGAAACTAGCAGAGGACAAGGGCTGGGAGAGGGAACCTGGAGAATAAAAACTAAGGGCGGGGTCTGAGAAAGCACAGTTGCTGCGGTGCCTGCCTTGTATACCAGAGGCTCTGGGTCCAGTCCTCAGAGCTGCGGGAACCAGGCAGGCATGGTGCTGCACTCCTGCAATCCGAGCAAGGGAGATGGAGACAGGAGGACAAGACGTCCAAGTCATGAAGTAAGTTGGAGGTCCATGTGGGTTAAAGACTTTGTCTCAAGCCAACCAACCGAGGATGCTGGTCTCACAGTGAGATCAAGGAGGTACTGTCGATCGCACTGATGGCCGCACAATTTTGATGTCATTGAAGCCATTTAATTGTTACTTTTTTAAAAATTGGTTTTTGCTTGTCCCTTTGCTTTTTGAGACAGGGTCTTGCTGTGTAGACCAGGCTGTCCTCGAACTCATGGAGACCCTCCAAGTGCTGGAATTGCAAGTGTTAGCCACCACAGCGACTGCTATTGGCACATTTTTATGAGGATGATTATGGTAAACAACAACAAATACGTATCAAGCAAACCAAAAGCCTCCACAATACTCCCCTTTCTGCCTTTCACTATTAATCTGGCTGTTCTAATTGGTCTCTTGAGGATAGGTGGCCAAACTTGGATTCTTAAGGTATACAGAGTGTGCCCCACCCCCACCCCAAGTTCAGTTACAAGCAGGGGCAGGAGGGGATGTCCTATCAGTTGTCAGGAGAGCCAAGCTTCAAGGGTGTGCCACAGTTGGGTGCTAATCCCATGCCAGGCCTGCTCACTCATTGTGTGTGCTAGGTGACAGGCAGGCCCACTGCCAAGGTTCATTTTCCTGGAAGCTGGCTTGATTTCTCCATGGTCACTGAGATGGAAGGGCAGCGGATCAAAACAAAGAGGGTATTTCGTTAATCATCCTCTGGAAGATTCTTGGCAGAGAGAAAGGAAAGCAAAATCTCCACACAGGGCTGTTAGTGTGTGAACAGGAAGTGGCCAGGTGGGATCCTGGAACTGCTGAGGGGCTTTCCCTGGGACCCAAGAAACTTCCCCATGGCTCTGCTAGGGGTCTGGGGGTCTGTCAGACCTGCTTAACCACCCTTCCCTGCACTAATGTTGGCATTCTGTTTCATATAAACTACTTAAACACTTCTTCAGTTTAGAAGTCAGCATGGAGGCGGGTGTGGTGGTGCACGCCTGTAATCCCAGCGCTCACTCTGAGAGGCAGAGGCAGGAGGATCTCTGTGAGAGCGAGGCCAGCCTGGTCTACAAAGAGAGTTCCAGGACAGCCAAGGATACACAAGAAACTCTGTCTCAGAAACAAAACAATAAATAAAAACTAAAAACGATCTAGCTTAAAAGCAGCTTAATGTGGGGCTGGATTCAACAGTTAAGAGCATGTGTTGCTCTTGCAGAGATCCTGAGCCTGGTTCCTAGAACCAACAAAGTAGTTGACAACCATCTGAAACTCCAGTTTCAGAGGATCCAATCCATCTTCTGACTTCACAGGGCACAAGGCATGCATGTGATGCACATACATATATACAAGCAAAATACACATATGAATAAAGGTCAAAAGATTATATATATATATATATTTCCCCCCTGGAGAGGAGTGGTCCACACCAGCACACAGGAGGCAGAGGCAGATGGATCTCTGTGAGTTCAAGGCCAGCCTGGTCTACATTGTGAGTTTTATGTTAGCTGAGGCTAATAGTAAGGCCCTTTTTCAAAACTAAATCAAGATAAAACAGGAGTAGAGATCTCGCTGCGCAAGCAAGAGGACCTGAATCCATTCCCAGCATCTCTGCAAAACTCAAGCATGGCTGCCCACGCTTGCTGGCCTGCCAGCCTAGCCAATATGGTAGCCCCGGGTTCAGTTACAGAAGTGTCTCAAAAACAAATAATAAAATATTTTGGAGGGCTTTCTTTCTTTCTTTCTTTCTTTTTTTTCTTTCTTGCTTTTTCAAGACAAAGTTTCTCTGTGTAGCCCTGTCTCTCCTGGGGTCTTTTTGTAGACCAGGATGGCCTTGAACTCACAGCAATCCACCTGCCTCTGCCTCTCCAGTGCTGGGATTAAAGGTGTGCGCCACCACACCTGGCTTCAGGAGGCTTCTTTTAGGGAAGACCTTCGGGCTGCAGCAGTGACACCATGGAGCTATGCCTCTGTGCCAGCTGCCACTGACAATTTGCCATAGACACAGAGGCTGGGGAAACGGCTTGCTGGGTAAAACACTTGTCTCATTGTATCGACCTGAGTTTCTTCCGCTGGAGTCTATGGAAAGCTGGCTGCAGGAGTGCTCACCCGCAGTTCCACTGCCCCTATGGGAAAATGGGAGCCGGGTATGGAAGAGTCCCTAGACACACACACACACACACACACACACACACACACAGAGAGAGAGAGAGAGAGAGAGAGAGAGAGAGAGAGAGAGAGAGAGAGAGAGGATGGACGGACGGATGGATGGATAGATAGATGTGAATCCTGGTTCAGGATTTAGGGACAGGTTTCTACCTTTCTAGTGTCCACTGTGCTCTGTGGATGGCTATACAGAGTACCCATTGCACATCTGTGCACACCCACCTGCCGGTCCACACTGAAGATGGTAGCATTCCCCTTTAGGTACCTGACAAGCACCTGGAGGAATCAGAAACTCCCACGAGGAGAGACAGTACTGCCTGCAGGTGTCGGGTAAGAACTACTGCTAAATCTCACTCGAACAACCCCACTCACAGGCGAGGTTACGCAGGGAAGAACCCTGTGCTGCTGGCTTCTGCACTACCGCGGTGTCAGTGACTCACTCCTGCCTCTAGGGGGATCCCCAGGAACACAGACAAGGAGCCATCGTCTTTTGGTTCTTTCAGCCAAGATTCTAAATGTGAATGGATGTGGTTTGGTAACCCACAAAAGTAAGGCTGCATGTTACAGAGGAGGAGAAGCCACATAACATCAGAGGGTGCTAATTGGTGGACCCTAGACACCAAGGACAACCCTGTCCAGCGTTCCGTGAGGTATCTTCTCTGGTAATCGCTGGGTAAGAAAGCTCATTTTTTAAATTATTTTATTTATTTATTTATTTATTTTGGTTTTTCGAGACAGGGTTTCTCTGTGTAGCCTTGGCTGTCCTAGACTCACTTTGTAGACCAGGCTGGCCTCAAACTCACAGTGATCTGCCTGCCTCTGCCTCCCGAGTGCTGGGATTAAAGGCGTGCGCCACCACGCCCGGCTTTTTTGTTTTTTGTTTTTTTTTTTTTTTATCCAATCAATTAATCAGTTTGGTTTGCTAGTGGATGTATGCACACTGGTGTAATGTGTAGAAGTGGGAAGTGGACTTTGGGCATCATCCTAACTCATTTTACATTTATTTATTTATTTTATTTTTTATTTTTTGGTTTTTCAAGACAAGGTTTTTCTGTGTAGTCTTGGCTGGCTGTCCTGGACTCGCTTTGTAGACCAGGCTGGCCTCAAACTCACAGTGATCCACCTGCCTCTGCCTCCTGAGTGTTGGGATTATAGGTGTGCGCCACCACCGCCCAGCCTTTTACTTATTTTTTGTTTTAATTTTTTGAGGCTGCCTCACTAAGTCTAAAACCTGCTATTTTAGTTTGTCTGGCTAGCCAGCAAGTCCCCAAGATATGCCTGTCTCTTCACCTAGTGCTGGGGTTACAGGCATGCAACATTCCCAGCTTTTGAGTGGGTGCTGGGAATGCAAACTTTGGACTTTGGACTTGTGAATCAAGCGTTTTACCTACTGAGCCGTCTCCCAGCCAAGGATGCACTATTTGGTGGAGCTGACTGGCGGGGCTCCCATCAAGCTTTGCCACTACTTATCTTTGCCGGTATTCATCTTATTGGTGGTCACATCAGATAGACTTCTGACTGCTGAAGCTATGTTTGTGCCCCGCTCTCTCATGGAGTCCCCAGACGGTGAGTGAATGTGGAAAGCAACCAGTGTAGGGCCGAGGACTACCTCCAACCTCACCCAAGCTTCTCTGTAGACAGACAGTATCCTGCATTGCTTGGGTTTAACTTTTTTTTTTTTTTGAGACAGGGTTTCTCTGTGGTAGCCTTGGCTGTCCTGGACTCACTTTGTAGACCAGGCTGGCCTTGAAGATTTATTTATTTATTATGCATACAATGTTGTGTCTGCATGTACACCTGCACGCCAGAAGAGGGCACCAGATCTCATTATAGATGGTTGTGAGCCACCCTATGATGTTGGGAATTGAACTCAGGACCTCTGGAAGAGCAGACAGTGCTCTTAACCACTGAACCATCTCTCCAGCCCTGGGTTTAACCTCTTGTGGGGTTTTTTGTTGTTGTTGTTTTCTGAGACAGGGTTTCTCTGTGTAGCGTTGGTTGATCTGGACTCTCTTTGTAGATCAGGCTGGCCTTGAACTCTTAGAGATCTGCCTACCTCTGCCTCCCAAGTGCTGAGATTAAAGGCGTGCACCACCATGCATGGTGGGTTTAACTTCTTTAAGGTGACCGTTAGAAGCCTTTCGCTATGTTATTTCCCCCCAGCTTATTCTGCAACATTTCAAACATCACAGAAGATCTGAAAGGATCATATAATGCAATGAAAGTTATCCTCCACTTACATTCTACATTTCTTAAAATTGCATTTATTTTTTTATATTTATTTATTTATTTATTTTGGTTTTTTAAGAGAGGTTTCTCTGTGTAGCCTTGACTGTCCTGGACTCACTTTGTAGACCAGGCTGGCCTCAAACTCACAGTGCTGGGATTAAAGGTGTCCACCACCACCACTGCCTGGCTCATATTTATCTATTATTATTACTCTGTGTGTGTGTGTGTGTGTGCGCGCGCATGTGCACGTGCCTGTAGTCCTCCTGTAGAGGTTAGAGGACAACTTCTGGGAACCAGTTCTCACCTTCTACTGTGGGTTCTGGGGACTAAATCAGGTCCTCACGCTTGCATGGTAGGCACACTCACCTGCTGAACTATCTCAGCTGTCACAGGGTCAATAATTTAAAAAAACCAACAAAATATTTTGCATCCCTGCTTTCTTTTCTTTTCCAGCTTGCTCATTTGTACCATGACAGGATCTGGCCTCATAGAAATATCTAAATTAACCAAGGATGACTTTGAACATCCGGTTCTGCCTCCACCTCCCCAGTATTGGGAGCATAGGTATGTGCCACCAGGCCTGTTTTATGCTGTGCTGAGGGTAGGACGAAGACATCTTTGTATGCTAGGTACGCTACCAACTGAGCAACACCTGCAGCCCATGCATCGGCGTCGTGTCCTGGCCTGTCCCCCATGCATGGGTGTGACTCTGTGTGCTTGTATGCATCCTCTTAAGGTGTTTTTGGACCACTGGAAAGTAAAGCAGGCAGAACGCTGCTTTATATTAAAGCTTCCATATGCGTCCCTGAAGAAGGAAAACGTTCTACAAAATTACGTTAAGAGCTAAGGATATAGCTCTGCCGGTAGAGTGCTTGCTTGGTGTGAATAATGCCCTGGATTTGATCCCCACCATCACATTAAACCAAAGTGGTAGCACAGGCCTATAATCCCAGCACTTGGGAGATGGATGGAGGAAAGCTAGTCTGAGATACATAAGAATGCAAAAAAAAAAAAAAAATGACATTAAGATTTAGCTAGCTGGCCGGGCACGGTGGTGCCTGCCTTTAATCCCAGCACTCAGGAGGCAGAGGCGGGTGGATCGCTGTGAGTTCAAGGCCAGCCTGGTCTACCAAGTGAGTCTAGGACAGCCAAGGCTACACAGAGAAACCCTGTCTTGAAAACCCCCCCCAAAAAAAAAATTTATAAAGGCTCATCCTTACTCATCATACTGAATCCTGTCTAGCTTTTTATACCAAGTTGTGCCTCAAAAGGGACATTCTGCCAGGTCTGTGCCCAACCTTCCCATTATAGCTGTCTGCTAGTTAGAAAAACAGTCCCTGTCCCAAGGGGTTCCAGAGGAGCCACCTCAGGGTAGTGAACAGCTTTTCTCAGATGTCTCGCCTGCGTACATGCACCTGTAAAACAGAGGACAGTGCTGAGTACTGAAAAAACAAACAAACAAAATAAACTATGCAAGCAAATACGTTCCATTAAAAAAGGAAACAGTATCAGGGCCAAGCACCGTGGCGCACGCCTTTAGTCTCAGCGCTCTGTAGGAACAGGCAGACTGATCTCTGGGAGTTTGAGGCCAGCCTGGTCTACATGTCTACTTGCAGGCCACCCAGGGCTACACGATAAGAGCCTGTCTCCCATCAACTAACCGATCAATCAATCATCAATCAAGGGCCGGTGAGATGGCTCAGGGAGTAAAGACACCCGCCACCACAACTGTTGGCCTGAGTTGGAACTCTGAAACCCACATTGGAGGGACTGACTCATGACTGTTTCCCCATGACCTCCACACACGTGCAAGTGACAACAGCAAGCGCATGCACAACATAAGCGGGCCAATAAGGAAGCGTCAAAAGAACCCCCTGCATAGTGTTTTAATTAAGTTTACAGTTTTGTGTTGGACCAAAGGCACAGCTACCCTCTGCTGCTTCATTCTTCCGGAGAAACCACCCTCCCTCACCAGGCTTGGTGCCCAGGACTCAAGGCTTCACCCAGGCTAGGCAAGCACTGTGCCCTTCAGCTATACCCGGAAGTCCAAACACACATCATTTTAATATCACTAGGTCGCTATAATGAGCTTCAGGGTCTCAGAGGACCCGGCTCCTTTGTTATTCAGCTAACTACCCACGTGGCTTCCCAGCAGGTGCATCAGCCTCTGCAAGCACCAGGTGTGAGACTGAGACTTCCAGCTGCGCCTAAGGTCCAGCTGGGGAGCCTTCTGTTTTATAGTTTATTTAACAGACCCTTATTCAAGTTTAATTAGGAGGCCAGACAATAGTCTTACTTCCCCCGGGGAACTAACCCGGCTTCCCTACCACTTCATACTCCCGATGTAGTTCCTTCGAATATGACGCTGGCTAGTTTTGTGAGTCAGCTTGACTCAAGCTAGAGTCATCAGAGAGGAAGGAGCCTCAGCTGAGGAAACGCCTTCATGAGATACATCAGTAAGGCATTTTCTCAATTAGTGATCAATGGGGGAGGGTCCAGCCCACGGTGGGTGGTGCCATCCCCAGGCTGGTGGTCCTGGGTTCTCTAAGAAAGCAGGCTGAGCAGGCTAGTAAGCAGCACCCCTCTATGGCCCCTGCATCAGCTCCTGCCTCCTCCTGCCCTGTTTGAGTTCCTGTCCTGGCTTCCTTTGATGAGTGGTCTGGAAGTATAAGCCAAAATAAACCCTTTCCTCCCCAACGTGCTTTTTGGTCATGGTGTTTCCTTGCAGCAATAGAAGAAGTCTGAGACAACCTGCGATCACATGATGCAAATAAAATGCAGAGGCAAGTCCTCTCTGTCCCACTTCTCAGAGTCCCTGTTCCCCTCCATGGAGGAAACCTTCCGTGTCACATCCAAGACTGCCCAAGTGTTTGCAAAAATTGCACATTCTGACCGTTCCCATCAAAACTTCACATGTAAAACTAGACAGAAAACAGTGCCTGGAGGCAGATTCTGAGCCGGGCAAGGCTGTGTGTTCTTCAGTCACAGCACTCGAGAGGCGGAAGGGGACTTTGAGTTTGGAGAAAAAAATAGTAAGTCTATAAAGCAATGGTTAGTACTGACTTTCTCTCTCTCATCTCTCTCTCTCTCTCTCTCTCTCTCTCTCTCTCTCTCCCTCTCTCTCTCTCTTGTTGGTTTTTTGAGACAGGGTTTCTCTATGTAGCCTTAGCTGTCCTGGACTCACTTTGTAGACCAGGCTGGCCTCGAATTTACAGCGATCTGCCTGCCTCTGCCTGTTTTTAAGATCTTACTTTTTTAAGATTTATTTTTAAGCTGGGCTTTGATGGTGCATGCCTTTAATCCCAGCATTTGGGAAGGCAGAGCAAGTTCCAGGACAGCCAGAGCGAAACAGAGAAACGCTGTCTCGAAAAACAAAACAACAAAAGACTTATTCTTGTCTTACGTGTATGGGTGTCTTGATTGGCTGTATGCATGTGAATCGTGTGTATGCCTGGTGCCTGCAAACACCAGAAGAAGCCATCAGATCAGACCTTCAGGAACTGGAGTAAGGACAGCTGTGAGCAGTCACGTGGGTGGCTCCCCATGAACAGGGAGCAGCAAGTGCTCTTAACTGCTGAGCCATCTCTCCAGCTCCCAGGTTAGTTCTGGAGCCCATGGTCTCGTGTATTCCAGGCTAACCTCGAACTCAGTACATGGCCGAGGATAAGGCTGAATTCTGGACCCTCGTGGCCCCAGCTCTAGAGTGCTGTGTTACAGCTCGCACCTCCAACCTGCTTACGGGGTGGATCCTAGAGGTGGAGCAACTACAGGCTGAAGACAGAAAGCCTCAGGTGGGATAGGAAAGTGGTCAGGAAAGCTGACGATAACATCTGCAGACAGTGAGACTCGGGGGCCCCTTGGTAAGAAGACAGCAGACCAACTTCCCTCGAGACCACAGGGAAACAGATCTGCAGATAGAGTCTTCTACCTGCCAAGCCCCCCTTTCTGCCCTATAAAAAAATCCAAGTCCTCTGCACCTTGGCACACACTCTGTTCCCTTAAAGAGACTGCTGCCCTTTGTTCTTTTCATTTTTCTCATTTCAAAACAAGGAGAATCTCACGATATAGCCCTGGCTGTCCAGGATCTTACTGTCTAGAGCAGGCTGGCCTTGAACTCACAGAGATCAGCCTGCCGCTGCCTCCCAAGTGCTGGGACTGAAGGTGCGCACTACCTACCACACGCCTTTACTTCTGTAGAGGTCAGTCTCCTCTTTCTTTTATTCATGTTGCCTCAACCAATCTCAATGTAACAAGAGCCCTGTTGTGTGATATTGTTCCTGGGGAGATAGGAGCAGATGTCTCCTCACTCCAGGTAGGAACTAGCAACAGGAGGTCTTGGTGACTGGACTCTCACCCTCTGGTTCTGTTAAGTCCAAAGAAAACTCTTCCTAAAGTTGCTCTTGGTCACGGTGTTTTATCACGGCTGTAGAAGGTACTAACGCATCCTCTCTTCCTGTTTGGCTGTGCTCATTAATATCATACTTTGCTCTGCGCAACTTCTCTCCTTCCTTAAAGTCTCATATAACACATTTGAACTCATCATTATGGAATTATCTCAGCCAGGCGCTGGTGGCGCACGCCTTTAATCCCAGAACTTGGGAGGCAGAGGCAGGAGGATCACTGTGAGTTTGAGGCCAGCCTGGTCTACAGAGCGAGTTCCAGGACAGCCAAGGCTATACAGAGAAACCCTGTCTTGAAGAAAAAGAAAAAGAAGGAAAAAAAAAAAAAGAAGAAGAATTATCTCAAGAGTGAATCCAGCATCCTTTAGATGTTTGTTTATGACTTCTGTTGTCATGACAAAATGTTCAGAACTAGATATTTTATGAGAAAGGATGCCTTTTCTTTCTTTTCTTATTTTTCCTTTTCCTTTTTTCTTTTTAGCTTGCAGTTTTGGAATTTGGAAGCAATCACATGGTGAGACAGGCAGCAGGAGGCTTTGGGGGTCATGTTTACTCTTTTTATGACTCACTCTTGGCAGAACAAATTTACTTTTCAAGACAGTAAAAGTTCTTTCCAAGGGCAGTGACCTCAAGGACCTAATCTTGTTCCAGGAGGCCCCACACCTTCGAAGTTTACCCTCTCAAAATCACCAGATTCGGGGTGGGGGTGCTGGAGAGATGGCTCAGCATCCAAGAACACTTCCTGCTCTTGCCAAACTTGAGTTGGTCCCCAGCACCCATGTCAGGTAGCTCATGGCTGTCTGGAACTCTGGTTTCAATGGGATCTAATCCCATATTCTGGCCTCTGTGGGCACCTGTACATATGTTGCCTACTCTCAGAGAAACATACATGCATATAAACAAAATTAAAACCTAAAACCAAAAAATCACCGGGTGGGGACCACAGTTTGAAGACATGGAATTTCTGGGGAAACCATGGCACTTGTTCTGCATGTTTGATATCCTACTCCAATCCTTTTAAAAAAATATTGTAATTTATTCAGATTATATCCTGATTGT
Source organism: Acomys minous (assembly GCF_964271855.1). Classification (NCBI taxonomy): domain Eukaryota; kingdom Metazoa; phylum Chordata; class Mammalia; order Rodentia; family Muridae; genus Acomys; species Acomys minous. The sequence continues at coordinate 58,389,250 of NC_140495.1, forward strand.
TATCCCCACGCTTGTACCTTCCCGTTCCCACCCTCCCTCTAACTTCTGCTTTATTCAGCCCCTAGACCTGTGACAGGAGGGGGATCTTCTGCCCCACCATATGACCACAGCCTATCAGGTCTCATCCACATAGCCTGCGGCCCCTTCCTCTGTGTGCCCTCCGGGCCTCCTCACCACGAGGAAGTAATCAGATCAGGAGCACCAGAGTTCATGTCAGAGGCAGTCCCCACTCTCCGGTAACTGTGGAGAATTGGCTGTCTATTGGCTATATCTGAACAGGGGGTCTAGCTTTGCTGCCTGCATTGTCCTTGGTTGGTGCAACCGTGTGTGGAGGCTCCCCTGGGTCCAGATCCACCTACCTCCAATCTTAAAGACAAAAATCCTTCTGATAGTTGAAGTACGGAAGAGAATTGACTGCTGAACACTCTGCCCTGAAGGGATCATCTGAATAGAACTTTCCATGGCTTAGAAAACATGTCAGAAGATGAGGTAAAAGTAATGAAAGCGCTAAAGAATGGGAGGAGTACCATGAAATGCGCTGTCTTCTGGGCACGTCGTGGATGCTGCACTCCTGAGCTCACAGCAGCTGTGGCTACACAGCACAAGACTGGAGCCTTCAGCAGAGGAGCTCTCGGCAGGTAAGAGCCTCACCCCTCTCTGAGGAGCTGTAGGTATTAACAGTTGCTAGGAGAGGGGAAAGCTGTCCTTCAGTGATGTAGCCAGTGGCAAAATAACAACTCCTGTCTGATGTCCAGGCAAACAGCCCTAATTAAACTGGGTGGTCACAAAAAGACAAGACAGAGACAAGATCTGAAAATAGGAGGGGTGCTCGGTAGTGGGGAGGGGATGAAGGAGGGAAACAGTGGATATACATAACAAATTTGTTAAAGAAGATAGATAGATAGATAGATAGATAGATAGATAGATGATAACCTCAACAGTCATGGTTATGTGCACCTTTAATCCCAACACGCAGGTGGCAAAAGTGGCAGATTTCTACAAGTTTGAGGCAAGCCAGGTTTATATAGTGAATTCTAGGCCATCCATTGTTATATAATGAGGCCCTTTCTCGATGAATGAATGCATGAATAAAAGCATTTAAGAACCAAATTTCTTTTCCTAAGATCTACCTGAGTGTATCTCCCTTCTGTTTCTGTAGGAGTGCCCCTTTCTCTTCTCCTGTTTTCTTTTAGAACCAACAGTCCACAGGTATAATTTCTTCTTTCTCTTCCTCTTCCTCCTCCTCCTCTTCCTCCTCCTCTTCTTCTTCTTCTTCTTGAGATAGGATCTCATTCTTAGCATAGGCTTGCCTCCAACTCATCATATGGCTGAATATGACCCTGAACTCCCCCCACCCCAGATAAGGTTTCTTTGTGTAGCCTTGGCTGTCCTGGACTTGCTTTGTAGACCATGTTGGCCTTGAACTCACAGCAATGCACCTGCCTCTGCCTCTCCAGTGCTGGGATTAAGTGCACCACCACTGTCCAGTGACCTTGAACTTCTAATTCTCCAGCCTCTACCTTCCAAATGCTATGATTATAGAGATATGCCACTACAAATGGTTTCTGTGGTACTGGGGATCAAATATGGCTTCCCATGTACTAGGCAAGCCTTCTGCTATCTGAGCCACACCTCCAGATCTGAATCCGACGACTCTTAAGCCCACTCTTAAGAGAAAAGGTGCACATCATCAGCCGAAGTCTTAGCTTTCTGCATGAGAAACAGTTCCCGAGCCTGGGATTCAATGTTGCTTTTCCCAGCAGCTCAAGAGTCATCAACAAGGTATGTCCTTTGTCCACAGGGCAACCAGAGAGCAGCAGCAGCAGCAGAAACCCCCCCACCCCACGCCGTCCCCAACCCCAGCCCCCATTCCACAGCAGAGTGTGTCCCCGCAGTCTGAGCAGGGAGTTGCTGCTAGAATTGTTCAGCTGATGCTGACTGAGCACTGGGCCTGGAGTCTAATGAGGGATTTGGGTTCTCTGAATCCAGCAGAGGAAGGAGAGGGTATGGGGGAGACTGGACTTTGGATGCTATGGTCAGGGAATGTGCCTTGAAGAGGCATGTTAACAGAGGCTGCGGCGATAGTGTGAGAGATTGTAGCTAAAGGAACACGGCAACCTGAGATGCAGAAAAGCACCGTGGTGGCCCTGTGTGTTCCAGGAATCAGATAGACAAGAGCTCGGCTTATCATTGCTCTTACTGGTAACGAAGAATAGCAATGCAAGTCAGTCATGGTGGCACATGCCTTTAATCCCAGCACTCGGGAGGCAGAGGCAGACGGAGCTCTGTGAGTTTGAGGCCAGCCTGGTCTACAGAGTGAGTCCAGGAGAGCCAAGGCTACACAGAGAAACCCTGTTTCGAAAAGCCAAAATTAAGTAAATAAATAAAATAAAATAAAGAAAAGAAAAATAGCGATGCAGCAGTTGGCAGAGTCTGGCTACTGAGCACTGAGCCCTAGGGCACAGGGTTGAAATGTGTATAATGTGAGCACTAGATTTCAGCGAGACAGACAGCAGACAGACAGACAGACAGACAGACAGACACACACACGATTCAAAAAGAAAATGTTGTAGTGACATTTCATAATTCCATTTAAAACTGTACCTATTTTTACATATTTTTACATGTTATGTGTGTCCTTGCATGCATTTATGTGCAGCATATGTGTGTGCTTCCGGGAGCCCACAGAAGCCAGGAGAGGGTGTTGGATTTCCTGGAACTGGAGTCATAGATGGCTATAAGCTGCCAGGTCCTCTGTAAAAACAACAAACGCTCTTAACCGCAGAGCCACTTCTCCAGGCCCTCATAACGACAGGCAACTGCTAATTCCAGTGTCTGTTCATGAGCGAGCAGGTGCATGTACACGTGTGTATACGCATGTGGAGACCAGAGGTCAGACTTTGTTGTTCCTTAGACACTACCTACTTTGTTTTAGAGGCAGGACCTCTCACTGGGACCTACCGCTCACCAATTAGTCAGGATTGGCTGGTCTGTGAATCCCAGGGATCCTCCTGTGCCTTCCCGCGACACCAGACTTTCTATCCATATGTAATGTTTTCATGAATTCTTTGAGAATTTCCTATGTACACAGTGTATTCTGAGCATATTTACTTCTATTCCTCCCAGGCCCACTGCCTACTCCTCGTTCCCTCTGCTTGACTTCTTGTGTTCTTTCTTTTTTCATTCTGATAGCACACTGATCTCAATCTGGGCTACCGTGTGCTCGTACTGTGGGACCACTCACTAGCACATGCTCAACCGCTAAAGAAAACTGACTCCCCCCTCCCAGAAGCCACCAACTGTCAATAGCTCCTCAGCTAGGGTGGGGGCCTGTGATCTCCTCTCCACTCCATGCTACAACACTGACTGACTTGATCTTGGGCAGGCAGCCATGGTTGCTATAAGTTCATGAGTATAGCGTTCCTGCCACATTCAGAAGACACTGTTTGGTTTCTCTCCCTCACATAATCTGGCTCTTACAATCTCTCTGCCCCCTCTTCTTGAAAAGTCCCTGAGTCTGTAGGGGACTGTTATGTCCACATTTTGAGACTCCCCGAACAGACCACTAAAGAGCCAAGTCCAAATGCAACAGCAAGGAAGTCTTCATTGCAGGTTTCGAACCTGGGCCACACCTCCTATGCACTGACACAGCAGGAAGGTGGCCTTGAGTCTCAATTGAGAGGGGTTTTTATAGGTTTAAAAAAAAGAAATGGGTTTTACAGTATATGGTTGGATGGCATATGGGCAGAAAAGTTGCAAGCAGGGAGTTACAAGCCTTGGCGTTTCGTGGTTGAGTAATAGGTGTAGGCGCAAGTTGGCCTATAGAAAAGATTGGTTGAAGCATTCATGGGGGTGTCAGGACCTGGCCTGGCTTCTCCTAATTGGTTGTTGCTATGTGCTAGACCACCTGCTGGTCACCTTGACCAGCAGAGTATATTTGGACTTTCCCAAGATGAGCTGATTGTGTTACTAGGGGAACTTTTCTGTTTAGAATAGTTGGTGGTTTTTCTAGAATCTGGGTTCAGCCCTTGGCTACGTTTAACACAAAATGGAGTTTGTCCAGTCCTTACAGGGACAAGGTATACTATGTATGTCTCATTCATGGTTGAATATTACAGACACTGATTCTCTGTACTTTGATCAGTTGTGAGTTTTAGCATTAAGCACTGTTCACTGTCAAAGGAAACTTCTCTGATGAGATTTGAGAGCTGAATCAATCTGAGTACAGAGAGATATGAATTTAGAGGGCAATTTGATACTATGAGATCTGGTACCTTCTGCTGTGCAGATGTACATGCAGGCAGAACACTGTATACATAATAAATCTTAAAAAAAAAAAAAGGAAATATCTAGCTGCCAGCACCTTTGGGCACAGCCTTGGAGCTCAGCCAAGTAGACTAGGCGCTCTTCCATGACCTTAAAGACAGGAGGTTGGACTATTCACCGGATCGACCCGGAGAGGGGAGGGGCCGGAAAAGGGGCGGGGTTTCTGCTGGCAATATGGCCGCCGCAGGACTCTCTGGCAACCTCCAGCTAGCACTCTATAGCCGGAAGTCGTCTTGCCTTCGCCTCTAGGAAGCGGAAGTGCAAGGGCAGCTGGCAACTGGGTTACTGCTTTGAGAAACCGGCTTGTGAGGAGCGGCGGGAAAGGCGCGTGTCGGCTTCTCACTGGCGCAGCCTCCGCCGCGGTCGCTGCTGTCCCGCCCTGCCTTGGCGACGTTGCAGGCACCAGAGTGGACGAAGCGCGGCCCGGGCATGGGCAGCCGGGGGAATGCGAACACTGAGGGTGCCGCGGCTGCGCGGAGGGTGACAGGTACCTCGGGTGGTGTGGGGAGGCCTGGGAAACAGGAGAGGGGCCAACGCGGGAGGCGACCGTGATTCCGAGTCACCTTGGGCTTCCTCCTGCCCTCTGACGCGGTTTCCCTTCCAGTGTTCTCTTCGTGAGCGCCTCAAATTGTCCCCAGCGGTCTTCTGTTCTAAGCGAGGGGCGGCGGGCTCACTCCAGCAGTCCTGAGCGGGTTTGAAGTGTAGGAGAAAGGAAGTGCCCCCAGGAATTTAGACCAAGCCTGACCCGAAGTAGGTTGAGAACCAGCACTTTGCATGACTCTCTGGAGAACCAGTTGGTGGTTTTTCTTTTCTTTTTTTAATAGGTTTCTGTTTTCAGATGATGCATCTTGGTTGACTTTTTCTGTGAGTGATAAGATCTCTTGGCGTGAAATTGGAGGATTCACTTCACTTTTAGCTTGCGACCTGTCAGCGGAAGATCTGCGTGCATCTCCAAAACGTTGTGGGCGTGAGCTTTTCTAGTTGCTCAGCTGAAATCTCTCTTTTTCTGTCTTTGTTGTCAGGTTTGAGAAGGAGCATGCATTCTTTGCGTGTTCCGAGACCTGGGAGCTTACCCTTACCGTAACTTGGAAACGCCTGTGCGCTCGAAAGCCTATTGTATAAAGTTCTTTCTTTTCTAGAAATACCTTGGACAGTTGGCAAACACATGAAGACATTTTTGTTTGCTTCCCCTTCCTTTTGGAGATAGGGTCTCACGTACCCCAGGCCAGCCTTGGGACTAGAGGCTTGGCCAGCTACTACTGGACCTGCTTGAAGACAGTTTAAAGAGCTAGTTAAGACTACAGAAACTGGAGCACATTGTAGCCTTTCTACTTGGCTTGCTTTTGATAAAGTGAGCTGAAACTTTTTTCTTTAGATAAAGATTTAAACATTTTTATTTTACTTATTTAGTTTTTGTTCTCTGTGAGCAGGACAACCCAGCTCTGTGTGGGTTTCAGGGATCAATCTCAGGTCACCAGGCTGCATGGCAAGAGCCTTTACCCACTGAGCCATCTTGCTAGAACTTTCTTTTTTGCTTTCTTGAGTTGGGGGGGCAGAGAATCTCTCTATATCTACACGCACAGATATATATTTATCTATCTATTGATGCAGATATATTTATTATCTATCTAATGATACATATCTGTCTGTCTGTAGAGAGAATGTAATGGTGTGCATGTGGAGATCAGAGGACAACTTTGAGAGGGTTCTCTCCTTCCACTGTAGGGCCTGGGATTTGAACTCAAGTTATCAGCCTTGTGTAGCAAGTGCCTTTATCCACAGAGCCATCTCCCTGGCCCAAAACTTTATTAAAGGAGATAAACAATACTTTGTATAGTAGCAGGTGATCTACACTGAATTAAAGGGGAATAGATGGAGCAACGGAGAACCCTCCATTAGAACTTGTGTGCAGGGATGTAGTCATATTCATTCAGATGAATAGTGACTACTTGGAGCTGAAATCAAATTTATGTGATTCACAGCGAATGGTTATTAGGTATAAGTACCTCAGTAGTTAATTACTTCTCTCTTGGATTGTATGTTTCCTGTTCATTTTCTTTGCTAAATGAATATATTGAAACTCAGTCTGTAGGCTTGCAGATTGCAGATTTTTTTTATGCCCGCCCCCCGCTTTTTTTTGGGGGGGGCGTTGAAGCAGCGTTTTTCTGGGTAGTCCTGGCTGGCCTTGAACTCAAAGAGATTCACTTGTCTCTGCCTCTAGAGTGCCGGGATTAAAGGTGTGCGCCACCACCACCTGTTTTTATATTTATTTTTGTTTTTAAAAAAGAGTTCTTTAGCTCCTCTTTACTTTAAAAATGCTAAAGCAGCTGGCTCTGTGGTGTGCCCTCTGTAACCCTGGCACTTGGGAGGGAGGTGGAGGTAGTCGGATTTGGAATTCAACGGCATCCCCAGCTACATAGCAAGTTTGAGGCCCACATGGGTCAGGACAAGAACCTGTTTTGAAAGAGAAAGAAGGAATGTGGTGATACCGTCAGAACCAGCCCCCCTGTTCTGCTTCCCACAAAGTGAAAGCTTTGCCACAAACACCTGTTGCTCACAGTTTTCATGTTTGATGTGGATCATGAGCAAGCGTTAGTTTCAATACTCTTACGGATGGCTGCTAATAGACCTGGGCCTAGGACGCGCGCTGTTTGTCTATCATGCTGCCCTCTTCGTTCCTTTGGGGTGGGAGAGGCCCTAAGGCTGGGAGTCTGCTCTGTTGCTTCTGGCGTGAGTGTGTTATGGGGCTCCTGGGTCCTCTTAAGATACCTGCCCCAAAGCCTTGCAGCTGTTTTACTTTCCACTGCCTCCCATTCCCGGAGCTCCCCTTTGCCTGCGTTCCCTGCCTAACTATATTACTAGAGCACCTCTTCAGGTGCTGGTGTGACTAGCTGTGCAGCCCCGATAGTTATAAATCACAGTGAGTCTCGGTGGCACACTCCTCTCTTGTTTTCTTAATTCCTTAGTGAATGAAGCCTGTGCTTATTTCATTTTTGGAGCCTCCCATGTTCCAGGCTTCATGCTAGGCATGATGTCCACAGTAGGCAAGACTGCCTGCACCTGAGGTACTCACATTTAGTCCCTGAAGTCGTCCTAAGCATGGGCCTGTCAAGTTGGCTGGGTGGATTTCTCTGGGGCCAGCTTTCGGCCCATCCCATTCGGATTGACATTGTTCCTTCTAAAGACTTGCCCCTAAAAAAAACAAAATAAAACAACATAGCCCTCTACATAGCCCTGGCTGTTCTGGAAGTCACTGTATAGACCAGGCTGGCCTCAAACTCAGAAATCTACCTGCCTCTGCCTTCTGAGTGCTGAGATTAAAGAAGTGAGCCAGTCCTGACTTAGAAGAACCTCAACTTGCCTTGGTTCTTGAAATAAAGTGGTTTGTTCAGTTTGAGTCTGCAGAGAATGAATCCTTACTTCTTCTAACACCAGTAGGAAATAGTGTCATACTGTAGAATATTAAAAACACTTACGGTGCAGTGGCGTGCACTTAAGATCCCAGCACTTAGAAGATAGAAGCAGGAAGCTCCCAGTTCCAACTAGCCTGGGTTAGAGAATAAGACCTCAAGAACACACACGCCTGCTAAGGGAACAAAGCAGGGCTCTAAACCTTGCTACTTAGTTCCCCAGCACCTCAAAGGTAAAACTGCCCTGAGCTTTCCTTATTTCCCAGATGGGGTGGTGCTGCACATCTGATATGCTAAGTGTTTGCTCAAAGGAGGCAGGAGCCAGCGGTGGTGGCCTTTAGTCGGATCGCTGTGCGTTCGAGGACAGCTTGGTCAACAAAGCGAGTCCAGGACAGCCAAAGCTACACAGAGAAACCCTGTCTTGAAAAACCTAAAAACAAACCCCAACTAACCAAAGAACCAAAGAAACAAACAGAAAAACCCAAACCCAAACGGAAACCAAAACAGGGAGGCATGGCTGCTACCCCCAAAGTCTTCGGTCATTTGGTCATTGTGCAGAAAGACTAGGTAACAGGGTGTATGTAAAGCACCTGGGCCTTTCTGTTGTTTCCCAGCTCCTGTCCATTCCCCGCATCGAGTCCTTCCTCACCCCACAGGACTTAGCCTTCCTTGTTCTCTTTCCTGCATGTTGTGCTATACCCATGCATACATTTGTTTACATATGTACAATATTCTGGCTAGGTTTTGCATCTTAGAGAGGCAATGTGGGCTTTTTTTCTGTCTGATTGTGTGAGCTTAGTCACATCTAAGTCCACCCATTTTCCTGCAAATTTTGTGATTATGTTATTCTTTAGAGCTGAATAGTATTCATGTGTGTGTGTGTGTGTGTGTAATATTAATTTTTCACGTATTGATGCACAACTAGGTTGGTTCTAAGCCTCTGCAAGTGGCTGTCAGTTGCAGGCAGTTTCTTGGTTAGGGATGGGAGCCTGTGCCTACTTTCCCCTCTCAGTGCCCGGACACAGTCTGGCCTGAACCTGTGCAGGCCATGTGTGTTCTGCCATCAGCATCTCTGTGAATCTATATGTGCATCAGTCCTGCTGTGTCTGGAGGATGCTGTTTCCTTGGAATCAGCCATTGCCCCTGGCTTTTACAGTCTTTCTGCCCCAAGAAGAAGATTTGATAAAGACATCCCATTTAGGGCTGAGTGCTTTATTTACACATGGAGTGTTCAGTGTTTCATTGGTTTGTAGAGAAGTTGGCAGTGCTTGAACATAACACTCTTCTGAGAGATGCTTCTGTTTCTATAACTTACTTTGTTTCAGTGGTGTTTTAGTCTTTATGCATTGTATAAAGAAGGCTTTTAACATAAGTGGTATCAGTTAAAAAGAAAAAGAAAAGTAGATCCTGATTGGCTCACTCAATGTCTTTTTATTGTTGTTGTTTTTTTGTTTTTGAGACAGAGTTTCTCTGTGTAGCCCTGGCTGTCCTGGAACTCACTCTGTAGACCAGGCTGGCCTAGAAGTCACATCTGCTTCTGACTTTTGAGTGCTGGAATCAAAGGTGTGAGCTACCATACCCCACTGCCATACCCAGTGGTTGGTTTTCTTTCTTTCTTTCTTTCTTTCTTTCTTTCTTTTTAAAGAAGAGCTCTCATCATGCTGTCCAGGCTGGTTTTAAACTCTAATCCTAATTTCACCACAGCATCCTGAATAGCTGAGATTACAGGCTGAGTTTCCTTTTTGTGGCACTGGCGATGGAATGGGCGTCGCACTGTGCTAGGCAAGTGTTTTACCACTGAGGCACGGTTCTAGATGGAGGGTGCTGACCTCTGTGTAGCTCTGGGCTGGGGATGCAGAGGTGAGATTAAGGAAGTTCTGGGGTCAGCCAGTGCTGGAGCTGTTTTCTGCAGTGGTGTGGATGCTGTCTGAGAATGTCAGTTTCCTTGGGGAGGCTGCTGATGGGAGCCTCTGCTTCCTAGGAGCTTGGGCTCCTCACTTTGTAGATGGGAGCAGATGGCACGAGAAAGTCCTGAACCCTTTGCAGATTGCAGAGCTAGTCTTCCAGTTGCTACCCTGGAAAATCACTACATTGTTCCCTAGAGTGAAGGAAACTGCATGCTTCTGACAGCAGCTGTCATTGTCTTCCAGTTTTAGGGTATAAGTCCTTGGCTGAGGTGCGGCAGCACCATATCCCCTCCGGAACAGCAAGGGAGGACATTTGTTTGCCTCTTTCAGTGTCTGGTAGCATCAGACCCCGGATACTCCTGGGCTTGGGTGTAGCTCTAGTGTTTACTTCTCTCTTCACAGGCACTCTCTCTGTGTCTCTCCACATCTCTCCCTTTTTTAACACTAGTAATACTGGGTCACTCTACTGATTGCTGCCCTCATGAGCAAAATGTTATCACCTTGTAAAGACCGTCTGCACGTCAGCGCCCATTCTGAGGTAGAGGGGTTGTGACCGCAACATATCCCCCCTCCCTTTTTGAGGAGAATATGGTTCAGCCTACAACCTACTAGTCATTTCTGTTTCATCTATCTTAGCTTTGTTTACCCTCAGACTTTATGAAGTTGCATGCAGCCTGCTGGGTGACCAACTTTTGCATGTCTGTGTGGTATCACCCCTCAGGAAGGGAAGTGGTGTCCTGTAGGAAAGATTGTAGCCAACTAGCCAACTCTAACTGCCTGACTTTCCTTGTCCCAGGTACGCAGAGCTGCCTTTTTGGCCATTGTGGTGCTACATGCTGTTTGTGTCAGAAGCGTTTTGTTTCTGTAGCTTCACTCTTGTCTTGTGCTTCCTTGTGGAATTTTAACATTCCTTCTCTCCTTTTTTCCCTTTGTAGGGCTTTGTTACAACATGGGCCTTCTGCTTGCATTGGCTTCCCTGTGCCTGTTTTCCTTAGCAGAGGCCAATTCCAAAGCTGTTACAACCTCACTTACTACAAAGTGGTTTTCTGCTCCTCTGCTGTTGGAAGCCAGGTAAGGAAGGAGACATGCTCTTCTGTATAACGCAGTGTTATAAACTCAGGGTCTGGCAGTAAATGAATACTGAGGAGTGAGCTTACACTGTTCACTTGCATGTGCTAAATGTCCCTTACAGCGCCCACTGCGCGCTACCTGGGAGGTGAGGCTGGGCTGCTCAGGGCTGATTTATAGGCTTAGGATAGGGTAGGAGGAGGGAGGAGGAGCTGAAGAACCCACGTATACTTGGTTAAAGGTGCTCCTGTTCTACTTTGTAGTCTCCCAAATCAGGGCGCTTTCTTTCTTTCTTTTTTTTTTTTTTTTGAGACAGGGTCTCTCTGTGTAGCCTTGACTGTCTTGGACTCACTTTGTAGACCAGGCTGGCCTCAAACTCACTGCGATCCGCCGCCTGTCTCTGCCTCCTGAGTGCTGAGATTAAAGGCGTGCGCCACCACCGCCTGGCCAGGATGCATTCTTAAGTTTAGAGGCTGTTCTTGTTATTAAGTTTGTACTTTTGTATTAAGTCAGATCTTAACTAATTTGTATCAACATATATATATATATATATATATATATATATATATATATATATATATATACACACACATTTAAAGTGTTTTTTTGTTTGTTTTTTTGTTTTTGTCCCACATAGCAGTCCCTTGTATAGCTACATTGGTCCTTGGCACTACATAAGCTGATAGGATGGGGAGCGCATGTCCGTAATCTCAGCATTTGAGAGGAGCATAAGGAGGTCAGGGTCATCTTTTGATACACAGAGAATCTAAAATCAGCCTGGGATACAGGAGATGATGCTAAAAAAATAATCTTAAAGCTGGGAATGGTGACATACCTGTAACAGCAGCAGCCTGAGTAGAGGGATGGGAAGTTCAAGACCAGCTTTGGTGAGTTATGCAGACATTACCTCATCATTATCACCCAGTAGTAGTGGCAATAAAAGACTGGGGATGTAGCTGGGCGCGTGGCTCATGCCTGTAATCCCAGCACTCCGAGGCAGAGGCAGGGGGATCTTTGTGAGATCACGGTCAGCTTGTTCTACAGAGCGAGTCTTAGATAGCCAGGCTACACAGAGAAACCATGTCTTGAAAACAAACAAACAAACAAAAAACAAAAAAGGATTGTAACTTACTGGAAGAATGCTTGCTTGCCTGTCAGGTGTGAAGCCCATGGCTCAGTCTTCAGTGGAGTGTCTATGGTAGGAGGATTGTGTTTGAGGCCAGACTGGGTCACACAGTGATCCCTCGTTACAAACAGGCTTAGTTTAATTCTATAATATAATGAAGTCTTAAATTGATAAGATATGTATTAAGTGATTAAAAATTTTTTTGGTGGAGGTTTGCTTTGTTTTGTTTTAAAGACAAGGTCTTATGTATCTCAGACTTGCCTCAAATTTACAGTGAGGCCAAGGATGACCTTGAACTTTGATTTTCTTGCCTCCATCTATTCAGTGTTGGGATTATAGCTGTGTGCTATCATGCCTGGCTTATGTGACCCTGGGAATCATGAACCCAGTATTTCATGCATGCTAGGCAAGCGCTCTTAGCATTTGAGGTGCATCTCCAATCCCTTGAAGGATTTTATGGTGCATACCCATGGAGTTGAGAAAGCATGTCTGAAGCTACCAGCTCCAATTTCTCAGTTGTTTTTCCAGTTTCTTTGATCACAAGTGAGGATATGGGCTATGATATTTGCTTCATCAACTTCTCCATCAGAAACATCTCCCCTTTTCCTGCTATCTCTGGCAATTTATCACTTTGGGCTGTTACTTTTAGATCCCTTCTCCAGTAAGGGTTTGCGAACAGGTGGTCAAGGGCCTTGGAGGCGACTCCAGCAGGAGCTCTGTGTGTTTGAAATTACTCTGCAGCTACCTGAGGCCACCATTGTTCCCTCCTGTCCCCGATGATGGGTTTGATAGTGTCGGTGGGTGAGGACGAAGAGGTCTATGTACCAGGGCATGTGGCTATTACAGAACTTGTTTTTCCTTCCGGCTAGCCCTGGGGGACTAAAAGTATTCCTGTGTATATTTTTAGATTGTGCCTGATTACTATGAAGGGATTTTTAGCCTGTGATTGCCCATGCAGTGATACAGACATTTAATTGAAGTAAAACTCTTGAGTGTCTTGAGCAGCTGTAGTTACTACTAGAAATAAGTATTATTATTAAACTTGAGAGCAGCAGTCATTTGTTGTTAGACATAATGGCCAGAGGGCATAGAGTGATAGTTATAAGTCAAATCTGTCTTCCAATAATAATTTTTGGGATTATAGACACGAGCCCCCAAGCCCAGCTAGCTCCCTTTTTATTTTTTTCATATATGAAAAACTTTTTTTGAGTTCCTAGCAGCTTCCTTATTTGGAGAGTGGGTGTGGTCGAGGGTGCCAGAGGACTTACACCGAGTGAATGTGCCTAGTGCTCCGAGAGAACAGATGCCCTTAAGTCTTCCTGCCTTCCTCTTCCTCCTGTGGGAGACTTAACCTATCCTCACGATAACAATGGATACAGAATATGCTTACCATATTTGTACTGTCTGCTATATATTTAGGTGGCTTAAGGTTTTGACTTTTTTCTTAGTTTTCTGTATGTGAAGGACTTCGTATTATGACCTTTTAGAGGTATTTGTCAATAAAGAAGTGGTGTGCCTTCTGTGCACATCACTGTGTTATCAGTGACTGGTGCTGGGTGTGGCTCTGTAGTAGGCGCTTCCCTAGGTTGTTGGAGGCTGTAAGTCACACACGCAGCACCAGAGAGCCCAAAAGTCAGTGTAAGTGCAGTAGCTCATACCCTCCTCTTCTTCCCCAGCTGAAATGTTTATAGCAAATCTATGGATACTTTTGCTCACTGGATAGGAATACAAAGCTAAAGAAGCAGAACAAAGGAAAAAGCAAAGTTAATTATACTATACAAGAGTGGCATTATTTGTTTTTTTGTCTTTTGTTATTTTGTTTTTTTTTTGAGACAGGGTTTTTCTGTGTAGCCTTGGTCATCCTAGACTCACTTTGTAGACCAGGCTGGCTTTAAACACCCAGTGATCCGCCTGCCTCTACCTCCCGAGTGTTGGGATTAAAAGTGTGCACCACTACACCTGGCTCTGAGTGGCATTATTTGTAATGATTCTTCTATTATTCTCTTCTATTATTCTCTTCTGGATTAGTTTAATGGATGTAGTAGCTTTTTTTTTTTTTTGGTTTTTCAAGACAGGGTTTCTCTGTGTAGCCTTGGCTGTCCTGGGCTTGCTTTGTAGACCAGGCTGGCCTTGAACTCACAGGGATCTACCTGCCTCTGCCTCCCGATGTAGTAGCTTTCTTAAGACTATTGTAATCTTAGGCCTCTGAGGTTGGATAGAAATATGTTTCAAGAAAATTGTGATTATATGAAAAGTGTTTAGTCAGAGTGAGTCCTTGTTTTGTCTAACCCTGCTTAGTGTGTCATCTTCCCTAAGCTCATGAGTTGGTGTAGACTTGCATATTGACTGCTTAGAGTGTAAGCTGTCCTAAGGTCAGTCCAGTGTTTAATGAGTCAGTACACAGCCTAGAAAAGTAAGGCTCACGGAGGCACTAATAATCTATTAGCAGGAGCCAGTCACTTTGAAACCTGTCTTTAGAGAAGCTATGTATCCCCAGGAATTGCTTCTCATTTTCCCACATTTCTCTGTGTAGCTGCGGGGTAGAAGGCAAGTGTACACTCCAGGGTTGGCAGTGATGGGCAAGCCTTGCTCTGGCTAGGTGAGCTGAAGACCTAGGTCTGCAGAGTCCCGTAGGACAAGGAGATCACCCCCCCCCCCCCTACTGCCTCAGAGCCACAGGCACCAGCTTACCCAAGCGGTCCTCTCAGGCGTGAAGTACATTCTGATTCGGGAATTTTAGACTTGGATAAAAGGAGGCTTAGACAGACCTTTTATATCTTAAAGCTAAAAGATGATAAGTCTTAGGTTTGATTTTGTTACATGTGTACTAATTTTAAGCTAAAATTTGATGATGTGAAAACTTTGGTGTTTTAGATGTTAAAAGCTTAACATGTTGCCTTTATTCTTCAAGAACTGTTCTGGGGTTCACGTTTAGTGTGGCAGAACCTTAAGCCGACACATCTGTCCTTTGTAAGCTCCTTTTATTCTCCCTAGTAATACAGTCTGTGTTGGAAGATTTTATCGTCTCATTGCTGCTGTCTCCCTCTTCTCTCCCAGTGAGTTCTTAGCAGAAGACAGTCAAGAGAAGTTCTGGAGTTTCGTAGAAGCCAGTCAAAATATTGGATCATCAGATCATCACGGTAAGATTGAAGAAAATGCTTGTTTGACTTTGTGGTCTGGGGAAATGTTAGAAAAATGGTCTCCTTTGTATAATATGTGTAACATGGTAGCTGCTGGAAAGCTTTTTCTTTAGTGACTAGAGTTGTTATGGGAGGAAGATTGGCCTTAGCCTCCTGCATGGGCTACTCCCGAAACCCTCCAGTTGTAGACCAGTGCATTATTTATTTTCCTTTTGAAGAGGTGAGGCCTTGCTCGGTGACCAGGCCGGTTACACAGTCTTGCTGCTTCAGTATCTCACAACGGGGGTTGTCGGCAGACACCACTGTGTGGAGCCCCACATATCATGTTGTGTGGTGTGTGCAGTTTGTACCTGTGACTGCAAATGACACCTTTCTTCCCATTGCTCTTTCTCTGTTGTGCTCTGTTGTTAATGTGCTTTGGGACTAGTTAGTGGAAGTACATTTTATTTTAGATCATTTAATATTACCTTTGTCTGTCTGATTGATCCTCTCTGCCTTTTGTTATAAACTAATTACACAACTGAGCTATTTGTGTCAGTGTGTTATTATTAAGTCAGTGCTACCCAGCGTGACTTTCATTGTACCTGCTGGCCACTGAATACTTAGTGTCACGATGTCAGGTTAAGATGGACCTCGTATTGCTCAGTTTCAGTTTATGGTGTGCTTTTTTGAACACTTCCTAATATAAAAGATGTAGTATAGGTTGTTGACGTTGCTAGTCCAGTATGCTAATAGAAGACATAGTCATGTGCTACCCATTGGCATCTGTTTGGGGATGGGCCACATGCATGAGAGTGGTGCCATAAGATGCTATCCAGTGACCTCTTAGTTGTCATAATTTGTGTAAGTGTACTTTACTGATTTACACAGTGACAAAGTCACACAATAGTGCATTGCTCTGAAAATATATTCTTTAGTGACATATGACTGTCACTAAAATCTTGAACACTACACTGACAAGTGTGACTTTTTTTTTTTGTCTTTTGTTTTTCAAGACAGGGTTTCTCTGTGTAGCCTTGGCTGTCCTGGATTCACTTTGTAGACCAGGCTGGCCTTGAACTCACAGAGATCCACCTGCCTCTGGCGCCCAAGTGCTGGGATTAAAGGTGTATGCCACTATGCCTGGCTGGCCTGCCTTGCTTTTCTTTTCTTTCCTTTTCTTTCTTTCTTTCTTTCTCAAGTGTAACATCTTACTGGAGCAGAAAAGGTTGGAAACTGACTATTGTTAAGTTAAATGGAATGGGTTACTTTTAAATTTTTGTTAAAATATCATTTTAATGGCATCTTAATCTCATGACAGAAATACATACAGATTTTGAACCAGCATCTACGTTTTAGTCCTGTAAGTTAGATTGAGCTAGAATTGTTTATAACAAGTTATTTCACAGAGCTGGAGACATGGCTCAGTGGTTAAGAGTATGCATGCATGCTTTTCAGATGACCTGGGGTTCATTCTCAGCTTCCACATCCAGCAGCTCATAAGGGGATCTGATGCCTCTGGCTCTGAGGGCATACATGTGTGTACCAACACACAGACAAACACAAAACTCAAAACAAAATACGTCTGAAAACATATTTTACCTTTATGATTTCATGAAATAAAAATTTCAGTATAGGTTTTAAAACAAAACCTCAAGTCTTAACATTTAAAATGAACTTTGAATATAAACGACATGTTCTTGGTTAATAGAAAGGGATGTGAATTCATAAAAATATATTAAATGTTTCATTATTCATAGTTCTGCCACCCAAAGATTGACGTTATTAATTTTTGTGAACATTTTGAAGTATTTCTTTCTGGCTTCTTTTTCCATGTAAGATGATGCTAATGTGATATGGAACCTTATATACTCTGCTTTTAAGAATGTAAATACTGGGCCTAGGGAGATGGCTCAGTGGATAAAGCACATACTATGCAAGTGTTTAGATCCCAGAACCATGTAAAAACCAGGCAGATGGGACAGTCACCTGTCACCTTAGCACTCAGGAGGCAGAAAAGGGGACCCCTGGATTAAGCTGCTTGGTAGACTAGCTGCAGCTGGGAAGCTCTGGTTCACTGCGAGAGTTTGCCTTAATACATAAGTGGAGAGATGCAGGCATCAAGGAAGATGCCTGCTCTAATTTTTGGGCCTGCGTAAACATGTACGCATGTTCATATGCCCTGGAAACAAGTGTGTCCAGACACACATGGCAAGTTAATATTTTTCTAATTGAAGATTTTATTTTTTGAATGACTCATATAGCTCATACTGCAGTCAAAGCTATGTTCTATAGGGTTTTTTTGTTTCTCCTCCTCCTCTTCCTCCTCCTCACACACACGTATGTGCATACACTCACACATCTTTATTTCACAGTCTTTTGGCAAAAATGATTACTTGGTGTGTAACAAGTTCTGTACCTTTGCTTTTTGTTTATTGGAGGATCTATTCATAGTAGCACTCAGATGTCTTTTTTTTCCTAAATAACTTTGTCTAGCTTATCAACCTTTATGATACTGTCAATATCTTTTGATATCTTGTTGTACTCCTTAGTGTTGGTTATTTGAGTAGATCACACAATCTAGGTTCTGGGAATACAAAGATATAGGCTATGGTAGACAAAGCCATCCTCTGGGGTCCCAGCAGCGACGTAACTGGTCTGTGGGAGCAAGAAGTAGAGGTGAAGTCTGCTCTCCTGAGGGGTGTCTGCCAGGAGGAAGTCATCTCTGCCAGTAGGAAAATAGTGGTTCAGGCAAGCAGCATGCTTTAGAAGAAGGGAAGAAGAGTCTGTCTGTGTTACGGGCCTCAGGTAGTTTTAGTCATTTGACAGAAGTTCAAGATGATGCCCTGGATGGAACACTGGGGAAGTTCATTTACCATCTGCCTTTGCTCTGCCTTACTGACCTGCCTTACGTGGTTGTCTGCAGTCATGCAGTTCTTTTGCTAATGTGCTTCCTTGACAGAAACAGATCATTCCTATTACAATGCGATATTGGACGCCGCATTTCAGTTCCTCTCACCTCTGCAGCAGAATTTGTTGAAATTTTGCCTCTCTCTTCGTTCCTACTCAGCTTCCATTCAAGCCTTCCAGCAGGTAATAAGAATCATTGTGTCTGGAGGACAGGCTTTTGTAGGGTGTGACGTGGGGATTTAATTGATTTTAGTTCTCTTGAGACTGTCTTATACTTACCACTTTCTTTGTCTGACATTTTCTGGGATTAATGGTTGATTTTTAAATAATGAGCAAAACTGATGGTTTTGAATCACTAAAGTCTTTAAGTCATAGATGTTTCTTTCCTTCCCTGGATGGGGATGGAACACAGGGCATTGGGCATGCCAGGCAAATTAGTAAATGTGACTACCAAGCCACACCTCCTTACCAATCACCGCTATGGGGCTGGACTTGGATAAAAAAATTTTTTTTTTTTACAAATTATTTACATGTATTTTCATGTGAGAAATGAAAAGAATATCATTACAAGAAAAGTGACAGCCACATGCTGTTAGGCAACCCCATCTGGAAGATGTAATCTTGCTAAAGCAGTGGACCTGACTCTGGTCGCAACCTTTGGATGTAACAGCAGGAGATACAAGAGATAGGCAGTGTCAGCAATGCCAAGGGCATGTCGTCCAAACGTGTAGGATCAGAGAGCTGTTATAGTAAAGTGACCTGGTTATTCTGTGATAAATGAACAGGGAAAAGAAAAGAGGAACATAGCAACATGAAGAAGACTTCAAAATGTCACTGTAGGGGTCTTGTTTAGATTTTGAAAGATGGAGGCACAAGTGAGAAGCAGATGTGTATATACCAACTAGACACTTGTTTGAGCAGGTGTTAAAACCATCCTGTATTATAAAACAGGACAGGTACAGACAAGCACTCAGAATAGATGAACTGCGTGGAACACTTCTCAACAAATCTCTCTGCTATTTCTGTGTCTTTTTTGAGTGTGGCCTGCTGAGTTTAGTTAGAGTTCCTTCACCGAGCATAGGTAGGAGACTATGTACTGGAGCAGGGAAACATCATAGGAGCTGCGCCATTAAGGCAACTGCCACCCCCTCTGCCAGTAACCCTTAACTGCAAGTAGTCCTGGGAGTAGGGATGAGGCCTGTGGCTCTTCACTTGAACGACCTGCTCGTGTACAGACTGTGTGCATACCACCACAGGGGCAGTGAGTTTGAGTGAAGCTGCTGTGTGTCCAGAAAAGACATTTCTTCCTGACTTCTCATCCTCTGCTCTTGCGCTCTTTCCACCCCTCCTCTGCAGAGTGTGATGATAGCTGTCCCATTTAGGGCTGAGTCCTCTGGCATCACTTATTCTAGGTGCTTTGGACAGTTGGGTTTCTGTGGAAACTGCTACTCACTGCACTTAGGAGAGTCTCCAGCAAAGGCTTGGACACACCACTAATCTGTGGGTACAAGCATGAGATCCCTGAAGTTTGTCATCTATTCATCCTTGTGAATTGGTGAGCTTCAGGTTCAACGAAAGAGCCTGCCTCAAAAAATAAACTTGAGGAATACTCTAGAAAAGGCGCTGCATGTTAACTTCTGACCTCAACATGCATATGTAGGTGTACACACACACACATACACACACACACACACACACACACACACACACACACACACACCATACACACAACATTTCTGCCATTTTGAGCCAAGGGTTTTTTTGAATGTACAACCTATCTGTTGTAGAAATTCAACTTTCTCTTGTGGAATGACAACACTAGTACTGAACCTCCTGGGGTGTTATGGAGGAACTGAATCACAGTTCTGTCTTGGAGCATTTTTACCATCTTGACCCTCAATGGATGTTCAGCAGATGGTAATTTTTGCTTTTTTTGTTTTTGTTTTTGGTGGTTTTGATTTTTTGAGATAGGGTTTCCCTGTGTAGCCTTGGCTGTCCTGCACTTGCTTTGTAGACCAGGCTGGCCTTGAATTTGTAAAGATCTGCCTGCCTTTGCCTCCCTGAGTGCTGGGATTATAGGCATGTGCCACCACACCCGGCTTAGTTTTTCCTTGTATTGATGGTGGATTATCATTCAATCACATGTTCATTAAATGATAGATTTCTGTCTTGTCTTTGAGTAGAATATGTATTTGTCTTCTCTCACAGATAGCAGTTGATGAGCGTCCACCAGAAGGATGTGCGTCATTTTTTTCAGTACATGGGAAGCAGACTTGTGATCTTGATGCCCTGGAGACTCTTGTGCTGTCTGCACCTGACAGGTTGGTTGCGTTTCTTCATTTAAAAGTGGAGCAAACCCTGTGCCTTTTACATGTGCTCTCTGAGTTGAGTTTTGTTTTATTTTCCTCTTTGTTTATTTCAGGTATTCTCACTCTGTAGTCCTGGCCTAGAACTAGAACAGACCAGGCTGGCCTCAGAACTCACAGAGACCGCCCTGCTTTCCTTCAGGGTGCTTGGATTAAAGGCATATGTGTCTTTGCCTGGCTGATTTTTGTCTATCTGTTTGTTTGGTTCTTGAGAAAGGAATTAATTTGTAGACCGGGCTGGTTTTGAACTCACAATCTTCCTGTCTAGGCCTCTCATGTGCTAGGGTTATGAACATGTGGTATATGCCTGGCTCCTCTAATGTTCTTTTTTTTTTTTTTTTTTCCGAGACAGGGTTTCTCTGTGTAGCCCTGGCTGTCCTGAACTCACTTTGTAGACCAGGCTGGCCTCGAACTCACAGCGATCCACCTGCCTCTGCCTCCCGAGTGCTGGGATTAAAGGCGTGCGCCACCACGCCCGGCTTCCTCTGATGTTCTTACCTTACCATTTATATACATACTAGAGTATGGCTTCGAGCCAGAGACTGACCAGGTATGAGCATTGGCTCCATTACTTAAAATAGTTTTGTAAGAAGAGGCAAATTACTTTGCTTTCTCATTTTGTTTTTGTTTTTTGTTTTTTTGTTTTTTTGTTTTTTGAGACAGGGTTTCTCTGTGTAGCCTTGGCTGTCCTGGACTTGCTTTGTAGACCAGGCTGGCCTCGAACTTACAGTGATCCACCTGCCTCTGCCTCCTGAGTGCTGGGATTAAAGGCGTGCGTCACCACGCCTAGCTTACTTTGCTTTCTCTTGTTTCAGAACCAGAGTATTTGATATTCCTGTCTATTGGGCAGTGATTTTTTTTTTCCTGAGAGATTTTTATGGACTTTGTTGTTAGCTTATCAAGGAATGCTGTCTGTTCAAAACACTGGGACCTGAAGTAGCAGAGACTAATGATAATGCTCTTTTAGAATATTATTACCAACAACAGACAGTACTTAAAAGATAATTGAAAACTTGATTTGCATAATGAATGTGCACTTGCCTTTGCATGAAGAGGCTGAGTTCTGCAGTGGGCACTTGCAGTATGTATGTGTCTGTCTCTCTGGCTGGAGCAGCTGCGTCTCTGAACCTGCTCTAAGGCCATGTGGTGATGGCTCGCTCTACCACAGACGTTAATGGGACTTCTGGTTGTGTGTGTCTTGTGTAGTGACAACTGTACTATGGCTGCCCAATAAATGGCCTGAGTGTCTCTTACTGAGGATGACAGCCAATAAGCTCTTTATGTTCCAGGCACTCAGAGGCGGGGTATGGATAAGGCTGAGGCTGGCCACTGGGGGAGATGCTCTCTTGGGTGAAACATCACTGGAGACTTTGTAGTTGTTTTAAAACTTTGTTTAGTTTGTTAGAGCAGTAGTGCAGACCTACATAAAGAGTGGTGTCTCTTCTGAGAGATTGGAACTACTTTTAATAGTCTATTATGTATTCTGTCAGGCCTTTTTTATGGCTTTCAATCTGTACAAGTAGGTAGGCCTATTTCTGTTCAGAGGCGTCTTTCCACTTAGTGCATGTAGGTGTACTTCAGTATTTTTAACACCTGCACATTGTCCTATGTAAAAATGTCCTACTGATGGTTTTTCAACTTGTTCCCAATTTTGGAACTTTCCTATGATAAGGAACATATTTTTTCATCTGTGGTTATCTTTGTTGAGTAGTTATTAGAATAGAAGTTGTGGGTGTGCTAGTTACTTCTTTGTTGCTATGATTGACTACCACAATGAGAGACAATGTAATGGAGCATTTATGTTGGTGTAAGATTTCTGTCCTACTTTGCTTCTTATTGCTGTGATAAAACACTACAAATAAGAAGCAATTTTGGGAAGGAAGCGTTTATTTGGCTTATAGTCTCTCATCAGGGGAAAGCAAGGCAGGAACCTAGAAGCACGTTGCCCAGCCTGCTTTCTCTTATAACCCAGCATCTATTTAAGGATGACACCGCCAATAGTGGGCCAGGCCGTCCCCCGTCAATCATTAATCAAGAAAATGCCCTACAGACTTGCCTACCAGCCAGTCTGATGGGAGCCTTTTCTCAACTGAGCTTCCCTTTTCCCAGATAACTTTAGCTCATGTCATGTATACAAACACACACACATACACACACAAACCCAAAACCAAAAAAAAAAAGCCCCTAAGCAGCACAGTTTCAGGAGCTGTGTCCATCACGGCAGGGCAGGTGTGATTCAGGAGGCTGTGTCCATCTCGGCAGGGCAGGTGTGATTCAGGAGGCTGCATGTCCATCACGGCAGGACAGGTGTGATTCAGGAGGCTGTGTCCATCACGGCAGGGCAGGTGTGATTCAGGAGGCTGTGTCCATCACGGCAGGGCAGGTGTGATTCAGGAGGCTGTGTCCATCACGGCAGGGCAGGTGTGATTCAGGAGGCTGTGTCCATCATGGCAGGGCAGGTGTGATTCAGGAGGCTGCATGTCCATCACGGCAGGGCAGGTGTGATTCAGGAGGCTGCATGTCCATCACGGCAGGGCAGGTGTGATTCAGGAGGCTGTGTCCATCACGGCAGGGCAGGTGTGATTCAGGAGGCTGTGTCCATCACGGCAGGGCAGGTGTGATTCAGGAGGCTGTGTCCATCACAGCAGGGCAGGTGTGATTCAGGAGGCTGCATGTCCATCACAGCAGGGCAGGTGTGATTCAGGAGGCTGTGTCCATCACGGCAGGGCAGGTGTGATTCAGGAGGCTGCATGTCCATCACGGCAGGGCAGGTGTGATTCAGGAGGCTGTGTCCATCACAGCAGGGCAGGTGTGATTCAGGAGGCTGTGTCCATCACAGCAGGGCAGGTGTGATTCAGGAGGCTGCATGTCCATCACGGCAGGGCAGGTGTGATTCAGGAGCTGTGTCCATCACGGCAGGGCAGGTGTGATTCAGGAGGCTGCATGTTCATTACAGCAGGGCAGGCATGGTGGCAGGAAGAGAAAGTGAGAGCTCAGATCTCATCCACACACAGGGAGCAGAAAGAGCAAGAGTGTATCAAGACGATAAACTCTGAAAGCCTGGGCTGGGTGGTGGTGGTGGTGGCGCACGCCTTTAATCCCAGCACTCGGGAGGCAGAGGCAGGCGGATCTCTGAGTTCGAGGCCAGCCTGGTCTACAAAGTGAGTCCAGGACAGCCAAGGCCACACAGAGAAACCCGGTCTCAAAAAAACAAAACAAAACAAAACAAAAAACAACAACAACAACAAAAACCCTGAAAGCCTGTCCCCAGTAGGTTCTTCCTCCGAGTTCCAAAGTTTCCTAACTTCCCTCCAAACAGAGCCACCAACTGGGGACCAAGTATTTAAATACATGAGCCTATAGGGGACATTTTTCTTTCAAACCACCACAGTAAGTCATGTTTTAAGAACTTTTAATGTCTTGATGCCAGTCTAAGGAGTGTGGTGGTTTTAACTTTTTGTTTGTATTTTGAGAAGCTTAAAAAAATGAAGGAGCAGTGGTGGCATACACCTTTAATCCCAGCACTTGGGCAGCAGAGACAGTGAGATCTCATGAGTTTGAGGCCAGCCAGGGCTACACAGAGAAACCCTGTATTGGAAAACCAAAAAAAGAAAGCTGAAAAGTTAAATTCATTATGGGAAGATCATAGTAGCAAACATGGCAGAGAAGGGAGACTTGCTATAGTTTACAAGTTGCAAAGTTTTACCTATTGCTTGCGTTATTTGCACGGTATGTTTTCAGATAAGTCACACTCCACATGTATCCAGATAAGCAGTCTACTAGTGAGATTTAGTGCTATGAGGCTTGGTGTGCATCCTGGCTTCCCTTCCCTTCTTTCTTAGGGATTGATAATGTTTAATCCAACTCAGTATTTTATAATTAATATTCATATGATTTATGTTTATGATCATGAACAAGTAAAACTGATACTTGACAGTATTCTAAGTGCAAGCTAAGAATGTGATGCCATGTAAAGATACTTAAAAACCTGTACTAAGTTCTTAAAGTTGTTGTCAAAAATGTCCTGGTTTTTGTTTACAAATTTTTTACTTGAAAATTTTAAGCTTTTAATATTTATTTCCAGACCTAAACCTTTATTATTCAAAGGAGATCACAGATATCCTTCATCAAATCCTGAAAGTCCAGTGGTCATTTTTTACTCTGAGATTGGCCGTGAAGAGTTTTCTAATATTCACCACCAACTTATATCAAAGAGCAACGAAGGCAAAATTAATTATGTATTCAGACATTACATATCTGTAAGTATTGACTTATTTACAATGTTTGTAATATTAATTTATGTACAATGACCTTATAATTTAATATGAGGCTGGAGAGATGGCTCAGTGCTTAAGAGCCCTGTATGCTCTTCAAAAAGTTCTGAGTTCAATTCCCAGCCACCACATGGTGGCTCACAACCATCTCTATAATGTGATCTGATGCCCTCTTTTGGCCTGTGGGTATAAATGCAGACAGAGCACTGTGTATATAATAATAAAGAAACTTTTTAATTCTTAAAATTTTTTTCTTACATATACATTTATATTATTCCACACACATATATATATAATATTACATATAATAATAAATAAACCCTTAAAATAATTTAATTTGAACTATTTTGGGGGGAATACAATATTTTTATTAGATCTTTCTCTCTGTTTTGGTGTTCTCTCTCACTCATCTGTTTCTCCCCCTCTCTCCCTCTAACTCCATCATTTTTTTTTTTTTTGAGATACTGTATAACTCTGGCTAGCCTAGCACTCACTATGTAGACCAGACTGACCTCAAACTCACAGTGATCCACCTACCTCTGCCTCCCAAGTGCTGGACCACAGTGGGTGCTACCACACATGACATTTTTTAATTAAATATTTTTTTTTACTTTCTCTTTTGTGTGTTTACATCTGTGTGTGGGAGCTTCATGTGCACGTGGAGGTCTGAAGTTTATGTTGAATAACTACCTGATTGCTCACCACTCACTTTCCTCCATTCCTTGAGGCACAGTCTCTCAGTGGACTGATTGAGCTAGTCTAGCTAGCCAGCTTGCTCAGGGCTTTCCCTGCTTCTCCTTGTATGGGTTAGAATTACAGGCAAGCTGCCACACCAGTCTTGGTGCTAGGGATCTGAACTTCGGTCTCATTCTTGAGTGGAAGGGCTTTACCTGCTAAGACATTTCTTCAATCTTCGTCAGAAATGGCAAACAGTTATACTTAAAAAGTGGTGTAATTGTTTGAATTTTATTTTAAAATTAACTGCATAAAGCTAAGTATGAAGGCTGACTGGATAGTGATGGAACCATGATCTGTTTTCAGACACTTTGAAAGGTGCTGGATTGACTAGAAACAGTGTGACGGCCTCTCAGCCTCCAGAGAGGGACAGAGAGAAGACATTTAACCATCACTTGATTTGTTTTTTTAGGTTAAGGCACCAATGGGCCTGCCTCTTTTGGCTGCAGATATGCAGTGTTTAATTGATCCAAGATCCAAGGTCTTTTTTTTTTTTTTAACAGCAATTTAATCTTACAGTAAATGGAAACTTACCTTTTTAAAGAAGATTTATTTATTATGTGTACAATGCTCTGCCTGCATGTACAGTTGCAAGCCAGAAGAGGGCATCCGAACACATCATAGATGGTTGTGAGCCACCATGTGGTTGCTGGGAATTGAATTTACGACCTCTGGAAGAGCAGTCAGTGCTCTTAACCTCCGAGCCATCTCTTCAGCCTGGTCCGAGGTCTTATATCTAGGCAGCCCCCCCCCCCTTTTTTTTAAACCAAGACGAAAATCATTAGTGAGATGTAGTCTAAATGACAGCCCATGTAGAAGAGCAGACAGTGCTTTTTACCTCTGAGACATCTCTCCAGCCCCTGGCCAGAATTATTATTACTTTTTTTTTTTTTTTTGTACTGTTGAGGATCTAGTTCTTGGATCTGTGTGCTTGAGAGAACCCTCTGGCTCCTTCTCTGCCAGCTCCTCTGTGTGAGCATAAGTCAGAGAGGCCTGCTTGACCATGGCTTTGTTTGGAAGCAGTGAGGAACCCTTTGTCCTAACCCTCCTCTCTGGAGGTTGGACACTGGTTAGGGTTCACTCCTTCAACTCCCCACAGAACACCCCCTTCTATCTTCAAGCCCTCCTTTTTTTTTTTTTTAAAGATTTATCCATACTATGTTCTGCCTTCATGTGTGCCTGCAGGCCAGAAGAGGGCATCAGATCTTACTATAGATGGATATTATGAGCTACCATGTGGTTGCTGGGAGTTGAACTCAGGACCTCTGGAAGAGCAGCCGGTGCTCTTAACCTCTGAGCCATCTCTCCAGCCCGTCCTCCTACTTTAAAAATAATAACCCACTAAGTCCAGTTAGTGTTGTCCATATGTGTCTGCTTCTGGGGCCACGCACTGGAGCATGGGACACCCACTAGTGGCTGTACATCCACAGGAACGTGACTCTTTTTCAGAAGCCTCATAATGAGCCAGGTGGTGACCGTGGAATTCTTGCTCTGTTTGCAGAATCCGAGGAAGGAGCCTGTTTACCTTTCTGGCTATGGTGTGGAACTGGCAATTAAGAGCACGGAGTACAAGGCCAAGGATGATACTCAGGTGAAAGGTGAATTTGTAAAATAAGACCAGCGTGTTCTCTTGCCTTTAATATGAGTTAATGGGAAACTGGCTCCCGTAGTAAAAGAGAACAGGGTTAGGAGTATCATGAGCCAGTGTTCCGTCTTGGTTCTGCCTCATGTGAGTGGGTGACCTTCAGCTCATTTCCTAGGTCCTGATGTTTGTCCTCAGGAGTATATGGGCAGCGATAGACTCTGATAACGTAAGAATAATTTGGGGTGGATATTGTGGTATGTGATTAACCACCACCTCTTAGACTGAGGCAGGAGGATCACAGTTCAAGGCTGGCCTGGATTGTCTCCAAAACAGTAACAATGAGAGTAAACAGAAGAGGGGAAAAAAAAGCTGAAAAAGTTTAATATGGTGATTTTTGCAGAAAATAATTTAATAAACAGTAACAGATATTGCTGATATTATATTTGTCACAAATAAGCATTAATGTATCATTCCAGTACAAAAATTTAAATATCCTAGGCTTAATGAATAATTTTTGTTGTTATTATTATTGTTGTTGTTGTACTTTTTGAGACAGATTCTTTCTATGTAGCTCTGGCTGTCCTGGAGCTCACTCTGCAGACCAGGCTGGCCTTAACTCACTGAGATCCTCCTGCCTCTGCTTCCTAAGTGCTGGGACTAAAGGAGTGAGTCCTCATACCTTTCCCTGATTATTTTTCAACTGCAAGTTTTACTGCCTACCTTTTTAAAAAAATATTTTAAACATAAAAAACTTTTATTAAATCTAATAACTTTGAAAAAAACTTTTTGTTTTTTTTCTTTTTTTCTTTTTCCCCAAGACATGGTTTCTCTGTGTAGCCTTGGCTGTCCTGGACTTGATTTGTAGACCAGGCTGGCCTTGAAATCACAGAGATCTGCCTGCTTCTGCCTCCTTGAGTGCCCGATTAAAGGTGTGTGCCACCACGCCCAGCTTAATTTTGAAATTTTTAATGTAAAATTTTCTAAGGCTTAAGAGAAAATACATTCTTATTTTGTCTAGGAAAATAAAAATATTAAAACACTGTTGGTTTAAAAGGCTACATTGGAATGTAAATTGAAGCATTTGACATTTAACATTCAGACATTGTGAAGTTAACATTTTCTGTTCTGAGCTACTAGACATGTCTTTACTATATCTCTATAGGAACTGATGTAAATACCACAGTCATTGGTGAGAATGATCCTATTGACGAAGTTCAGGGGTTCCTTTTTGGAAAATTAAGGTATGTTAATTCATGTTGACAAGATGGCTCTGTGCGTTTATTGCCGCTGTTGCTCTTGTTGCTATCTGCTAGCACTTCCTGTGTGTAGTCCACGCAGAGACAGCCCATCGCCCCCTCAGCGCGGCTGCTCATGCTGCTCATGCTGAAGCTCACGCTCTTGGCTGGCACTGGCTACCTGCCGGTGGCTGGCGTGCATTTTCTCTTCTGCTCAGTTGATGACATAAAGTTACATGTCATTGTGTTGACTGAATAACAGAATAGATCAATTGTGTTGTTGTTGTTCACAATGTTGGTGGTAGTGTGGACTTTAAGCTAGAGTAACCAAAGCTATTTTCTTATGCTGAGCAGAACCTGAAAACATAAGCAAAAGCCTTATAGTAGACTTTAAAAACACTCAACAGAAATATGTTCTATCAGCCAACAGGAAATGGTTTTTTCTTTTTTTACATTTTTGACTTTTTGAGACAGGGTTTCTCTGTGTATCCTTGACTGTTCTGAAACTCTCTCTGTAGACAAGGTTGGCCTCGAACTCACAGAGATCCACCTGCCTCTGAATTCTGAGTGCTGGGATTAAAGGTGGGCACCACCACACCTGGCACATGTTGTGGTATTTTGTAGCAGGGTCTCACTTTGTAACCCTGGTTTGTCTGGAATTCTCTGTACAGACCAGGCTATTCTCAACCACACAGAGATCTGTCTGCCTTTGCCTCCCGGCTGCAGGTCAAAGTCATGGGCAGTCACACCTGGCAAAAGACAATTTTAATGATGGAATTTGTTTCATAATCCACAAATCATTTTGTGAAAACATCAAATGTATAGCAGAAAATTATTCTTAAGTGTGGCGACTTGATAAAATTTTCAGAGCCCTGAATTCTGCTGTGTGGGAATTTCAATTAGAACACCTGTGGTGTGCTGCCTTAAAAAAAAAAAAGAATAAATAACATATGCTAGGCTCACTTTCCATGTACTTCAGCATGGCATTTGGCTGAATGATGTAATTTAACTAGGTTTCTAGTTCAGGCAGCAATGCCTTCATTTCCAATTGAATTACTGTGTTGCTTTGGTTCAATGCTGAGGACCTTGATTATCATCACTTTTGGATGTGACTGTGGTTAGGTACCATTTTTATTTAATCAAGATCTCCAGAATCAGCTGGGCATGGTGGTGCACAGTCGTTAATCCCAGCATTCGGGAGGCAGAGGCAGGCGGATCGCTGTGATTTCGAGGCTAGCCTGGTCTACAAAGCGGGTCTAAAATAGCCTAAGGCTACACAGAGAAACCCTGTCTTGAGGAAAAAAAAAAGATCTCCAGAATCACTTTAATGCTCTTTCTAGATGTGCGCCTGTGTGCATGTGCCTGTGTGTGTGTGTGTGTGTGTGTGTGTGTGTGTGTGTGTGTGCGTGTGCGCTGCAGGGGCGGTCCATGAGTCTCATGCTATGCACATGGACTTGTGTCTCTGATTCCTTTATCTGAGTCCTGGAACTCCATCGCAGGCTGCCGTGCTTGGTGGCAAGCCTTTACCACTGAGCCGTCTCACTGGCCCCATTTTGTGGTTCTTTGGGTGATAGATCCCGTGGTTTTCTGCATTTATAACACAAAAGCTTCACGTAAAATATGTGCTACCAACTTACTTGTAGAGGACAACTATTGTGTCTTCAAATCTTTTGTCTGAATTGAAGGAATTTTTTTTTAGGTTTGGGAGGGGGAAATTATGGAGATAAAATTGGAGTCCTTCACTAAGTATATTATGAGAGAAAATATCGAAAATAACTGATTTTGTTTCTGTCAGAGAACTGCACCCTAACTTGGAAGGGCAGTTGAAAGAATTCCGGAAGCATCTTGTGGAGAGCACCAATGAGATGGCACCCTTGAAGGTCTGGCAGCTACAAGGTAATGGAAACTCAGAGGCCACTGACAGTTTTGTCGCTATATTTTGTGGTACAAAAAAATGCAGAACTTGGGTTGGAGATGTAGCTCGGTTGTTGGAATGCTTGGCTAGCATGACTCCCAGCACCACTGTGGCCAGCATTTGTATGTAGCCTGTATCCCAACACTGTGGCCAGGCAGGATGATTGGCAGGATGAGTTCCTGGTCATCATGAGCTAAGGAACAGAACCATGTCTTAGGGCAGAGAAGGGCAGAGTTTGAATGAAATCTACTAGATACTGAGAGTACCACAGATCCTGATTTTATATACATATATGCATACACACACACACACACACACACACACACACACACACACACACACAGGCATGCCCACCATTTTAAAAGTGAAATATAATTACACCACTTTCCTCCTTTCCTCTTCCCCATCTCCTCCCCTTGCTCCCTTTCAAATTTTTGGCCTCTTTTAAAATCACTGTCCTTACCTTTGTGTGTACACACACACACACACACACACACACACACACACACACACACACACACGTAATCTTAGTATGTTTAGTGTTACTGTGTGTAAATGCTTTCAGAGCTGACCACTTGGTATTGGATAACCAACTAGGGTCTCATCCCTGCTAAGACCGATTCTCTCTTTCGCAGCGTGTTTGTTGTTGGGGTACAGAAAATCTGTTGATTTTTCCAAGTTCACTTTTGTATCCTGCCACTTTGCTGAAATTGTTGACTTTTTTAAAAAGTTTTTTGGTGGAATTTGGGATCTCTTATAATATCAGGTCATCTGCAAATAGGAATATAGTTTGACCTCTTTTCCTATTTATGTCCCCTCAATTTCCTACCCTTGCCTTATTGCTCCAGCTAGTGTTTTGGGCACTGTATTGCAAAGGCGTAGGGATAAGGGACAACTGTTTCCTTCCTAAATTTAATGGGATTGGAGTTTTTCTCCACTTAGAATAATATTGGCTGTGTATATATAGCCTTCATTATGATGAAATGTGGTCTCTCTAGTGTTACTTGACTTTTTTCCCCCCTGAGACAGAGTTTCCCTGTGTAGCCTTGCCTATCCTGGACTATCTTTATAGACCAGGCTGGCCTCTAACTCACAGTGAGCCACCTGCCTCTGCCAGTGCTGGAATTAAAGGTTTGCACCACCATGCCCTATGTTACTAGACTTTTGTCATGAAGGCAGTTTGGATTTGTCAGAGGCTTTTTTTCTGCATATATTAAGGTGCCCACATGATTTTTTTGTTTGTTTTGAGAAAAGATCTCACCGGGTTGTCTTCGCTGGCCTGGAACTATGTAGATCAGTATGGCGTCCAACTCAGAGATCTGCCTGCCTCTGCTTTCTGAGTTCTGGGATTAAAAGTGTGCCATCATGCCTGGCTAGAGATGGTTATATGGTTGTTTGTCTGTTTATATGATTTATTACATTTACCCACTTATATATGGTGAACTGTCATTGTATCTTGGGGGTAAAGTTAACTTTGTCATGGTGGATAATTTTTTTAATATCTGCCTTTATGGGATTTGTAGGTATTTTATGAGGACTTATGAATATATTTTCATCATGATATTGGCCTGTAGTGTTCTTTTGTATCATATTTTTTTCTTGTTATTGAAGTATACTGTCTTAGTAGAAGTTTGAACATACTCCTTCTGTTTCTAATTTTTAAAAATAAATTTAAGAAATGTTGGCTGTAGATCTTCTTTGAAAGTTTGGTAGAATTCCATGTGACTCCATGGGGCCTGAACTCTCTTTAGCTGCAAGGCTTTATATTTACTGTTTGAAATCTCCTTTGTCACGGTCTGCTTAGGCTGTTGGTCTCTTCTTGGTTTAACCTCAGTGGTTTGCTTGGATCTAGGAATCCGTCCATTCCTTTTAGATTTTCCAACTTAATACAATTCAGGTTTTTAACTTATTTTCTTAAATTGTTCTGGATTTCTTTGGTGTCTATTGTGATGTTTCACTGCTCATTTCTGATTCTATTAATTTTTCTTATCTCCTCTTTTGGTTAATTGGGCCAAGGGGCTGTCAGCCTTGTTTATCTTCTCAAAGAATCAGCTCTTCAGATGTGTTGGTTCTTTGTAATGCTTCCTTCATTTCTAGTTTATGAAATTCTGGTCCGGATGTTAACATTTTTTGCCATCTACTGGTCTTGGGTTTGTTTTGTTCTTGTTTTTCTAAATTCTTGAGTTACCTCATTAAGTCATTTATTTGTAGTCTTTCTAATTTTTTAAAAAATTTATTTACTTTTTATTTTATGTGCATTGGTATGAGGGTGTCAGATCCCCTGGAACTGGAGTTACAGACAGGTGTGAGCCGCCATGTGGAAGCTTGGAGCTGAACTCTGGTCCTCTAGAGGAGCAGACCGTGCTCTTAACCACGGAACCCCCCTCTAGCCCCCCTCATTTTGTAATGTAAGCACTTAGAGTTATAAATTTATTTGATTTTAATGTACCCCAGAGATTTCTGTTGTGTATGTTTTCATTTTTATTTAGTTCCAGGACTTTTCTTGATTTTTTTTTCCCCTTTGATCTATTTATCATTCAGCAGTGAGTTGTGTAACCTTCATGAGTTTGTCTACTTACTAGAGATTTGTTGGCTGTTGATTTTAAGTTTTATTGCATTGTGGTCAGATAGTATACATGGTGTTGTTTCTATCTTTCTGAATTTGTTATGATTTGTTCTGTGTCCTAGGATGTGGTCTTTTTTGGGGAAGTTCCCATGGGCTGCAGAGTAGAATGTATATTCTCTATTGTTTATGTGTAGTCCTTTATAATCTGTTAAGTCCGTTTGATATATGACATTATTTAATTCTCATATTTCTCTGCTAAGTTCTTTTTTATCGATGACAGTAGTGTGGTATCAGAATTACCTATTATTATTGCATTAA
This sequence comes from Acomys minous, assembly GCF_964271855.1. NCBI lineage: Eukaryota > Metazoa > Chordata > Mammalia > Rodentia > Muridae > Acomys > Acomys minous. The sequence continues at coordinate 58,422,110 of NC_140495.1, forward strand.
TGTTAATCTTTGATTTTAATTTGAATAGCAAGATTTTTTGTTTTGTTTTTTATGAAATTGGGTGCACCAGAATTTGATGTATATGTGCTTAGTTATAATGTCTTCTTGGTTAACTATTCTCTTGTGTAGGGTGAAATATCCTTCATGTCCTCTGGTTAGTTTTAGGTTAGTTTGATGTCTGTTTGCTTCTTTGTCCATCTGCTTGCAGTGCTTTTCCCATTCTTCCTTATTGAGGTGGTGCCTGTATTTAAAGCTGTCATGAGTTTCTCATACATAGTACAGAATTGAATCTTTGTTTCTTAATCCATTCAGCCAGCCTCTGTCTTTTGATTGGGGAATTGAGGCCATCAATACTTAATTATTATTGAGAGGTATGTGTTAATTGCAGACATTTTTCTCCCTAAAAGTTTATGTTCTCAGTTGTACTTTTTGTTTCATTAGTTATGGCATCATTTGTTTTTTTTCTAGATATCATTATTCATCCTTCTAGTCTGGCATTAGTGCTTCCAGTATTATCTTTAGGATTGGTTTGTAAACAGGAATTCTTGAAGCTTTCTTAGGTCATGGAAAGTTTTTCTTTCTCCTTCACTATGGCAGATACTTTTGCTGGGTACAGTAATCTAGTTTGGCATCCATGGCCTTTTAGAACTTAGTGTGCTTTGCTCCAGGATCTTCTGGCTTTCAGTTTCTACTGAAAGCTGGGCAAAATGCCACATGCCAGTAATCCTAGCACTTGAGGCAGAGGCAGACAGATCTCTGTGAGTTTGAGGCTAATCTGGTCTACAAAACAAGTCCAGGACAGCCAAGGCTACACAGAGAAACCCTGTCTTGAAAAACCAAAAACCAAAATCCAAAAGCCAACAACCAACCAACCAGATAAACTAACAAAGTTTCTACTGAGAAATCAGCTGTTAGCCTGCTGAGTTTTCCTTTATTGTGGCTTGTATTTTTTCTTTTGTAGCTTTCATAGTCTTTCTTGGTTTTGTATATTCAGTGCTTTAACTATGATGTTCTGTGGAAGTTTGTTTCCTGGTCTTGTCTTTTTGGTGTTCTATGTACTTCTTGTATCTGTGTCTATTTCTTTCATTGGTTTGGGGAAATTTTCTTCTCTGATCTTGTTGAGAATCAATCATTTGGCCTATGCCATTGATCTGGGATTCTATGCATCTATGCATATACTTTGGAATACCACAGATTTTAAAGACAGAATGATGAAGAGAAGAAAGAAAATCCCCTGTAAACATCATATTCGCTGGTTTTATGCATGCATTTTAAAGACCTAAGTGTCAGTTTTTAAATTTAGGTTTTTACTTTTAAAAAAATAGTGCTGAGGGTTGAATCTAGGGCCTCACATATTGGGTGTGCACTCTACTACTGAGCTATAAGCACAGTCTTGCATGCATTTTAAAGTATATTTATTATCATCGTGCATGTGTAGGCTAGTGTTCTATAGTGCCCATGTGGTGTTTAGAGGACACCTTTGAGTATTTGGTTTCTCCACCTTTATTTGGGTTCCACAAAATTGAATTCAACTGATCAGGCTTACATTGTAGGCAGCAAGCACCTCTACTCACTGAGCTGTCTAGCTGGTCTCCTGTATGCATTACATTTCTCAAGCTGTGTATCTGTAGAATGTTAAAGGCACATAGGGACAGAATATATGTTCACTTTTCTGTTCTAAAGAATGATCCAAATTATTCTCAAGATATTTTCCCCCAAGGTCATTTGTTAAGTCTTCTTTAAAAAAAAAAAAAGATTATTTGAGAATCTCACATTGTACACTCTGATCTCACTCTCCTCTCAGTCCTAGCATGTCTGCCCCCTCCTCCCCTATGATATCCCCCCACCCCCACCCCAACCATGTCCATTTTGTGTAGTCTCCATATATTTCCTGGATCATGGCCAAACTTCCCTTGGCCCATCTCCTCAAGGGAAGGTGAGTCTTTTTCCACCTGTGCACTCCAACCAGAAGCCATCAGCTGTGGAGAGCCCTGCCCAAACCCACACCACTGCAGGCAGGCACAAGCATGAGGTGGCCAACAGGGGCAGGGCCAGCTCTCCCGCCCACCATTTGCTAAATAATCTTAATGCTGTATTTTGTGATATATTGTAAATCTAGAAGACAACAGGATTTGGGCTTAAGTTTGTTTCTGCTAAATGTGTTAGTGTGTGCCCTAGGATTTTATGGGTGTAGATCATGAATAACTTAGCCATGGTCATTCTCTGGAACATTCTTCAGTATCGGGATTGTGGGTAGTATTGGGGATTTTGGTCTGCTGTCATTGCTTTAGATTCATATGTTCTAACACCACACTCGGCATTGTTGCAGATCTCAGTTTCCAGACTGCTGCCCGCATCTTGGCTGCTCCTGTGGAGCTAGCTTTGGTGGTGATGAAGGATATTAGTCAGAATTTTCCTACCAAAGCCAGGTAACATCTACTAAGGTTTTGCTATCTTCCTCTCCTTAACATTATTCCCAGTTATTTTCATGTTTGCATAGAACATGATGTAACTAAAATGTAAAAATGTTTGAAAATGAAGCCTATTTGTAACTACTGCTGTGACTCGTGTCCTCTTTCTAAGAAGATGACAAGACTGTTGGTTGTGTGGTGAAGACAGAGGGATCCAGATGCTCTTAGCACTATACCACTTATGGCAGATTAGCTAATCCAGAGTCTGGTCCATTTTGTGTCCTGATGAAGAGGGTTCTGTCTAGGGCTCAGTGGCAGAACACTTGCCTCTCATGCACAAGGCCCCAGGGTTAATCCTCAGTCATGCTGGAAAGAGGCGGAAGGAGAGAAGGGGACGATCAGAACCCTGGTTTAGAAGCTGATTCAGGGAGGCTGACTTGTCCACTGTAGCAGAGTATTTTGAATTTTCTGACATTGCTGTCTCCTGTGTAATGTTCCTCTTTGTCCTATGAATGTAAGGCAAAATCGTCTCAAAGCTGAGGTCTTAGAACCCTTTGACAGATGTCTTTGTCTCACATTACTGCCTGCACTGGTGTGAGGGCTGGCCTGAGGCTTTCATAAGTAAACTTCTTATGCCTATGTAAGATGTCTTCATCCACCATGCTTCTAGCAGATGCACATGCAGGCCTGAGCCTCCACCACGGATTTCCTGGGCCAGCAGTCGCTTTAGTGCATGTGGTGCTGGCTGCTTATCTGTGCCACGTCACAGTCAAGTAAGAACTGGGGAGCGGCTGGACTTGCTGTCACTGTGAGCCTTTCCTTTACTGTTGTCTTACAGTCATGGAAATTTGTACATCTGAGGGGTGAAATACATTTACCAGTTGTAGAGCTATGCAGTTTACTTAGTTCTTATTTTGTAATTTATTGAATTGTATGTTTCATGTTTAAAATTTGGGAAGTTAAATACCTTTTTGTGGCATGCTAAGCCAAGCACTGATTATATTTTTAATGTTTTAGAGCAATAACAAAAACAGCTGTGAACTCACAACTTAGAACAGAAGTGGAAGAGAACCAGAAGGTATTAGTAATTGTAGAAAATATTCTGCTTTCTCTCCTGTGTTGTATCTTTAAAATGATGAAGAAACTTCAATTAATTAGTAGCATTTATAGTATTCCTTTTAGTAAAAGTATTATTTTGTCTCTCTCTCTCTCTTTTTTTTTTTAATGAAAGTTAATGGCATTTTGTTTAAGGAGAGCGTTGTCTTGACTGGGTGTTGGGGGTGAGGGCAACAGGGAGTCTAGGCCTCCTTTCTTAGCAGTCTTTCTTTAAACCGTGTAGATTTCTATTTGTGACGTACTGCACAGGGTAGCTGGGTCCTTGTCCTTCATTCCCACAGCCCCACATGCAGCTCCTGCAGAGTGCCAGGGCACTTTCTGCTCACGCTTACTTATCCTTTGCTTCCAGAATTCATTGGCTTTCTGTCATTGCCATATGGATTCATAAAGAAAAAGCCTGTCTCCTTAGAGACATTTCAGTAGAGTTGTTCAGAGCAGGGGGAACCCTTGTGTAAAATTAACCTTTAAAATTTGTTTTTTTGAAACAAGCTTTTTTGTTTGGTGTGGTGTGGTATGGTGCTGCGTGTGTGTGTGTGTGTGTGTGTGTGTGTGTGCGCGCGCGCGCGCGTGCTTACACACATGCGCATTCACTCTATAGACCAATCTGGCTCAGATTTGTCTCCTTCTGCCTCCTAAGTGCTGGAATTAAAGGCATGTGCCAGTACACCTAACCTCAGTTAAACTGTTTTTACCCCCAGATTTCATTATGTGGAGGATGTCAGTTAATTACATAGCTTTAAGAAAGAAAGAAAACAAATATTTCACATATATTTATTAAATATAACATTATCAGCTGTGCTGATACACACTTGTAATCTCAGTGTGTGTTAAGTAGAGGTAGGAAAGAGGAAGTGCAGAGCAAACAACTTCCAAAACTAGAGAAATGACAGAGACAGCTCGACAGTCACCCAAGGTTCCTCCATAACACTGGGGCATCATCTTCAGCCTTCTGGCCCAGGATATCTGACAGATTATTTGTGAACAGTAACTATGTAGGACTTGCCTATCTTGTTCTTGCAAAGTTTGGCAGTAACTAGTAACTAACAAGACCGTAAGTTTGATTGACTGACTACTAATTTATATTTCTTATATTTTTGGTTGTGAGCCTAGCCTTTAACAGCTAAGCCATCTCTCTGGCCCTATATTTCTTAATTATCCTAAACAGTTTGCAATAGCAACTTTCAAGGACTAGAACTTTATATTACATTTGTAAATGAGTTGTTTTTTGGTACAATACCTAAAATAAGTGTTAAAACATATATATAGTATGTTATAAAAAATAACCTTAAATTTGTATCCATATACAGAGGTCCACACCAATGCAAAATTTTTGGCTTGTTGAGTGTTCTTTAGTTTAAAAGTAGATTCAATAATTTACCCTTTTATCCTATCGTTCCTGTACCCCCTTTTCTTCTCTTCATCCCTTCTCTTCTCTTTTCCCTTCTTCTGTGTATGTTGTGTGTGTACATGTGTGTGTATCATAGCTCACCCTAGAGGTCAGAGGGCAACTTTGAGGAGTCGGTTCTTGCCTTCTCCCTTGTCTGGTTTCTGATGCTGTGGTGTGCTCCAGGCTGGCTGGGTCTTGAGCTTCCTGGCAGTGCTGTATGACGCTCACTGCCACAGCTGGGAATGATTGCTGGGAATGATGTTGGCCAGAATCTAGGGCCTCTGTCTGCTCACCCTTCCCTGGCTCGAAGTTCCAGTCCTCAGTTGCTTCAGCTCTCCATTGTCTTCTTGGGCTTTGTTGTTGTTGGGTTGTTTGTTTTTAAGGGAATTTTGTTGTTTTTCATATTTAAAATTTTTTGAGGGTTTTTTTTGAGATTATAATATAATTGCATCATTTCCTCTTTTCCTGTTTTCCCTCCACATACCCTTCCTTGTTCTTTCAGATTCATGGCTGCTTTTTTTCATTGCTTCACACATAGATGTGTGTTTCCACAGTTCTGTATTTTTCTCCATCTTGTTTTTTATTTGATGCCGCCATGTCTGTGAAGCATGAGATGCACTTCCTCACCAGTGCTAGAGATTGAAAGTGTACTCTGTCTCACTCCACTGAGTGCTAGACAGTGAAGTGCTCCTCAGGCCTAGGGCGAGGCTCTGCTGTTGGTGTCTGGCTACCTTCCTCTGTACTGCACTCTACTGTTTAGGTGGGCTGCACTGCTGTCCCCTGGTGCGGATGAGTGAGAAAAAGCAGCATTCATCAGACGCATCTGAATGGAGCCCATCAGTATTTCTGGCAGGAATTGCGCAGCATAGTCACTACTGTACTGGCCAGCCACTCTGTGGGCCGCAGGAAGGAAGTCCCAGCCAGGCCTGACTGCATGGGCAGCTGGAGGCACTGGCTTCAGCGCAGCAACACAGCAATGCGGAGCTCCTTGGTGTGCTTCAGTTTGAGGCTTAGGAGGGACATGGTGTGTAGAAACCCTTCTTTCAGTCCTGTGCTCTATCAAGGGCTTTGTTCTGGTGGCCAGCCCCCCTTCATCGCCATCACAGTCAGGGAAGACAACAGCATAGAAAAGCAAAGCAAAACACTTTAATGTGGTGCTTGCAAAGAGAGATAAGGAAATTCCAGAGCTTGTGTAACTTGATAGATAGAGGGGAAGGTCCTCCTGTTACAGACAGTGTGCTTCCTTCTGCCTTCAATATTAAGGAAGTAGGTGTTTAGGTTTTTCTTCCGAGACAGGGTTTCTCTGTCCTGGACTTGCTTTGTACACTGGGCTGGCCTCGAACTCATAGAGATCTGCCTGCCTTTGCATGTGCCGTCATACCCAACTAAGATGAAGGAGATAGTTCAGTTTCTTTTGTTGTAAAGGGCATTCTTTGTGAACAAGCATGTGCATTCTGTTGTGTTTTGAGTAAGGCAGAATGATACGCTTTAATTCTTTGTAGTTCTGACAACTATTGGAGAAGGAACCCCAAAGAATAAATATCTTACTGTATTGTGGGCCAGAAAGAATCATTTTATTTTAACAATTAAATAGAGATAATATTTGTTCAATTAGCACTATTTATGTTCTATTGTGTGTGATGTATGCATGTGTGCATGTGTTTGCATGTATGCGGAGCTCATTTTTGTGGGTATACATTCATTTGGGCGTATGTGTATACAGCAGCCAGAGGTTGATGTGGGTGTCTTCCTGAATTGCTCCCTACTTTCTTTACTGAGGTTGGCTCTCTAACTGACACACACAGCCAGCGAGTGTGGTCTTGGGAATCCCGTCTCCCAAAGTGCTGAGGTTCAGGGGTCACTATGCCTTCCTGCTGGGCCTCTCTGTGGGTGGATCTGAACTCCAGCCTGGCAAGTGCTTTCTTTACCCACTGAGCCACCTCCCTGGCCACTCTGTCTTCCTTTTTGACAAATGCCCCATAGCGGTTGGCATGCTTGCATGCCCAACATTATAGAAATAGTTGTGTCATCATCAGAAAGTAGGAAGGAGGAAAGGAAGAAGGATGGGGGCCCAGGAAAGCAGCAGCTTCACTCACTGGAGTGGATACTCAGAAGGGTCCATGGGGACTATAGATGGGTATCTTAACCCAGCCTCAAAATGTCAGGGGGTGGGGGGCGGGGGACAACGAGTTCTCCTAACGTGCTCTCACTGCTTTCTCTGTGTGTTTTCAGTATTTCAAGGGAACTGTAGGATTACAGCCTGGAGATTCGGCTCTCTTCATCAATGGACTTCATATTGATTTAGATACCCAGGATATATTCAGGTATGGATACTGTAGGTTTTCTTTTCCCCTGAACAGCTGATGTGTTCAGGATCATCTTCCTTCTCGGTGTGGCATGAGCAAAGGCTCATAGCTCATGATGCTCACTGGAGGGGGCCCATACCATGGTCCTCACCTGCAGGACAGTGCATGTGCAAGGCTTGAGTGTTTTAAAGGATGCATCGTTAGAGTTGTAGTTTTCCTGTTATCTGTAGAAGCAGCGAGAAGAGCTTTCGTTTCTGAGAAACGTGAAGCAGGTGTAGTCATAGTGCCGCCTCCCCGGCCTCAGAGGCATTAATTTTTTAAAAAGTTTTTTGAATATTCACTTAGAAATTGTTTTGCTTTTGAGGCAGGTCTTATTACTCAGGCTGGCCTCCCAGCTCTGTGGGGATGACCTTGACTAATCCTTCTGCCAACACCTGCAAAATCCTGAAGTTATAGGTTGTACACAACATGTGGCCTTGCATACTTGTTTTTTGTTATTGTTCTTAAAATGTAATTGAAGTCTAATGAAGTTCTAAATTGTCATCATGTGTTTAGGACAGAGGGAAAGTAGAATTCAGTTGTTGCTGTGGCTTTATAATAGTAAAAATAAACTGAATCCACAAAAGCTCTAGAAGGAATAGTTTCATAGTATTATCTTCTGAATTGACTGGATTAAACTTTATAACCATTTATTACATCACAGACCTAGTGATAAGTTAGTAAAATGAATATAAATATTTGGAATATTGTTAATCATGTCTTTTTATTGAGTGATTTAAAAAATAGTTTTATTGCAAACTAAGAGATTGATGGTTACAATCTTAAATACTGCAGAGTATAAGGAGCAGAGTATAATACAGTATAAACACAAATTATTTACTTATAAATTACTATAGAAATAAATTTTACTATAAGAGTATTTACTTATAAATTTACTGTAAGCACAAAGTATAATATAGACTGTAAGTAAATTTCCTGTCATCTTGTTAGCTTCTCCTTATCTCTTCTGCTCCCAGTAGACTTTTCCATTGTCATCATCATGTTAGTGTGTGTGTGTGTGTGTGTGTGTGTGTGTACCTGTGCCAGCTGGCCCTGATATTAAATACACATTAAAGATATAAAATGCTCTTTATGCTTTTAAATTTTAAGGTAATTATAGATTCATAAGATGTACCTGAGTTTAATCCTTGGAACCCATGTAAAGGTGGAAGGAGAGAACTGAATCCATAAAGTTTTCTTTTAATCTCCATACACATGCAGAAGCACACACACATATCCTATGCACAGTACACCCTATAATTAGTAATAAGTGAATTTATTAAAAACAACAAGCAAAACATGTGGTATAGTGTAGAATGGTTATTAATAATACTGATTTATATTATTAGTAATACAGCAGTTACTTTCTAACCAGCTGTTTTCCCAAATAACCACACAGAGAGACTATGATTTAATTAAACACACGCATATGCACACAATCCCCCACCAACATATCATGCAGTATAAAGTATAAACTGAGGGCTATTTTATTATTTATGCATAGAAATAATCTAATTTTATACTGACAGATAATCTGCACATCCACTGCGAACGTAAACAAACAGGACCAGGAAATCTCCTCCTGTCACTGGTTGCATCTACCGACCAGACAGAGAGAGGGGAGGAGCTCCAGTTTTTTGGGATTTTCAGTTGATTTGCTTTAGAATTGAATTTTGAGCTGATAGATTTTTTTTTTTCATGGCGAGGCTTTCTTCTTAAGCTTTTTCCCCTACTAAATATCATCAGGCTCTGTGTGTGTGTTGTATGTTTTGAATTGAATCTAGGGCCTCATGTGTTGGCAAGTACTCTACCCTCCTATGATCCCCAGCCCTTAACTAGACGCCTTGTTTTCCCCGCAGTCTGTTTGATACATTGAGGAATGAAGCCCGGGTAATGGAGGGTCTGCACAGACTAGGAATAGAAGGCCTTTCTCTACATAACATTTTGAAGCTGAACATCCAGCCCTCTGAGACAGACTATGCAGTAGACATCAGGAGCCCTGCTATCTCAGTGAGTACCACTTAGAGTGGCCCTGAGGCCCTGTGAGTTCAGGCACCTCTAACCTCTGTGGGCACCTGGCCTCGTGTGCATTCTCTCCATTGTGTTGTATTTGTAGGATTTAGTTGAGCATCTTGGGAAAGAGTGTTGTGTTTTCCCAGTTGTGTCTAGGTTTTCTGTGACCTTGCGACAATATGCATCATTTAAACCTATTAGTAAAGCATATATTTCCAATCTGGAGCCATATTTAAAGGGACCTTATTATCTTTGTGATCTCTGTGTCTCTGTCATCTGTAACAAGAATGTGGAGAATGGTGGCACTTTATCTTTACTCCTTGGTTTCTGTCCTGCATTTATTTTAGAGGCATCTTACTGAAAGAGAGATATATACTGTGCATCAGGCGTGTCCATCCTGCAGCCTGTTGGCCACAGGTATCCCAGGATAGCCATGAACACAGCCCAGTGCATTCGTAGATGTTAAATCTTGGACCTGGCTGCTGTAGACTCTCTTTACTTGCATTCTTACTTGGTGACATAACCGTTGTTTATTTTGGCGCTTATGGTTTTGCTCATAAAGAATCAAAATAACATAGTACGGAGACTAATAACCATATGGCTCATCACCATTTTTACTAAATAGTCAATTTGTGTAATAATTGCTGTTTTCTTGGAGGAAAAAAAATGTGTTAAGTGAAGCTCTTTTCGTGTTCCTTCTTACTTACACCTCTTCTCCCTGTGGGCCATTTCTTCCTGAAGTTGGTGTGCATTTCTCTGTCTCTATTTATACCTTTATTTCTTTTTAAGTTCCTTTTTTAAAAAATATTTTCAGTCTGGTGTGTCTGGTGTTTCCCATCCACTCCTTTTCATTCCATAACCCCAATTTAATTTTTTATAATCACCTCTAGGGCTTCTTTGTCCACACTCTGTTTATGGATGACAAGGGCCCAGAGAGCTCATATAGCAAGGAATAAAGTCTTCTCCCCCCTCCCTCCCGAGACAGGGTTTCTCTGTGTAGACTTGACTGCCCTGGACTCAATTTGTAGACCAGGCTGGCCTTGAACTCACAATGATTATCTGCCTCTGCCTCCCAAGTGCTGGGATTAAAGGCGTGTGCCACCACTGCCCAGCTTAAAGTCCTTTTAAGTCAGGCAATTAAGAACATTTTAATTGTGGTTTAAATTATTCATATTGCCAGATGTGGTTGCACACACCTTTAATCCCAGCACGAAGGAGGCAGAGGCAGGTGGATTTCTGAGTTTGAGGCCAGCCTGGTCTACATAGTGAGTTCCAGGACAGCCAAAGCGATATAGTGAGACCTTGTCTCAAGAAACAAATTCACATTGCTAGAAAATCTTTTTTATTTAATAAGCTTTGAAAAAGACTCTTAGCAAGGATGGTATAGTAAATTGGAGCTGTAGTACTTGGTGGTTTGAAATGTCTTTAGCTTTATTAGGTCGATTAGACTAGACAGGAGCTCCTGACACTAACATTGTATGAGGCTTCCTCTTGCTCTGTTCCTTAAATTTTTACATTTTTTTAAGAAGAACATCATTTATACTTTTATAGCTGATAATTTAACATGTATAAAATGTGTCTAACTATGTTTTCTCTTGCTGTGATGAAACACCATGACCAAAAAGCAAATTGGGGAGGGAAGGGTTTATTTAGCTTATACCCCGACAGCACTGTTCATCATTGAAGGAAGTCAGGACAGGAACTCAAGCAGGGCAGGATCCTGGAGGCAGGAGCTGATGCAGAGGCCGTGCAGGGGTGCTGCTTACTGCCTTGCTTAGCCTGCTTTCTTTCTTTCTTTTTCTTTTTTTCTTTTTCCTTTTTCTTTCTTTCTTTTTTTTTTTTTAGTTTTTCAAAACAGAGTTTTTCTATGTAGCCTTGGCTGTCCTGGACTCACTTTGTAGACCAGGCTGGCCTTGAGCTCACAGTGATCTGGCTACCTCTGCCTCCTGAGTGCTGGATTACAGGCATGCGCCACCATGCCCTGCTTAGCCTGCTTTCTTCTTCTTCTTCTTCTTCTTCTTCTTCTTCTTCTTCTTCTTCTTCTCCTCCTCCTCCTCCTCCTCCTCCTCCTCCTCTTCCTCCTCCCCCTCCCCTTCCCTCTTCCCCTCCCCCTCCTCCTCCTCCTCCTTCTTCTTTTTTTTTTTTTTTGGTTTTTCGAGACAGGGTTTCTTTGTGTAGTCTTGGATGTCCTAGACTAATTTTGTAGACCAAGCTGGTCTCGAACTCACAAAGAGCCACCTGCTTCTGCCTCCCAAGTGGTGGGATTAAAGGCATGTACCACCATCCCCCAGCTTACTGTGTGATTCTTAAAGTCTCATTAGTTAGTGTTTTTTCACCAATGACTAATGTGTATGTATCGTGAATTTTGTTTTTGTTTTTTTAATTCAAGTGGGTCAACAACCTCGAGGTTGATAGCCGATATAATTCATGGCCTTCGAGTTTGCAAGAGTTACTGCGCCCTACTTTTCCTGGTGTTATACGGCAGATCAGGAAAAACCTGCATAACATGGTGAGTAAAACTCCCCACCGCCTCTCCATACCTGCTTCTCCTTGTTGTCTCTTATGTCTCTGTCATAAGTAGAAATGTTCACTCTTCTCTTGTGTACAGTGTTCATGTTACAGCAGAGTGACAGCCTCTGTTGCTATGTGACACATACACCTCATCCATAACTGGCCACTTTTTGCTTTCATATTACAGTATTCTGCCTGTGTGTGTGCACACCAGAAGAGGACACCAAATCACGTTATAGATGGTGTAAACCACCATGTGATTGCTGGGAATTGAATTCAGGACCTTTGGCAGAACAGACAGTGCTCTTAACCTCTGTCCTGCCCCTAAAGTTTTTATTTTCTTTCTTTTAAGATTCATTTATTTATTTTATGTATATGAATGCTTTATCTACTTGCATACCTGCAGCCCAGAAGAAGGCACCAGATCTCATTATAGATGGTTGTGAGCCACCATGTGGTTGCTGGGAATTGAACTCAGGACCTCTGGAAAAGCAGTCAGTGGTCTTAACCTTTGAGCCATCTCTCTAGCCTCTTAAGACAGTTTTTGTTTGTTTTATTTTTTTACTCAAAAGATATGTGACTACTGCTTTTACATCTTGGTGTGTGTGTGTGTGTGTGTGTGTGTGTGTGTGTGTGTGTGAGAGAGAGAGAGAGAGAGAGAGAGAGAGAGAGGGAGAGAGAGAGAGATAGAGAATAGGCTTTTTATTTCAAGTTACAACTTAGTCATTGGCTTGATAGATTTTTAATCTTAATAAGTAAAAGAAAGGAGGGCAACATAAGAACTAGTGTGATACTTGAGAGATGTACTTGAGGAACAGATACACCAATATCTGGTTCAGTGGACACAGTTGTAGTTATCAGTGCATTCTTCAGGTCATGACATATTTTGGTCCTGATGTTAGCACTCTTTTTTTTTTTTTTTTTTTTTTTTGGTTTTTGAGATAGGGTTTCTCTGTGCAGCCTTGGCTGTCTTAGATTCACTTTGTAGACCAGGCTGGCCTCACAGAGATCCGCCTGCCTCTGCCTCCTGAGTGCTGGGATTAGTACTCATAGTGTGATATACCTTTTACCCACCCCCACTCTTTTTTGTGAAGCATAATTAATTAGGACATTGGATTTGTTCCTATTGCTGTGATAAACTCTGTGACCAAAACCATCTGGGAAGGAAGGAGTTTATTTCCTCTTACAGCTTATAGTTCACTGTGAGTGGAAGTTAGGTCAGGAACTAAGGCAGGAACCAAGCAGAGACCATTGAGGAGAGCTGCTGACTGCCTTGCTCTCCATGGCTTGCTTCGCCTGTTTTCTTATGCAATCCAGGACCACCTGCCCCCACAGATTTGCCTACAGGCCAGCCTAATGTAGGCATGTATTTTAATGGAGGGGCCCTGTTCCCAAATTACTCTCGATTGTGTCAAATGAACAAAACAGTAACCAACACAATTGGCCCATCATCAACTTTACACACAAATACATCACTATTATACCAGAAACTTGGCTTTCTTTTCGGTTCTCAAGATGTTATGTTAATATTACTATCACAATATTAACATAGCAAATCTTTGAAAGTCCCACTGTCTTTTAAAAAAAGTACATATTTTTAAGGTTTAAGTTTTCTTTAAAATATCTAATATCTATCTATCTATCTATCTATCTATCTATCTATTTATTTATTTTGGTTTTGCAAGACAGGGTTTCTCTGTGTAGCCTTGACTGTCCTGGACTCTCTTTGTAGACCAGGCTGGCCTCGAACTCACAGCGATCTGCCTGCCTCTGCCTCCCGAGTGCTGGGATTAAAGGCGTGCGCCACCACACCCAGCATATCTATCTCTTTAAATGTCCAAAGTCTTTCTAATAGTAAGCTCCTGTAAAATAAGAAATTATGTGCTTTCTGGGTTCAAGGGAAGAACCAATCATAATCACATCAAAGCAAACCCCAAATTCTGCAGTGTAGAAAGTATAGTTCTTGGTGTCTCTGACTTCCTCATGGTCCTCTGGGCTCCAGGGGCAGGGTAGCTCCACTTCCCTTGCTATTTCATCTGGAGCTCGTTCAGCTCAGATAGGCTCAGGCTCCACAGCTGCCACTGTTGGTGGTGGTGGTCTCACTGTCCTTTCACATGTCCAGCATGTGGGGTCTCCAGTACCCCTGGGCTGCATCTTTACTGGTAGCCTCCCCTGGGCTTTCTTCAGGGACTCTGGCCTTGCACATGGTGCCAACCCCCACTTTCTCTTCATGACCCCCTTGAACCCTGGGTTTCTACTTCAACTGAGGCTGCACCTTCACTAATGGCTTCTCTTGACCTTTAATGTAGTACCAGTCTTGAGCTGCCCTTCATGGCCTGCTCATGCCTTCAAAGCCAGTACTGTGAGGGCTATTCTTAAATGCCACCACTTTTGGCTGCCAGCATGAAGTGCAGCCTTGCCCCCTCTGGACCACACCTATGTGCTGACTGCTCCCGTAGTGGTTTATTAAAGTCTGAGCACTCATGACCTTTCCAACCCAAAGTTCCAAACACTCCCACACTCCTGCCCGTAACAATTGGGCAGGCCTGTCAGCAGTGGCCCGTTCTCTGGTACCAGTCTCTGTTCTAGTTTGCTGTCGCTTTACTAAAGACCATAACCAAAAGCAACTTAGGCCACATAGTTAAGAAAGTCTCCCTTCCCCACCAGCCATTAACTGTTCCTGCCCCCCACCCATGCCGGCAAGGGGAGGGTCTCCCAAGCTCTAATGTCTTAGTCCCCCATTCAACCTTCTTATTACCCTCTCACCCCACCTCCCTCTTTTCCTGTGTTAGAGAGACTGAGTAAGACGTTTCTTAGCAGATCTTTCCCTGTTGTTTCTGCGACTCTTCCCTCTTACTGCTGTAGAGAGATGCAGAGGGCCAAGGTTGCCTTGGAACAACCGTCTGTGTGTCTCTCTCTCTAATTTTAATTTTTATTTCATATATTTATTCCCTGAGTGTGCGTGTGTGCAGGCTGCACATGCCACTGTGTCTGAGTCAGAGGACAACCTTCTGCTGATGGCTCTGCTCTGTGGGCCTAGGGATTGAACTTGTTAGAATAGGCAACACACGACCAGTGCTTCTCAACCTTCCCAGTGCTGTGCCCCTTTAATACAGTTTCTCATGCTGACCCCAACTATAAAATAACTGTAATTTGCTTTTTAAAAAAAATTTAGTATATTTTATTAATTTATTCATATTGCATCTCAATTGTTATCCCATCCCTTGTATCTTCCCACTCCCTCCCATTTTCCCCTATTCCCCTCCCCTATGACTGTGACTGAGGGGGACCTCTTCCCCCTGTACATGTCATAGGGTATCAAGTCTCTTCTTGGTAGCCTGCTATCCTTACTCTGAGTGCCACCAGGCCTCCCCATCCAGGTCAAATATGGGGCACCAGAGTTCGTGTGAAAGTCAGACCCCACTCTCCACTCAGCTGTGGAGAATGTCCTGTCCATTGGCTAGATCTGGGTAGAGGTTCAAAGTTTACTGCATGTATTGTCCTTGGCTGGTGCCATAGTTTGAGCAGGACCCCTGGGCCCAGATTCCCCCGTCATAATGTTCTTCTTGTAGGTTTCTAGGACCCTCTGGATCCTTCTATTTCCCCATTCTCCCATGCTTCTCTCACCTAGAGTCCCAATAGGATGTCCTCCCCTCTGTCCCACTTTCCTGATAAGTGAAGACATTCATGGGACATGCCCCTTGGGCTAGTGTCCAGATATAAGCTAGTATATACCATTTAACTCTTTCTGCTTCTGGGTTAACTCACTCATTATGATCATTTCTAGTTCAATCCATTTGTCCACAAATTGTAATTTGCTTTTGTTATGAACTGTATTTTCTGATGGACTTAGGTGACCACTTGAAAGGGCATTTGACACGTCTTGACTCACCAAGTTGAGAACCGCTGCACTAAGCCATCTTACTAGTTCTGTCATTTGTCTTCAAACTACCCCTTTCCTTTAAAAATTCAGGTCTTTCTCCTTATTACCACGCAAGTAAATTTTAATTTTTCATTAAAAATGTATCTTAGGTAGTTCTCAGATATCTCAGGCTGGCCTTCAATATTATACAGTCAAGGGTAACTGAGCCTCGGATCTACTGTCTCCACCTCCAGGTGCTAGGATCACAGATATCCAGCAGCATGCCTGGTGTTGTGTGGTGCTGGAGACGGATCCAGAGCTGCCTGCGTGCTGCTGACATTCTACCCAGTGCTCCCCAGCCCCAGCCCTGAGTACCTTCATTGTCTAGAATACGTACAAGCAGGTTAGCACACGATGAGGACTTAGTACACGCTCACTACTGCTGTGGTTTAAGAGATGAGCTCCAAATTAATTGTTAATCCAGGGAGCCTTGGAAACAAGTACAACTAAAAGGCAGGCTCTGTTTTCCAAGGTGGGAGAACTGATAACATTGAGGTTTATTTTATTTGGTATGGTACACTAGGCATCAGCAATCTGGGACACCAGTGGGATGTTACCAGTGAAGTCCATGAAAGAAAGAGTCATACTTCCTTGCACCACCACGGTCTCTGCTTGTTGAGAGTGGAAGCTGCAGTTTTCACATGTAACCCCTTAGGTGTGGTTTGGTAGTGTTTTGAGAAAGACTGACCTCATGTTTGACGATTCACGTCCTTTCTCTTGGCCCAGGAATGCTTGCCTGCCATCTCATGGCTTCCTGTTCTTTTTCCTCTGGCAGGTTTTTATTGTTGACCCTGTACACGAGAGCACAGCCGAGTTGATCAGCATTGCCGAGATGTTCCTCAGCAATCACATACCGCTCAGGTAACGGGCCACTTAGCGAGGGTGGGCTTGTTATTTGGATTTCACATCTTGTTTCATTGAATTGTAGTATAATTACTAGTCGTTCACTGATGGCGGTTTTATCTTCTGCTTGGTAAGACACCTGTGTCTTTTGGGACTGAGAATTTAGTTCTCAATCCGGAGATGTTTACCACCCTTGAATTATTAACAACTAGCCATGTGAAAATAGTTTGTGGTCTTCACTTGCTGCCTATTGGAAGGGACTTTGCTTAGGTGCATAGGAAAGAAAGCCTGTTTCTAATTTTGGCAGATCATGCTTTGCTAGTGGCTTTTGCTAGGTTTTCAAGACTAAATGTGTTAGAATGTTAAGTAACCATTTGTAAATTCTGTAGATACAGATAGTACATCTGTGTTAGTTATATTGTCATGTCTACCGACTGGACACGAGGCAGCTAGGTTTCCCCCGTTTTTTTCATAAACAAGTATATATATGTGTGTTAAGATATTTTCACTTATAGTCTGTAATAATTCTTGTAATTTAACAATTGATAAAATTTGAGTTCTTTTTTTGTTTTATTTTCAAGCAGGGTCTTACATGTAGCTCTGACTGTTCTGGAATTCACTATACACACCAGGCTGGCCTTGAACTCAGAGATCCACCTGCCTCTGCCTCCCAAGGGCTGGGCTAAAGCTTGTGCCTCTACACCTGCTACAACCTGAGTTCTTAAAAATGAAAAACTTAAAGGACAAAAGAGCTGCTACTAAACAAACATTGCAATGTGCTTACTGCTCAACACTGACTGAATTGTGGTTGGCTTGTATGAATGCCGTCTGTCCCGTTTACCTTCTCTGCAAAGCTTTTGCATATTTTTAATAGCTCTAAGAGCTTCAGGAAACATGGAACTGTGTGGGGAGGACCTGGGTGTCCCAGGGGCTTTGAAGAAAAGGAGGATTATCAAGATCAGAAAAAGCAGAGATTATTGAATGCAATGAAATTTTCATTTAATTTGAATACTACCTGGCAAATGGAGAAAAAATTTGCTAAATTTTAACTATAGCTATGTTTTGTTTAAAGGAGAATCTTGGATCATGTAAATTGATTCATGATACACAGTGGACACTAGCTGAGCATTTGTACAGTTGTACTGAAAGGCAGGGACCTTACAAATGTAGGGAAAGAAGGCAGGTGCTTGGGCCCTGGGCAAATGAGAGGCATCGTGTGAGCATCAGAGGGGAGCCTGGCAGATAGGCTGACGTTTCGCTCTTGATGTAGGGAATCTGGTTCTCTCTGTGGCATGGATACAAGCTCTGGAAGGAAGCAGACATCCTCAGGGTTATCTAGCCAGGGAGGCATCCAGGAGACACAAAAGCCTGATGTTTTTGCCTTACCTAAAAAAAAAAAACTGATGCCCAAGTAGAAGCTGGACATGGGAGTGGGCTTAGTGGGTGTAAAGAGGTAACGAGACCCAGTGTTGCAGTTAGGTGCCAGTCGGTGTCCTTGCCTACAGAAAGGTGATTAGGCCACTCTTTCTACTTACACAGTCTGTGTCATGAGTAAAGTTTAAAAAAGTAAGAGTTAACCTGAAAACAAATCTGTCTACACATGCCTGTGCACAGGCCCACATGCATCACTAGATAATGAATACTAACTTTCTTGAGATGGGGTCTTGCTATGTAGAGGAGGCTAAGTAGAGCTCAGTGATGTCCTCCCGCCTGTGCTTCTCCAGCGCTGAGATTATAGGCGTGCGCCACCACACCCGGCCCATTATCAACAGGTCATACTTGATAAATATGTTCATGTTTTTCACATTTGCATACTTGCTATGTCACTATCGCTTGCTCACGTTCACCCCATCACTCGCCTATGTCCCTCTTTTCCTCTTCTGCTGGCCCCTTTCCCCTGCTTCTGCCAGTGTTATCATTGTGTATGTGTGTGCCTTCTCTTTTGTGTTATTGTGGCTGTGATAAAACACCATGACCCAAAGCTGCTTGTAGAAGATTGGCTGTATTTCAGTTTTACATCCCATCCTTATAGGAAGCTGGGCCAGGAACCTATAGCAGAGACCATGTGGGGATGCTTTACCAGTGTGCTTGTTTTGGCTTGCTCAGCTAGCTTTCTATATCAGCTAGCCCACCTGCCTATCTCAACAAATCCCACAGTGGGCTAGGCCCTCTCGTATCAATCAGCAATGGGAAAAGATGGACAGACATGACTACAGTCTAACCTGGCAGGCAGTGCCTCGGTCCATCTGTCAACAGCAGTGCCCAATGATCCAGGCACCAATTTGTGTTTTAGTTTGCTTTCTGTTACTTATGTCATCTGACAGCTTACAGTCCTGCATGAAGATGCTCAGGGTAGGAGTTCCAGGAGTGGGAACAGAGAGCATGGAAGAACAAAACAGCGGCTTACTGTCTTGCTCCCCATGACTTACTCAGCTTATTTCCTTACACAGCTCACAGCCATCTGCCCCCGGGGTCACTACTCAAGTAGGCTGGGTCCTCCCAAGTGAATCATTCATGAAGGAGAGACCCTAGAGATGACCACAGGATAGTATGATGCCTCAAGGTGGTTCCTCACATGCTTAGATTGTGTCAGGTGATGAAACCAGAGCCAGCATGCAGCCTTCTCCCAAGTCTGAGCAGTTATTACTGAAGCTTATGGGCATCCATGTATAGATTCTTATGTGGACAAAGTTCTGTAGCAGGATTGCTGGGTTGTGTGATGAGTTTGTGCTTAGTCTTGTAAGAAGCAGCCAGTATGACTTCCAGAGTGTCCTCTGACAATGAATTGGGAGTCTCTGTTGCTTCTCAGCAGCAGCAGCGTTCAGTGTTTGGCCGTCCTTGTAGATGTATAGTGATAGGCCATGTTTAATTTATGATTATATAAAGGTGTCAGATCCTAGTGTTTTCGTTTGTGAGTGTCTACTCAGAAATTTTCCTCAGTTGTTTCTTTATGTGGGCTTTTTGAGACAGGACCTTGCTGTGCAGCCCAGGCTGACCTGAAACTCTTATGTAGCCTGGGGTAGCCTCAGATACACTGTCCTTCTGCCTCAGCACTCCCAGATGCTGGGATTGCAAGTGTGTGCTAGCATGCCCAGCTTCTTTAGCTTATTTAAAAACTGTGTTATTTGCTTAATACTGACTTTCAAGAATCCTTTTTATATTTTGGATACTTGTTCTTTCTCAGATGGTTTCTCAGAAAGTTTCTCAGAAACTTTCTCTTTCATAAGTTTTCTGCTAGACTGTGGTTTTTCCTTTCCTTCTCTTGTTAGTCCCTCCCCCTCCCTCAAAGCAGGTATCTTTTTGTTTTCTTTTGTGTGAGGGTTTAGGTTTTTCAAGGCAGGGTCTCACTATGTGGCTCTACTTGTCCTGCAACTATGTAGACCAGGCTGGCTTTGACCTCGCTTCAGCCTCCTGAGTTCTGGTATTAAAGGAGTGCACTGCCATGTCTGGCTTCCTTTTATATTATCTTAGTTATATTCTAACTCTCCAAATTTCTGGGGTTTTACAATTAATTTATTTGCTCTCTATGCATATGTGCCTGATTGTCTGTATGTGCACCAAATATGTGCAGTATCTACAAAGCTAGAATTGGACATCACATGCCCTGAAACTGGAGTCAGAGGTGCTTCTGAGCCTTCCAGTTCTGGGTGCTGTGAATAGAACCCAGGTGCTCTGTAAGAGCAGCCAGGGCAATTTCTCCAGCCTCCAATTTAAAAGCAGAACAGAATTTCTACCTATCACCATAGCTATATTCTTCCTGTCAGTGAAGAAATCTATTCAAGACTCTGAAACAAATTTAATTGTGGAAAAAACCCTAACTTGTTCTGTGACTCCACTCTTGTGTTTTGTAAATGATGTGTGTGCCATTGCCGGCCTTGTTTAGAGTTGGGGTGAGCTTTGCTTCTGGGTTAGGACTGCACAGTGGCCCTGCCTGCCTCCAGCTGACTGCCTTCTTTATGATGCCCCTTTGTTTCTTCCCTTCTGCAGGATTGGATTCATCTTTGTGGTCAGTGACTCTGAAGATGTTGATGGGATGCAAGATGCTGGAGTCGCTGTTCTGAGAGCGTATAATTATGTTGTCCAAGAAGTGGATGGTTATCATGCCTTCCAGACTCTCACACATGTATGTTTTTTGTTCAAAATGACAACTACTTTTAAAAAAATGTAACTTACTCTAAAGCAGTTTGTGGTAGTATTATTTTGTACTTCTGTAAAAAGAAAAAGTAAAGTAAATTCTCACATAAACTCTTGTATTTTATACTTAAGGGTTCTTTATACTTTATTGAGTCACTGATGTCAATGTTATAAATTACTGTTTTTTTTTTAAATGTTTAGAATTTGTTACTGTATGTGTGTGTGGGGACATGCATGTGCTGCAGTACATGTATGCAGGTCTGAGTAGGTCCTCTCCTTCTGTCATAAGGCCTGGTGCCCAAGTCTCTCTGCCTTGGCAAGGTCCAGGGAAGGATCTGGTAGGGGATGCCTGATGGTTCAGGCAGCTGATCATGACTGAAAGAAGAAAGAGGGCAGAGAGCCCAGGGTTCCTTTTCTAGTGGCTTGGACTGATAGTGAGGAAAACTTAAACTGACCGCTTTTCTTCCCTATAGTCAGGGCTGTAAAAGTACCTTCTAGCCAAAACTGCAGGGGGTTGTAAAAAGAGGCTCTTTGATCTGTAGATAGCAGACCTTGGTAAGCTAAACTATGTCTGCTTGCCTGAGAGGGCTAAAGGGGAGCCCCCAGTCTGTTAACTTATTTGTGACTCAACAAGGGAATAAAAGAGAGATAGAAAATAGATCTCTTTCTCTCTCTCTCTCTCTCTCTCTCTCTCTCTCTCTCTCTCTCTCTCTCTCTCTCATACACACACACACACACACACACACACACACACACTAGCACACATTCTAGAGAAAAGGGTGGATGAAGTTAAAAAACTTTTAACCCCATTTTTTGTCTGGTTACAGCTTTTATACTTATCAGAAAAAGAATTACCTCATAGTCAAAAAGACAGCTAACCACAAAAACAGATGAATTGTAAAACACAACTGGTTACATGTTTTAAAACTAAACATTTCTTATCTGTGTATCCATTACATAAGTTCACAGTGAGTTCAGAGTGACAAAGGTTGACAAGGCTAAAGGTTAACAGAGTCTAAAAGTTACAAGAATATATGTCTTTTCAATTAGGACTGATCTGGCTACTCATTTTCTCGCTATCTCTTAGTTCATAGTGAGTTCAGGACAATAATTTTATTTGTCTTTCATTCCAAGAAATGAAGTAAATTTAAAATGGCAGCATATGATGCCATAAAGTGACAAGGTATAAGGAATTATAACAGAACAGTTTGTATATTTGAACAGTAAAGCTTGTACTTAATTTAGACATTTCTAGGCAGCCCCATTATATTTTGAGTTTATGGGAAGTTTAAACCAACTTGCCTATATTTATGGTGTATACCAGGATTCATGGTGCCATCTGGAGTGAAGGCTTATATGAGGCTACAAATCTGCCTCAAGGCTGTCCCCTAGTGAGGCATCTGGAGGTCCACAAAGGTATTTATTACAGACATAAACTTTCTAAATTGTTTTAGAAGCTCTAAAACAGTTTAACTTTTTAATTGTTTGAATCAAATCAGGAATTCCATAATCAGAGATTAATTCATCTGAACAGCGGTATCTTCAATAAGATTCCATAGGAAGTTTGTTCAATCAGAGTGGGTAAATACCTAGAAAGTGATGATTCACACCAATTTTAGGTTTTAGAGAGATGCAGCAGTGCACAACTGATGGGGTTGTCAGAGGTTGGAAGCAATTCTGGGGTCCATCATTGTACAGACCTTGCAAAATCCCGGCTCCCTTCCAGAAAGCTCTCATGCCTACTGGGCTTCCCCAAACCAATGGCTCTTGACATCATGTCAGAGGCTGGAAACAATTCTGGGGGTGCATCATGGTACAGACTTTGCAAAATGCCGGATCACTTCCTAGAAAGCCCGCATGCCTAATGAGCTCCTTTCACAGACTGTGGCCCTTGACAGTCTGGGGATCAAACTTGGGCATCAGGCTTGTTGAGCAGCTTCCTTTACTTGCCGAGCCATAGTGCTGGCCGGTAGATGCAGTTAGCTCTCTAGGAGACCGGGTGTATTATAGTAGTTTGTACTTTGGTTATTTGTAAGTACCAGTTAATGCCTCCGAGCAATGTGATGTACTTTACTTGCTTTTTAAAAATTCAATCTTTTCTCTTTTGACCATCTTATAGCTTCTTTTTCCTCGTCACCCTCTTCTTTCTTTCCTCCTCCTCTTCTTTTTCCTACTCCGTCTCATACAACCTTGAACTTGGACTCCCTGTGCAGAAGATGCCCTTGAGCTCCTGATTCTCCTGCCTTCCCCCCACCCCCACCCCAGAGCTAGTATGTTAGGTATGCAGCCCCACACCTGGTTGTTCCTTTTCCCTTTGAGATAAGTTCTTTTTGTATAGCCCAGGCTAGTCTAAGACTCTGGATCTCTCTCTCAGCTTCACAGTGCTGGTTATCTCAGATATATTGCACCATGCCTAGCTTCTGATACTTCTTAAAGCATGTTGCTTCTGGCATTTAGGATATAATGTGTTTATGGACTGATAGATCATGTCAAGAAACCTTTAGTTCCAGCAACCAGGTGCAGGAGTGTCTTTGTGAGTTCAAGTCCAGCCTGATCTACACAGCTAGTTCCAGGCTAGCCAGGGCTTCATGATGACACTATATTCTGAAGGAAGGAAGGAAGGAAGGAAGGAAGGAAGGAAGGAAGGAAGGAAACTCCTGGGCTCCTAATTGGAGGCATCTTATGGGGATATTGAAGTGGTAGTGTTGCTAAGAGGTTCCAGTTTCATTTTTAAGAAAAATCTTATTTTTATAATGTGTTTAGAGACTTCATCATATTTGAAATTTGGATTTAAAAGTGTAGTTGGTTACCGTTTTTCTTTCTTTAGATCTATAACAAAGTGAGGACTGGAGAAAAAGTGAAAGTTGAACATGTGGTCAGTGTCTTGGAGAAGAAATATCCATATGTCGAAGTGAATAGCATTCTGGGGATTGATTCTGCTTACGATCAGAACCGAAAGGTAACACATTCATTGGCACTTTTTATGTCCTTGGTATTTTACCTTGACTGCAGCATTGGGCTGTCCTTCGTGGGTTAGATAACATCTATGGTGGGGTGTTGATGCACTTAGCATTTTAAAATGAAAATTTTAAAACAGACCACTTTTTAATCTTTTTTTTGGAAGGCAGGATCTCACTGTGTAGCCCTTGCTGGTCTTGAGCTCAGAGATCAGCTGTCTCTACCCTATGAGTGCTGGGGTTAAAGGCATGCTGCTACCACACCTGACCTCACTTGTCAGTCTCTGAAAAGTAATTCAATTTCAGAAAATAGTACTTTTTTTTTTTAAAACTTGCCTGTTAATGTTTTAACTGGAAAACAGTTAACTTTTTCATAAGATAGTAGTTGTGCTCGTATGAAGTATGTTCTGGATAAAGCCTATCAGAAATAATAAGAACCAGGTGGGTGGTGTGGGCCATACTGCATATGATATTTATTTTACATCATTGTTTGGGCTCTGGATGGGTATGTTTTAAGAACTGTAATAACTAGCTGAGAGTGGTGGCACACACCTTTAATCTCAGCACCTAGGAGGCAGAGGCAGGTGGATGATCTCTGAGTTCAAGGCCAGCCTGGTCTACGGAGCAAAGTTCAGGACAGCCAGGGCTACACAGAAAAATCCCTGTCTTGGAAAAGCAACAACAACAACAAAGTATTGCCTGCTGATGCAGGTGCTTTCTGCACAAAGCTGACAACCTGAGTTTGAGTCTCCAAACTCATATAAAGGTAGAAGAAGAGAAGACTTTACCTTTTTGGGGTGACAGAAAACCAAGTACTTGGTGACCAGTTTGTACAGTTACATACCTACAACCAAAACATCTATTGTTACACTGTGAGAGGCATTAGAAAATACCTTTCTGTATTTGGTTTTTAAAAGGTGCTATAAAAAGGACTAGTTATAACTTAGTAAACAGGTGTTGGAGGTTGGAAGCTAATGCAAGAATCAGTTCCCTTTTGTAGCCCAGCTTAGGGTGGAAAGATGTGGAAAGAATCCCTCTGCCTGCGGCTGGTACTTGATGCTGGAAGGCTGGCTGGAGTGGGCTCCCAGCTTAGGCACAGGGAGCCAACCAGTCTGTCTGTGGTAATTCTTGAGAGCCTGGTAAGGAGCTGGAGAGGCCTCTTCCTCTGCAGACAGCAGGAGCAGCTGAGGAGCTGGGCTCTGGGATCCTCCTCCTCCTCCTCTGTTGGTGCCTGCAGCAGTTATGACTCTGCCAATAGAGGGCGTCTGGTTCATAGAGCTGCAGTTAAGGTGGTGAACCCCATATGTGCGCTGGCAACAGAACCCAGGTGCTCTGCAAGAGCCGCGAGTCCTTCTCATGGCTGAGTCATCTCTCTAGCCCTTCATTTGTTCTTTCAAAAATTTTATTTTTATTGTTATTGTGTGCATACATTTGGAGGTCAAAGGACAGGTTTGTAGAGTCTGTTACATGGGTTCTGGAGATCAAACTCAGGTCACTGGGCTTGCCCAGCAAGTGTCTTTACTGGGTCACCTCTTTAGCGTATAATTTGCTGTTGTTGTTAAACAGGCATGTAAGATAATATGTTTTGTTGTATATGTGTCATGATGGGGAAAATGTCCTCTTATTTTCTTCCTTTGTTTTCTAGGAGTCAAGAAGCTACTACGAGCAGACTGGTGTGGGCCCGCTGCCTGTGGTCCTATTCAATGGGATGCCCTTTGAAAAGGAACAGCTAGACCCTGACGAGCTGGAAACCATTACAATGCACAAGATCTTGGAGACCACTTCCTTCTTCCAAAGAGCAGTGTACTTGGTGCGTGGCATTTTCAGGCCTTTCTTCACTCCTTGACTGCCCACTTAGACTCCCCGAGTCAGTGTGTGTGTACGTACACACGTACTGACAGAGCTTTTTAATTAGCCTAGGCTCGGCTCCAGGTGCCAGTCTTTAGCCACAGTCTTCTGAGTACCACTAGATTTGCTTTTTTGTTTGTTTGAGAACAAGTCTCCCTGTGTACCCACGACTGTCCTTGATCTGGCAGTCCTACTGCCTCCATCATCAGAGAGTAATAAGATTATCGGTGTGTGCCGCCATCTATTTTTCTTAACCCTAATTTTTAATTTGTCCTTTTACATATTTTATATATTTTTTAGTGATATTATTTATTTGGTAATCTTGAATTTCATACTTTAGTTTCATAGGTTTTTTTTTTTTTTTTGGTTTTTTTGAATATACTTATATAGAGTATTTAAATTTTTTTGTTGTAAATCTACAATTTGGGTTTTTGAAAGAACAGTATATACTGGCCACTTGGTTTTCATTGTTGTTTTGAGTATGTGTATATTTTTCTCTTTGATTGTCTTCATGCTTTTGTTTTGACATTTTTGGTGTAATTATACTCTTTGAACCTGATTGAGCTTTCACCCTACAAGGGACGTGGATTTTTTTGTTGTTGTTGTTTTTGTGTTGTTTGTTGTTCTCGCAGCTGTTGCTTGTTTTATAATGACATTCTTAAATAGATTCCTTGTTGTGTGTGTGAACTCTGAAGTGTCTGCTTATTTAGCTTATTAATTAGCTAGTAAGTGAACACATTTCCAAAATACTTTTTTAGGGTTCTGTTCATATTACGGCATGGCTTAAGTGCTCAGCTAGGCTGCTGACAGTTGTCCTTAGCTACCTGTGGGGTGCTGAAGGTGAGTGCTGGGCCTGTGTATGCAAAGGAAACACTCACTTGGCCAACACGCCAGTCTTAGCCTTCAGTTATTGCTTGCACAGACTCTCAAGGCTGTCATCAGAGTCAAGGGCTCCCTATGAATTCTCCGTGGCTTGTGCAGTTCTCTGGGCACCATGCTTTAGATTGTAGAGTGTGGCGTGTGTCAGAAATTCACAGCCTTGGGAACTTCTCATTCTCCAGCTATTACTGTGTTTAACCAGCTTCATTTTAGCACATCTGAGGTGTCAAGCAATTTCTCCTGGTGTGTTTGTAAATATCCCAGGGGAAAATCTATTGAAATGTTACTCAGCTCAAGTGAAGAGAACCCCCTGCCAAGGCTACATTGCTTTTTTTGGTGGCCTGTTGGTTTATTAAGGGTTTTATTAGTTAGAGAGAGGTAGATTATAATAGGGCAAGTTAAAATGTCTAAAGGCCATTTCTACTAACATTCAGATATTTTCTTCAGTAAAAGTACCTCTGAATTTTGCAGGCCTTTAGCTAATTTTTTTAATTTTGGGAAAGTTGTGTGTGTGTCTGTCTGTTTTTAGATAGGAGACTTTTTACTCTATTATATCTGCTGAATATTATCCTCAGTAGTATTTTAAATGTTAAATAACATGTATATACTTATAACCCTAAGTCGAAACATACTGGATTATTTTGTTACTTTAAGAGCTGATTTGTCAATTTTTTAATTAATTTTTATTTTTATTTAATATTTGCAAATAAAGAACACCACACACCTAAATCAACCAGATTTCAAAGTTACACCCCTCAATGAACTTCTGTATAGTTTAGAACAGCCATTCTGCAGTTACAGAGCATCACATTGGAATTTGCATTTTTACTATCGGATATATTTTTATGCTCTTATCCACCATCAATCCCCAGAAATCCAAGATAAAGTTAGACTAGGAAAACTGTTGGCTTAATATCTTCTTTTATAACTTGGATCCATTATTGCTTGGTGGTTTGAGTGAAAATGGCCCCCATAGACAAATACATTTGAAAGCTTGATCTGTAGTTGATGGAACTTTCGGGGAAGGTTTAGGATGTGTGGAAGAGGTTTGGAGGAGGTGCATCACGGCGGGGGGGGGGGGGGGGGGGAGACCGAGCTTTGAAATTGCAGAAGCCCACTCCATTTTCCCAGTTAGCTGTCGTGGCCTCCTACTTGTGGATAAGCATGTGAGCTCTCAGCAACTGCTCCAGCGCCATGTCTGTCCTTTTTGTTGCCATGTTCCCTGTCATGGTCATGGACTCTAAGAAGCCCTAAATTAAACGGTTTCTGTTATCAGTTGTGTTGGTTGTACGGTGTTTTGCCATGGCAGTGTGACTAGCACCCCCAGTGTGGTGACAGGGTCAGAGATGCTGTGTAGTACATTCACACTGTATTCAGCCCTGTTCCTGGGCTGCTGATAACTCTATCTCTAGTGAGTTACTATTACTGATATTCCTTTAACACTCGTGCCCCTTTTGCATCTTTTTTCATTCAGGGTGAACTGCCACATGATCAAGATGTGGTAGAGTACATCATGAGTCAGCCCAATGTTGTGCCACGGATCAACTCTAGGATCTTGACAGCTAAGCGAGAGTATCTGGATCTAACAGCAAGCAGTAAGGAGCATTTCAGTAACAACCTTTGGCTTTTGGTTTTGTACTTCACATTCCTATATTTATTAGATTATAATGTTAAGAAGGTAGTCCAAAATTATGATATATGCTTCTGAACTCACAGAAATTTCCTTCTGTAAAAAGATAAAATCTTGGAGAGATGGCTTAGTGATTAAAAAATATTGCTGCTTTTGCAGGGGACTAGGATGTGGGATCCAGCTCCCTCTTCGTTCTCCAAAGGCATCAGACACATACATACATGCATGCAGTCAAAACACTCATACACATGTAATAAAGATAAATAAATCTTAATTTAAAAAATGGAGTTCTCGCTGGGTACAGTAGATGACAGTACATCTGCAGCAGGAAGTTGTAGCTGTGGAGGTAGCTGTAGGAGCTGGAGCCGGGGTGGCACTCCTAGGAGTTTAAAAATAGGCTGGGTGGGGCATCTTCTGGAGGAGCAGTGTTATGGCTGGGGCGGGGGCGAGGCTGGGGGCTACACAGTGCTGCTTGTGAAGCTCAGTGAGACAGATCTGGCCCTGAAGACCACAAGAAGTTCATTCCTTTTTGACTTTCAGTTTGGTTCCAAGGACTCCAAGAGTGTTTCTGACTTTCCATCATTTTAGCTTGTCAGAATTCCTGTAAACCAATCCCTTAGTGATATCCCTAACTTTGTCTTTGTCAAATGTGAGCTAATAGCTCTCAGGGCAGCTCTGAAGGGAAACTACAGTCCTGGGGCCTCACATTTATAAGGGATCAGTTACTTGTCCAAGAAACAACTCATATTTGATGACATGAGAAAGAACGACCCTGGCAAGGGAGGAATCGCATTATTGAAGCACAAACATCAAACCCTGGGGACTGTATATAGGGAAGGAGTACAAGTATGACAAATTCCTAAGTCACCTCGAGTGCAGCGTCCAAGAGGAAGATGTCAGCTCCCATGAGCCCTGCAGACGCAATTCAAAAGCACCAACATGAGGTCATTCACTTGCTGGAGCTAAAGGCTTGCTCAACTTCAGAAAGATGGTGTCAGTCAAAAAAGACAACTCACTAGAAGCAATTCTGCAACAGACAGCTGCTGTGCTTCCTAAGGACCGACCACTCCTTCGCCTTAAAGGATTGTTTGTTTAAGGAGCCTCAGTGAGACTGGCCAGGATGCATGGAGACAGATGGACTGACAGACGGTCATTCAGCTGTTACTCTCTAGAAAAGCATCTGAGAGTGCTGGCACATGCTGCTCAGAGTCTCCTCTGTGTCCCAGCAGAGATAATGCTGCTTCTCCTCAGAAATGACTTTACATTCAGATTTTTTTTTAGAGATGTATTTATTTATTATGTTTACAGTGTTCTGCCTGCATGTGTGCCTGCAGGCCAGAAGAGGGCACCAGATCTCATCACAGATGGTTGTGAGCCACCATGTGGTTGCTGGGAATTGAACTCAGGACCTTTGGAAGAGCAGGCAGTGCTCTTAACCTCTGAGCCCTTTCTCCAGCCCTGCATTCAGATTTTATTGATCCTTTAATGAACAAAAAAGCTTGAATATCTCACCCGACAAACAAGAGTCTTGACATTAAGTGGTCATTTGAATCCCACCAGTGGAAAATCTTCACAGGCCTTCTACTGCCTCCACCCCCACCCCTGCCCTGCAGCTGTTGCCATCCCCAAGCGCTCCACCCACGCCTCCAGCCCACCTGCCTGTCTCAAATCCAACTCTGACTATTAATTCCAACTCTTGTTCCCCATGTACTCCAGAAAGCCAGGGCTTAAGACTTTCCAGTTGACGGTTTTAGTCAAAACGGTGGCATCTTTGAGGGCCAGCAAGACAAATGAACCTCTAGGACTTGTTTGGAAACTGTGCCAGGTCTGCTGTATCCAAAGGCTATGGAAGAAAACCGTCTAGTGTCTCACAAAAGGGCTAAAATGAAGTTAAACACAGGCACACATGCACATGCACACAGCGAATGAAAAGGACCAAATAAAAAAGCATGACACTGGAGGACGACTGTCGAATAAGCTGGCAAGCGGAGTAACTCCATTCATAGTCCCAGTGGAGGAGTAAAGAATTGCCTGCCTCCATGGAGCCTCTTCAACAATTGGTGAACTCCCAGATTATTTGGTAGAATATATTGGTATTTATATATACTAGTGTATATCCCATGAGCAGTGCCAGAATTACAAGGATGACTTTAATCCCGAGTATGGTGAACATAGGGCTTTGCATGGCAGAATAGAGACTGTAGCTAGGAGATTTATCAAACTGGATACACAATGAAAATGCCTTCTCTGAGCTCAAAAAAGTACTAGAACTTTCCTGAGAAGATCTTACAAGAGTTTAGGAAGACCAAGCAGTCCCAGTTCCATGAAGGAAAATACAGATATGTCTTCATGACAAGCTGGCTCACATCAAAGACACTAGGTGGGCTTAAGTAACAACAAGCAGTTCTGGCACCAGAACTCCGCTTGGACCACAGATGTGAGTAAACCTCAGCTCGCTTACTTAAAGTTGCACATGAGTTGTCCCAGAATCTAGGATGCTGCTTAACTGTTGGCAGTTTCAACTGGAGTCCCTTTCCCTCTGTTTTACTTGGCTTCCTTGAATTCTTCCCCCACCCCCAGACTTGCTTGTTAAAAGAAGCAGTTTTTCTTTTAGCTATTGGGAAGTCCAGTGTCTACTTCTGGCCAACTTTTCTCTGGAAACTTGTGTTTGTCATCAGAGATGAGTTCTTAGATAACAGGTATGCAGTGTCCACACTTAAAAGTTGCGTGTGTTTGAGACAAGCAGTGATGTGCAAAGTAAGCAAAGCCTAGTTTCTGACCTTTCTTGATGCAAACTCTTTGCCTTAAATGGTAAAATATTTAGACATTTGCACAAAATAGAAAAACACCAACATATTTTTATGGAGGGTTGAAACTGTGAATATGCAGATTTCCATGCATCCATGTATCTGGAATGACTTGCTCTACAGTGCTAAATCTGCCCTGCAAGTTAAACCCCATTGCAGTGGCTGCTTGAAGGTGTTTGCCAGTTGTGTACAGAGTGTGGTTAGTCAGTAGCTACACTGATTCCTAGTGACAGTAGCCATGGGAGGCACGTGGTGGCTTACCAGCGTCGGAGCATGTGTTCTGCTCATATGTCTGTAGAGCCTCTGTGGATGTGAGCTGTGTGAAAGTAGGACGCTGCTGCTCTCGGTCTGCTGCTGAGAGTTACACGGTTATTGTTGGTCTTTTTTCCCCCAGATTGCTGCTTCTGTTCTAGAAGACAAAAGCATTTCCATTTCAACTGTTTGCCAGCGTTATTAATGTTGGATAAAAATATAAACATTAAAAATTAAGCATTTAGTTTTCTATACTACTATAAAGTATTTTTGAAGAGAGATATGCAGAAGAACTATTACCTCTATGAGATGCACATTCAAAGAGTTTTTTTTTTTTATTCTGGATATCAAGAATATAAAAAATGTAGATATGTTTAATCCTAACATGTATGATTCATGAAATAGCACAAACTTTCAGGTCATGGAATTTATCTGTTAGCATTGATTTAAATTATCATGTAGGAACATAAGTTATGTCATTAAAAATAAAAGGATTTTGAGCTAATGTTGATTCAGATTGTTAGTCTTATGGTGTTGTCTTATTAAATGCATTGTGTTTTCAAGTCTATTGAAATCCTTGCCAAAATTTTGGCACTAACTTTAATAAGGATTTTTTTGTCTCCAGAATCCTAAAATAGATAAATGTATACCAAATAGATGTTGCCATTAGATGGTAAGAGTGGACCTGTGTTGGTAACTGTGTAGCCCAGAATACTAACTGTCAGATCCACATTGCTGTGACAAACTAGTTGAGAACATCAATTTTAAAGGAAGGACAGTTTGTTTGGCTTTGGGACTTAGCGGTTTGACCCCATGGCCAGTTGCTCCATTGTTTTAGAGCCAGGAGCATGCACTGGGGCAGCTGCTTGCCTGTAGTGGCTGTGAAGCCAGAAGAGACAGGTGCCACTATCCCTTCCAAGAGCACGTCAGGCAACCCACTCCTCCTAGTAAGCAGTGCCTAATATATTTTACCGTGCCTTTTATGCATCTTCTGTTATGCTCAAAGGTGATTATCAGTTGAATATTAATGGTGGATTGCATTGAGGCTTGTTAATTATCCATCTGTTTCCATTTTTTCTTTTTCCCCAGATAACTTTTTTGTAGATGATTTTGCCAGATTTTCTTCCTTGGACTCTCGGGACAAGACCGCTGCTATAGCCAACAGTATGAACTATCTGACAAAAAAAGGTAACTCATTTGGGCTTGTGTTGGATCCAACATGTTTATTCTTTACTTAGTATTTGCAAATATAACTCTCTTACTGTCCTGGGAAAAGAGATTTCCATAATTTCTTTTATTAATTTTCCCTTAGAATACAAGCATAGAAAATAGATATTTAAAATGCAATTCTGTGTATATCTAAGAATTCAAATGTCTTCTTTATAAATTTCATGCTTACCATTAAAATCGATAGGAAAACCCCTTCATGACTCAAAGTGAAAAACATTTTATGAAAGCAATCTGTCTAGTTGTTCGATAATATCATAGGGCTAATTTGATTGTAGAGCTTATGAGATAGACTGGATTCTGGAAAGCCTGTGTAATTCTTTAAAGTGACTTTGATGCAGCATTACTTAGTTAAGCTCCACTTGTGTAAAGTGACTGTTCTTATCTGCAGACAGGCCCTTCCCCTCTGGAGGGGCTGACGTGGTTCCCTTTGCAGAGTAGTTCTGTTAATGCTGGGCTCCCCCCCAAAGCACCCATTGTTGTCATTAGGACAACGCCTTCTACCCCTATAGTCTTCCCTTGGAGCATCTGGCTTCCTGCGTCTGTATAAGTTCACACGATTAGTCCCCTGGGTTTCCCTAAGCTTTGTCTCTGAGGGGTCCTAGGACAGAGCTTGTGCATGGCGGGAGCTAGAGCAGAAGGCAGCACAACCCCGTTCGCCGTGTGTACTCTGCTGGCTCCCCTGATGACACTTAAGTGACGTTCTCTTTTCTTCTGCTCTTTTTTCTTTGCCTTTGTCTAGGAATGTCCTCCAAGGAAATCTATGGTAACTTAAAACTTCGGAATGTTCCCTTCATTTTCATAATTAATTTAAATGGTTTCAAGACTATTGTTATTCTGAATTTATTGACATTTCATTGTGATGTTTCTAAAATCTGTGGGTAACAGTGGAACGTAGATAAACAATATAAATGTTTGCAGACCTTTTAAAATGTTACACGTTAACACCATTAAACACT
Organism: Acomys minous; assembly: GCF_964271855.1. NCBI lineage: Eukaryota > Metazoa > Chordata > Mammalia > Rodentia > Muridae > Acomys > Acomys minous. The sequence goes on from NC_140495.1 coordinate 58,455,351, forward strand.
GCATTGCATTGCCCACATGTTTCGTTGCATGTGCTAACAGATCACAGAGCGCAGGGCAGCTAATGGGTGCATGCTCCTGGTTTCCAGTGAGTTGCAAGGAGGAGCACTCAGCTTCATGCTGGGGACATTTCACCTTCTAGCATACCAGTCCTTGTCCTTTTCTTATTTTTCTTTTTGCATGTTTTTTAGAAAATATTTGACCTAACTTTAATGATGAAATATAAAATGTGTTTTTTTCTTCTAGTCAGTTTGTTTTTGTTTTCCTACAGATGATTCCTTTATTAGGCCTGTGACTTTTTGGATTGTTGGGGATTTTGATAGCCCTTCTGGGCGGCAGTTACTCTATGATGCCATTAAACATCAGGCAAGTATCTCAGACTCCATGCTGGGAGGGGCTTGTGGGGTGTTGTGTCGCTCAGGCACTGGTTGGCCTTCTGAGCACCACTGCGGGAAAGGAGCACAGTGTCTTTAAAGGTTGTCAGCTCCTAAGAAAAGAGCTCAAAGCGGGAATCTGTGGTCAGCTACAGGTTGAGTCAGGGCTGTGGCAGATAGTCACATCAGGGCTCTCTGACGTGAATGGAGAAATCCCTCACGTGGTCCCAAGGTGGGAACACCAAGAAGGAGAGTCAAGCTCTCAAATATGGTTTTTCATTGAGGTGAAATGCACATGCATCTACTTAGTGTCACAAGCAAGTATGTCCCTATGTCCACCACCCAGATTAAGAAATTATATTGAAGCCGGGCGTGGTGGTGCACGCCTTTAATCCCAGCATCAGGAGGCAGAGGCAGGTGGATCACTGTGAGTTTGAGGCCAGCCTGGTCTACAAAAGTGAGTCCAGGACAGCCAGAGCTACACAGAGAAACCCTGTCTTGGAAAACAAAAAAACAAAAAACAAAACAAAAGAAAAAAAAAACAAACAAAAAAAAAAAAGAAAAGAAATGATAGGATGTGATGAAGGCTCTTCTCCCTCACTGCTGCCCTCCTTTTTCTTGCATCATAAAATCTTAGGATGTGTACTTATATTTGGTTCCTTTACTTAACATTTTGTGAATTTACTTTTTAATTTTAATGACTTAGAGAAATACTTCTACTTTACATATATGTATATACATGCCCAAGAAGGCCAAAGAGGGCGTCAGAGCCCCGGGAACTGGGGTTACGGATAGTTGCCTGCTGCCTTGTGGGTGCTGGGAACCGAACGAGCATTCTCTGAACGAGCCACATGCGCTCTTAGCAGCTGAGCCACCTCTCCAACTCCTGATCCCCTTTTCTCTCCTCCTACATTTTAATCTATCTGTCTGTCCATCCATCTGTCCGTCTGTCAATCAATCATCTATGGGAAGAGACACACGCACGGCATGATGTGGAGTTCAGAAGACAACTTGTGGGGAAGTCCTTACCTTCCACCCTGTGGGTCCTAGGGCTTGAACTGAGGTCTTAGTTGGTGGCAAGCACCTTCCCTGGCTGACTCATCTCAGCAGCCAAGTTATATTCTTGATACAAGTTCTTCATCTTCTTCCATGTGGATTCATGGTTTGGTTTTGTTAGGTAGAACCGTTGCCTTTTACCAAGGAGGGTTTCGTTGCTGCTGGCATCTGAAAAGGCCACGTGAACGAAGACGGATGAGCAGGAACCTGAAGAGAATTTAGAGAGGTGGAACGCAGAGTATAAAATGTGCCGCGGAAAGCTAGCACCCTTGTTAGTCTGCAGTGCTTGCTGTATTTATAGAAAGGAAGTTGGAAGGAAGTCTGGGGCCAGTTCATACAGGCTTTGGCAGACCTGACCATACCTATCTTCTGAGTTTCATCTTGAATATAGACAAGTACTAATGATGTTTGGAAGTGATATTGCTGTTATGGAGTACGGCTGATGTTAGTTTGGTCTGGGTGTGTAGCCCAGGCTGGCCTTGAACTTTCCGACATCCTCCTGCCTCTGCCTCCGGAGTGCTTAGCACAGTGGAACTCTATAAGTTCGAGGCCAGCCTGGTCTACAAAGTGAGTCCAGGACAGCTAAGGCTACACAGAGAAACCCTGTTTCGAAAAAACCAAAAAGATAAAAAATATAGGTGTGCATCACCATGCCTGGTCAGTGTTACCTTCTTAAAGTTCATAACATAAACAATGTAATTCTTATCTTTCTTTTTTGTAAATAGAAAACCAGTAACAATGTTAGGATAAGTGTGATCAATAACCCCAGCCAAGAGATAAGCTACTCAAACACTCCAATCTTCAGAGCGATCTGGGCAGCTCTCCAAACACAGACCTCCAACTCTGCTAAGAACTTCGTCACTAAAATGGCCAAAGAGGAGACGGCAGAGGCCCTGGCCACAGGCATGGACATCGGGGAATTCGCTGTCGGGGTAAGGCTCACAGGTGCCGAGGCTAGCCTGGCCACTCATGTTTCTCCCCTAGGCTGAGATGTCCTGTTCTTAATTGGGTTTGCGATTACTTCTGAGTCTCAGGATATGTTTTTTTTGAGTTAGAGTCTTTTTTTTTTTTGGTAGACCAGGCTGTCCTTGAACTCACAGTGATTTTGCCTGCCTCTGCCTCCCAAGTGTTGGGATTAAAAGCTTGCGCCACCACTGCCTGGCTTTGCGTTAGAGTCTAACAAGAGATAATTCTGTTATATTACATTTTACTTTTAAACATGCTTTGGTTTCAGGATGCCCAGTTTACAAGTTTGTGCCACTTTGTATAATCTTTAAAAGACAGTATTTGTTTTATTGATAAAGTAAAAAGCAGATCTAAGATGTTTATGAGGTAGACAATCAGCTGTTCTTTTTTTCACTGAAAGCCTCTGGTTAGTCATTGATTTAATGTTACTAATTTTTTTCCCAATGTCTTGTAATTCTTAAATTTCTGATTAAAAAAATTGTCTTTTGATTAAAATCATGAGTATATTGCTGGGCATTGGTGGCACACACCTTTAATCCTAGCACTCGGGAGACAGAGGCAGGTGAATTTCTGTTAGTTCAAGCCCAGCCTGGTCTACAGATCGAGTTCCAGGACAGCCAGGGCTATATAGAGAAACCCTGTCTCAAAAAACAAAAGCAAAAGCAAAAAACAAACAAAAAATCATGAATATTTTGAGGTTCAGTTAGAGGAAATGGCTGTCATTGAAGTTAACAGATTAAAAAATGCAAAAAGGGGGCTGGAGAGACGGCTCAGAGGTTAAAAGCACTGACTGCTCTTCCAGAGGTCCTGAGTTCAATTCCTAGCAACCACATGGTGGCTCACAACCATCTATAATGAGATCTGATGCCATCTTCTGGCCTGCAGGTGCACATGCAGGCAAAGCACTGTAAATAAATCTTTAAAAATAAAATAAAATAAAAATAAAAATGAAATGCAAAAAGAAGTGACTGAGAATAGACCTCCAGCTAAACAAATCAATAGAAAAAATAGGAAAAAGGAACAAGCAGTTTATGAGGAGGGAAGAAAGAAGAGAAAATGAAGAATTAATTATGAAATTTAGTTATTACTTTTCACAAAAGCACTTGATTGTTTTCTCGTTATTACTCATTTGTGTGGTTTGCTTAATAACAGTGACTTTCCTTAAAAATGATTACTTCCTAGGGCATGGATGTCAGTCTTTTTAAAGAGGTCTTTGAGTCTTCCAGAATGGATTTCATTTTGTCTCATGCCCTGTACTGCAGGGATGTTCTGAAGCTGAAGAAGGGACAGCGGGTGGTGATCAGCAATGGAAGGGTGAGTTCTTGCTGGGCTGTGGGCCTCTAGGGCTCTCCAGCCCACTTGCTCCTTGAGACTTCTGTGGTCTGCCATAGAGCCGCCCCCTGTTGGCTGAGGAGAAGCCTTGTGACGCTGTACCTGCCTCAGTTCAAGTGCAGGTGCCGAGAGTTCTGTCCTGTCAGTCCAAGAGTGTGCTTCAGGGTATATTCCAAGGAGTGGGATAGCTGGGTCTTGAGGAAGCCCTGTTCCCAGTTTTCTGAGATAGCACCAGATAGATTTCCAAAGTGGTTGTACAAGTTTGCATTCCCACCAGCAATGAAGGAGTGTTCCTCTTTCTCCACGTCCTATTGGGACTCTAGGTGAGAGAAGCATAGGAGAATGGGGAAATAGAAGGATCCAGAGGGTCCTAGAAACCTACAAGAAGAACACTATGACAGGCGGATCTGGGCCCAGGGGTTTTGCTCAAACTATGGCACCAACCAAGGACAATATGTGCAGTAAACATCCAGCTCAGATCTAGCCAATCAACAAGACATCCTCCACAGTTGAGTGGAGAGTGGGGACTGACTGACTTTCACACGAACTCTGGTGGCCCATATTTGACTCATCTCCTTGATGGTGAGGCCCGGTGGCACTAAGAGGAAAGGATAACAGGCTATCAAGAAGAGACTTGATATCCTATGATCGTGTAGAGGAGGAGGAGGTCCCCCTCAGTCACCCACATAGAAGAGGGGAATAGGGTGAAAGCGGGAGGGAGGGAGCAATGGGAGGATACAAGAGATGATATCAATTGAGATGTAATATGAATAAATTAATAAAAAAAGAAAAAGAAAAAGAGTGTGCTTCAGATGCTGCCCCAAGGGGTGCTTCCTGTTGTTTTGATTGTGTCCTGACCCTGGGAGGTGGTGAGTGTGGGCCTGCCAGAACAGAAGTCCATACAGCTGCTCACAAAGTAGGCCTTACTGCTGTTTGCTGAGAACTAGTGCAAATGGCACTGCTATTTATGTCAGTCTGCTTAGGAAGTTAATGTGAAACACACACGTCTCTGCTATCTGAGCAGTTAATAGATAAACATTAACTGCATTTCCTTAGGCTTTATGTTTTTTATTTGATTTACTTTACCTAGGACGTTCGTTAGGGCAGAAGTAGTAAGGTGCTTGGTGTGTCAGCTCCCAGGGTCAGCAGAGACTTCTCAGGAGCTGACAACCACTGCTACAGCTCTGCCCTCTTCTTCCTTATCTCACAGATCATTGGGCCGCTGGAGGACAGTGAGCTCTTTAATCAGGACGATTTCCACCTTCTAGAAAATATCATCTTGAAAACATCGGGACAGAAAATAAAATCTCATATCCAACAACTTCAAGTAGAAGAAGATGTGTAAGTTTTGATAATTTGTAAGTAGGTGCTTGATAATAAGTGATAAAACTGGTTTTCCAATTAGAAGTTAGTTCATGTCACAGAGTTTTTATTAATTTTTTTCTCATTGGTCAAAGTGAGGAATGTGAATGTATACACACACACACACACACACACACACACACACACACGTGTATATATATTATCTCCATATCTAAGTCAGTGGGTTTATTTACATTTTGAATTTGGAAAAGTTCAAGCAGAAGCAGAGGGCTGGGTCTGCTTCTTACCGGATGTGTGTGTACAGACTGCCCAGTGGTTCTTGGTCCTTAGTTTCATTGTGTTCGGGGGAGGAAATGCATGGCAGTGGCTCTTTCCTGTCTACTTGTATGGAATATGAAGTTGTTTCTCTCGCAGACGAATGATGAGTTAGATGTTGCTGGTTTATGATTTTAATTATTTTTGTAATTTTATTAACTAATGCCTTTTAGTATGTTTTACTTCCAAGAATTAAATTGTTTGAATGTGTCATGTATTTGCTATGTAATGACAGCCCACAGTTATGTGCAGTCCTTTCTGTGTAAGATGTCACACGAGTGTGTACTTGAGGATATATTTGTTTACTATTCTAAGGACCTGATATGCCAACTCCCACAGTAGCTGCACCACCTGACATTCCTACCAACATTGCTCCTGGCTTCAGTTTCTCTGTAGTCTCACCAACACTTACTGTTTTTTTTTTTTTTAAAGCAGTAGCCATCCTCTGGGGTGTGGACGGGGTATCTCCTGTTCAGTGGTACCATTGAGTTGCTGTCTCGTGCATACTGTTGGCCATTGTGTGTCTTTGGGGAATGTCTGTGCTAGTTTTCATTTTGTATTAGGTTATCTGGGTTTTTTGTTTAATTGTGGGCTCTCCTTATATTCTGGATCCTTATCAGATCCATGACTTGAGATACTATTTTCCCTGTTCCCTTAGCTGCCCTTTGCCCTTTGAATAGTGGCATTTTATTCATAGTTGGATGATATAAAGAAATTAAAGTGTTCCCTTTGTCTTCATTCTTTTCATGTACGACATCACACTGCATCTTTTATTAACGCGTTGTTTCTGATAGCTGTCAAGGTAGCTGTTATGCCACGTGAAATGGACGGTTTTGCTGTTGTGTGGTGGTGCTGTGGGTAGTGGAACCTGGAGCCTCTACTGCTAGGATAGTTTCCTATGGCTGAGCTGCTTCCCCAGTCCGAGAACAGTCCTTTTCGTCTGACTCGGTGCTGAGGCCAAGATAAAGTGCTTCCCTCTTCCCTCAGTGGCTCTGGAGTGGCGCTCCTCGGCCTGCCTGTGAAACTCTTCCCTGCTGCCGCGCATGCTCGGCACCTCCAGGGCCTCGGTGTTTTGGAGCAGCCCCTCATTACGGTCGTAGCCTTCGGAAGCCTGACTGTGGACTCTCAGATCCTGGTGCGTTGCGATGTGTAGGGAGTTGCTTGTTGTGTAGTGTGCCACAGGAACTCACAGCTGACCCTGGGGAGTTAAACAGATGGTTAGTGATGGCATAGTGTGGTTCAAAGATGTGCAGCCTTGGTGATAGTTGAGGTCTAGCACCATTGTTCTTTGGATGGCTTACCAGAGGTGCTGTATCCGAGTCTAGCTTCTTTAGGCTCATGCCTACATAGTTCAAGATCATTGTTGGATATAAATCATCATACAAGGGCTCGGGAGGCCTGTGAGATGGCTCAGTGAGTACATGTACCTGCTGCCAAACCCCTGGGCCCACGTGGTGGAAAGAGAGATGCACTTCCTGAGCTGCTCTTTTACCTCCACTCATGTGAGGGCACACGTGGAGAAATGTAATAAAAGATTTGTAAATAGAGGGGAGTAGGTAAAGCAGGACGTTTTATGTCTGTTAACACATTGAAAACCTGAGAGGCACCAAAATGGATTGATGTTGCCCTCAGGGGTGAAACAGCACTTGTTCTTGCGTTACTTTGATCAGGGTGAGCCCAGGTTTGAATTCGCCATCTTTTCTCTCTCTCCATCTCTGTAGTGTGTGGCTACTTACTGGCTCCCCTGTAGTCTGTCTGGTGTGTGTGCATGTGTCTGCTCTCTGTCTGTCTCTTTGTCTACCTTGCCCTCACAAAGGCCTTTACTCTGTGTTTATTAAGCAACATAGAAAGCATTGCATGGGAAAGAATGAAAGATTCTTTACAGAAATCTTCAGCAGAGTTTTACAAGGGAAGACATAACTGTTCTGACCCAGAATAGAAAACTACACGCAGGTGTTATCAATTGATGGCCACGTGGTGCTTCCTACATTTACGGCGGCGGGTGTTTGTAGTATAAGCTTGCTGTTTCAGAAAATGGTTACCATAACACACACACACACACACACGCGCGCGCGCGCGCCCCAACCTTTGGCTCAAAGGCATGGAAGAATAAAGCTATCTATTAGCTGGTTGTAGAAGCTGATTGCCTCTGGGATCCAAGGCAAGTAAGGTTACATTGTTCCCTTAAAGACAGGTTAAACTAAAGGGCTGAGTGTACCATAGGACAACAGGTTAAGCACCTAGTTTTAGGTCACCTCAGGCGTATTATTAACTTTGCTGTGAGGTTTGCCAAAAGTTCAGTCTTGGAGGTTAAGAGATGTTTTCATAAAAATATATTACTACAGTTTTTGTCCTTCCCTATAAGCCCGGAAATATCAGGTGAACACTCATAAACACTAGATAGCCACTGTATCAACCACAGTGGCAGATCATTTCTAAAATTCACACTGCAATGCTGATTCTAACACTGAAGTCAGAACCAACATACATGTTGAATAGCTGGGTAGCTTAATTAATGCAACAGTCCTAAAAAGTAATAGCATTATTTATACCAGGCCCTGAGCTGGGAGCCAGCATGGTAAACCAGTGCACTTCTGCGGCAGCCATGCAGAGTACGCAGTACCTGTCCTTCATGTGAGGGAAAGAGCGGCATCCCAGAGATGATCCAGCTACTCACAAAATCTTTGGCACTGAGTTCATGCTTCTTTTAACCATTTTGTTGGCGTTAATTTTGTGTTTCGGCTGATGCTCTTCAGCAGTCATTAGAAAACCTGCAGATAAAGTGGTGCTAAGATTTCATAACTCCATCTTTTAGGGCGAGTGACTTGGTGATGAAGGTGGATGCGCTCCTGTCGGCGCAGCCCAAAGGAGAGGCACGGATCGACTACCAGTTCTTCGAAGACAAGCACAGGTATAGAGTCAGTGCTGGACTTAGGTGCATCCATGAACAGACTCTTAGGCTTTCCTTTTGTTTCTCCATATAGGGTCCTCTATGCATTGTTAGAGACGAGAAGCTCAGCGTGCAACTTTCTTTGTATGTTAGTGTGCACATATAACTTGAAGTTCATGAAAGTTGGTATTTCTAATAAACTGGATGTAATTCTGAGTGCAGCCTTTTAATGAAAATAGCATTTAACAAAATAGACCAGCTATAATTTCCAGATAATTCAGGAGTAACTAGTTTGCTCAAATACTAAAGTACTTCTCTCTTGTTGTTTATTATTTAAAAACTATTGTTTCCAAAGAAAAATGTATTTAGGATATGACGATGTCTCCGCCTTTTTATTCTTCAGTTTTTTGTTTTCAAGTTTTGAACATGGATGAAGTTGCAAGACTTGCAAAGAATAACCGTGTGTCTGTAACTATATTCACCATTACCGGTGTGCCTCCTGCCTGTCGCCTACACATGTCTGTAGCCCAGATTTACCAGTTAGTGGTGTGTCACATTCAATATTTCCTATCTGTGTACCCAATGTGCATGTGTGTACTACATCTGTTGATCTGTATGTTTGTCACACATGTGTATTCACATCTTTTTTTCTAGCATTTGAAAATTCATTGCTGACATGAGAGAAAATGTCTCAAATGTTCAGCAAGTGGAGACTTGGTCCATATACTGGGACCATAGCTGAGAAATGTGACCTTCATCCAGTGATACTAATACAGATAGATCTCTGTTTAGATTTCTCTGATGTCCCAGACCACAAATAGAAGTTATTCATATATCTTGAATCTCCTTTCATCTAAGAGATTCCTCTGTGCCTGTCCCCCTCCCTGCTGCCGTGATCTTTTAAAGAGCCCAGGCAGATTGTCTTTGGAATACTATAGTATGGGTTATTTCCCTAAGACTGGACCAGTTTGTTTTTCTGGAAAACCCAAAACACTTGCTCTGGCTCCTTGTGTAAGATCTTTACTTCTGTTATTTTAACTATATCTGTGGATATGTCCACATGTGTGCAGGTGCCTGTGGAGGCCACAGGCTGTTGGATCCCCTGCAGCTGCAGTTATAGGTGGTTGTGAGATGCCTGGTGTAGGGGCTGGGAACTGAACTCACGCCCTCTGCAAAAGCAGTATGCACTCTTGGCTGCCAAGCCATCTTTCCAAGCCTGCATCTCCTCACTTATTGATGTCTTGCTGTCTCTTTCCTTTCCACCCACCCTCCTCTCTAATCTAGGGCCTGTCCATGCTGGGCAGTCACTCTGCCACTGAGACACATCTTCAGCCTTCTCGTTGCTTATGTGACTAGTAGGCAGAGGGCTCTGTGGCCCAGAATAACCCTTGTGGTAGTTCGCTACCAACACTGCTAGTCACGCGCTGCTCTGCTCTTTCTAGCACTGCACTCTGTAAGAGGTAGCTAGTTATCTAGCTGGCAGCATAGAGACAGTGATTGACCTGCTGCCTTTCTAGCCAAGACAGCAGGCCCTCAGCGAGGACTGAGCCCTCCCCAGAAAGTATGAGCTCTGTGAGTTTTACATAATAAAATTGCCCTAGGTACAGTTCTGTTACGATACAGTAGAAATTCTTACAGGTGTTGTAATAGCCAAGTATTTGATACATGTGAATCAAAATTCCTCATTTCTATTTTTTTAAAGGTTTTATCTATTCAGGTCATCATGGATTTCTTTGTTTCTGGTTTTTTAATATGCTGAAAGTTGCTTTCCTCAAATAGATTGCATTAAATTATTACATAAAAATAGTTATCATTTCTGCTGCAGATAAAATGACTATGCCACCTGTTCTATGTGCCTGTAGTCACCTAGACCAGCCAGCAGCAGGGTGTTGTCTGAGAACCACCTGAATTCTCTTTGGCCCTAGAGCAGACCTATAGCATCAGGATCTGCCTTAGCAAGTCCCTGGTGGTTCCTGTGAACATGGCTAGGGAGAGCACAGTGTTCTGGGACATTTATTTTATTCATCCAATGGGAATGTATGATCTTCTGTTACTGACGTTTGGCTTCATTCTGGGGCTTTCTCTTACCAGTACAAGTACATGGTGGTGGTGGTTTATACTATGCCATTCTCACGTGACTTATTTCCTTGCATCTTCTTGTCCCTTGTTATAGAATATAAGAAATAGTACTTTAATATTTTTTGCGTAAGGGTGTTTTGCCTGTATATACCCATACACCCATGTGCAGTGTCCTTGGAGAACAGAAAAGCGCATTGGATCCTCTAGAACTGGAGTTAGGGATGGTTGTGAGCACCCATGGGGGCTATTTTGGAGGGTTTTGGTTAGAAACAGGGTTTCTCTGTATGGCTGTCCTGGAACCCACTTTATAGACCAGTCTGGCCTAGAACTCATAGATCCACCTGCCTCTGCCTCCTAAGCACTAGGATTAGAGGCGTGCGCCACTGCCGCCCTTCTTAGGGGTGATTTTTTGAAAATAGCTGCAGTAGAAGTACAGCTATTTTGTATTGCAATAATTGGTGGTGGACTGAATTCAGTCATTAGTGTTAGAAGTTGCAGGTAGCTGCTGTGACAGTCACAAGCTGTACCAACATGGTGGCTGTTTCCAAAGCACCTAGCATTTGAAATAACCACTGCACCAGGGTGACACTCTAGCCACACGCTTGGCTGGCTGCACCCTACTTTGTGTTGCCCTTTTACCATGGGGCCAAGTGCTCTAGCTCTGTAAAATTTTCATCAGATCAAACAAAGCAATAAATGATTCTGGACAAGGGGGTGAAGTGTTTCGATCCTTTGAGAGCTGCTGCTTTTCTTCTCTTTGCCTTTTCAACTGTAAGAGCTCTCACTGGGCGCACGCTGCAATGCTAGTGGTGCTGAGCATGGGTGGTCTCTTCCAGACTTACCTCAGAACGTAGACTGGAGGGGCTTCGGCATGGTGGGGCTCCACCAATCGCAAGGCTCACTCAGCTGTAGTTCCTTGTGCTAATGAGCAGTTCTCTTGCTGGGGCACTACTGTGATTTTTTTTCTTAGTGTGATAGATGCTCCTGCTCCTCTTATGTCACCCGAGCCACTGATTCAGAGAGAGGCACTGTCCCAGAATGCTTTACAGGAGTAAACACATGCTGATCCTCCCTTGTTAAGGACAGGTGAAGCATCCTGGCTTCACAAGCCAGGCACAGCAAGCCTGTCTCAAGAAATCAAAAATAAGTAAAGTAAAAAGGAATCAGATGAGCAGGTTGACTTGGTAGATGAAGTGCTTGATGTGTAAGCCTGGTAACTTAAATCCTATCCCTGGAACCAATGTCAAGATGGAGGAAAGAACTGACTCTACCAAGTTGTCCAAAGGATCTGCACAAGTATGCCATGCTACATGCACACTGGCTTATACTTGTCCCCATAACAATAATAAATAAAGTTCAGACGAGTAATACCTGAATTCTCTCAGTGATAAGGCGGAGTTTGTTGTCCCTTTCTCGTCCATGCGGCTTGTTTTAGGTGTTGAGGAAATTGAATTGACAGTACATGCTGGCCCACCAATACTGTAGCCTCATGCTCAGCTCTTTGACTCTAAAGGAATGTGGGTATGGGAAAAGCTGGATGCACACATGTTTATAGGTCAACACCATCTAAATATCTAGCAACAAAAATAATTTCAGTATATAATTTGGTGAGCATAAACTATTTCCAATTCAGGATACAGGGTGTGTAGGAGCATGTGAAAATGTTTATATTGAAACAGTCAGGGAGGGGCATCTTATTTACTTATTTTGTATGTATGGTAGTGACAAGGACATGTGTAAATGATGCACATGTGGAGGCCAGCGGACAACTTGTGGGAACTGGTCCTCCTACCATGTGGGTGCCATCAGGCTCTGTGGCAAAGCTCCTTATCCTCTGAGACATCTTGCTGGCCCAAGTAATTGTTTTTAAGACCAATATTCCATATTTACAACTATGCAGCATCTAGAAAGGATCATACAGACAAAAGTGCCGTTATTGTAAAGTGAGGTTTCTGAGATACTTTCTTTTTCTGTTTTACAAGTTTCCTAGAGTAATAAGTTTGGTTAATTGATAGTTGATTGATTGCAGTACTCAGCATTCTACCACTGAGCTACACCCTACACCCATTTTTTTAAAGATTTATTTATTTATTATTAATATTTATACAGTGTTCTGCCTGAATGTACACCTGCAGCCCAGAATAGGGCATTAGATCACATTATAGGTGGTTGCGAGCCACCATGTGGTTGCTGGGGATTGAACTCAGGACCTCTGGAAGAGTAGTCAGTGCCCTTAATCTCTGAGCCATCTCTCCAGCCCTCCCGTTGTTTGTTAATTTAATGGTTGCTTTTCTTCTCCCATACTTTTCCTGCCTGGAAGTAAAACTTGGCATAATGTTCAGTAAATGTCAGAAGTAAATAGCCAATATATTTAGTAGCTGGGCTTTGTGGTGCAAGCCTGTACTAAGTGTTTGGGAGGCTGAGGCAAGAGGATTACAAGTTCAAGGCTAGCCTGGGCAACTTTAGTAAGACCATCACAAATAAAAAGTAAACTAGGACTCGGGGTGTGTCTTAGTGGTAAGGCTCTTGCCTTGGAGAGGAATGAAAAGAAAGCAAAAACAAAAATCCAAAAGCCTTAGCAGTTTTGTTTAAGTGCAGTTCCAATCTAGCTTTCCTGATTTCACACAGATTTTCAGTCCCTCTTGTCCAGTATTTCACAGCTTAAGCTCTAGCTTAGTCTCAGTTGCTCACCATTTTAGCTTGTTGCCTCTGATCTGCTTATTGTTTGAAGTGCTAAGAAGGCTAACTTGTTTATGCTCTGTACTGGTGGTGTCCTGCACCACCAATCTAACAGTTTCCTGTTTGCGCCATGCCAATGTTTTGTTCTTTTGATTTTTTTTCAGTGCAATTAAACTGAAGCCCAATGAAGGGGAGACCTACTATGATGTGGTGGCTATTGTGGACCCTGTCACAAGAGAAGCACAGAGGCTCGCCCCCTTGCTCTTGGTAGGGCTGCTGTGGAGGCGGCTCTCATCTTTAACCGAAGCAGTCATAGGCCCATGGTTTTCTGGGCAGTTCCTTTGTCCCTTAGACATTTTCTAGAGGAGTTGGACAATGACATTTTCATAAAGGTTGATAAAGGCTTCGTCATGGATTGTAGGAAGCTATACTTTTATGTATGTTTAAAAAGTAACTAGCATAGTCCCTAACATTTCATTTAGAGAGAGAGAGAGAGAGTATGTGTGTGTGTGTGTGTGTGTGCGCGCGCGCGCTAGGCCTGAACTTGGAGCCTTATACATGTTATGTGGGTGCTCTATCAAACGAGGTATATCTCTAGCCCTTGGGATTTTTTTAGGATAGTATGATTATTTACTCTTCTCTGTAGATGTTAATTCCTATTTTTTCTCATACCTTTTTTTTTTTCCTGGTTTTTCAAGACAAAGTTTCTCTGTGTTATCTTGGCTGTCCTGAACTCACGTTATAGACCAGGCTGGCCTCTAGCTCACATTGATCTGCCTGTCTCTGCCTCCTGAGTGCTGGGATTGCAGGTGTGCGCCACCATGCCCAGCTTCTTTTTCATGCTTTTTAATGTGAACTGAAGCAGTGAGTGGCTGTTTTTTCCTTTGTAGCTAAATATTCATCATTTACCTGCTGCTTCCTTACAGCTGAGTGCTAAACTTTGTGTGAGGAGCAATAGCCTTTTTTAAAACCATACATGTATTCATTCATTCATTCATTCTGTCTGTCTGTCTGTCTGAGCACACGTCACAGTACATGGGTAGCGATCAGAGGGCATCTTGCAGGTCAGTCCGTGCCTTCACCATTGGGTCTTGGGTTGGAAGACTTGGCAACAAACACTCCCTGCTGAGCCATTTCATTACCTTCCCTGCCCCTTTTTGAACCATGCCTTAAGCATGTGTGGTGCTGTCTACATTGGAGCTCTGATTTCCAAAACGCCTCCAACAGAGACGTAATGGCAGGTGTTAGCTTTGAATTTCTTCTTGAGATGTTAAGAAAACACCTTGTTTTCTACTAATTATGAAATAATACATTTCTGAAGAGAAAACCTAAATATTTGTCTTCTGGTTTGCTTTTCTAGGTTTTGACTCAGCTGATAAACATGAATCTAAGAGTCTTTATGAATTGCCAATCTAAACTTTCGGACATGCCTTTGAAAAGGTAAAATCCCATATAAGGAACGTTGCTTTAAAGTGGTACCAAATCTAAAAGTTAGTACTAGGTGGAAAGAATCAGGTATGTTGATAGTGGATGCTGTGTGTGAAAGGACATCTACCGACTGCTCAGTTATGTCACCATTTTTACTCTGGCAGTCACTCTGACAACATAATGCAGGCTTGGAAGCATTCACATGGCTTCTGTGCAAGCTACTTGCACATTTACTTCTCTCTTTAAAGAATGGTCGCCATTCATTCTCATGTGCAGAAGCTCCTGTCCTCATTCTCATGCGTCCTGGGGAAGGGACAGACTTGGCTTGGGATGGCAGTAGTAGTTTAGCACATGCTCTGGCTGTGGGCAGTGTCTTCCTTGATGCGAGCAGAGTTCTATAGTTAGATTTTGAGGGGGAGCATGTTTTGAGACAGGATTTATCTGTACAGCCCTGGCTGTCCTGGAACTTGCTCTGTAGACCAGGTTGGCCTCGAACTCACAGAGATCCACCTTCCTCTACTGGAATTAAAGATGTGCACCACCATGCCCAGCTCTAGTTAGGCTCTTAATGGATCCCAGCAGCTTTGCAAAGGATGGAAGGAGTTCCAGCTTCCCCTATTAGCCTTCTATTAAGAGGTTTAAGAGGATGTGGTGGCGCACGCCTTTAATATTAGCACTCGAGGGGCAGAGGCAGGCGGATTGCTATAAGTTTGAGGCCAGCCTGGTCTACAAAGCGAGTCCAGGACAGCCTAGATAACATAGAAAAACCCTGTTTTGAAAAACAAACAAACAAAACAAAAAAGAGAAAGGTTTAATTATTACATATAATGTTTTCAGTGCTGCCATGAGAACACAAACACCATGTAGGGCTCAGATTTTAAGACAGAGGGTTCTCCTCAAAGAGGGTAGTGCTCAGGAAAGTGGTTGTGACCCCAACAGCCACAAGTATGAGGTGGTGTCACCTGCATTCTTCCCTTTCTCCCCTCTCTTGGCTCTACAGCAGCCCTGGGAGGCATCACTAGACCAGAATATGGTTTGTTCACTCATGTCCTGGTCTGCAAGAATATGGTCCAAACCAAGATTTTTGATTACCCGTTGGGCGCTTGTGATTGTGATTGCATCAAGAAAGCCTAACACTTCTGTTTTCATTTCAGCTTTTACCGTTATGTCTTAGAACCAGAGATTTCTTTCACTGCAGACAACAGCTTTGCTAAGGGACCAATAGCAAAGTTTCTGGATATGCCACAGTCTCCGCTATTTACCTTGAATTTGAACACACCTGAGAGCTGGATGGTGGAATCTGTCAGAACACCATATGATCTTGATAATATTTATCTAGAAGAGGTAAGAATATAATTGTTTCTGAATATTGAACCATGCATAAAATCCATTTATTATTCAGTCGGTGGTGATTTCCTGAACTGCACGGTGGACTCATTGCTCATATCAGTGTCCTGTTCTTACAGCAGCAGCTTTGTGCAGATGCCCTTCATGCTCAGTAAGGCTTGTTACTTAGCAGTTTTGATATGTGCATAGCCTGGTGCTGCTGTCTTTGCACTCTTTTTGCGATCTCAGTTCAGTTGACTTTCGTTGCCCTTAGAACCAGCTCCATGTCATTATTGCTTACTTTTCTTGTTGCAGCATCCAAATGGTTGACAGAAAGATTGACATGGACTCATTTTGTGGTAGGGAAGACGTGGCAGTGGAAGTGGCTTGGTCTTCTGTGGCACCAGCCTGGAAGCAGAGAAAGAATTCAGATAGTTTTCTCCTCTTTCCTCCTGAATTGAGCCTCTCTTGAAAGGCCCTCACACGTGCCCAGAGGTGTGCCTCAAATATAGTCCAGTTGTCAGCAAGGGTTAATCACCACAGTGGCCGTCACCACAGTTCTCCTGTGCTCTCTCCCTGGCCCAGTGGCAGTTAGTAGTGCAGTTTCTGTCTCTGAGAGTGCTCAGAATATGACATTGTGTCTGAGTCCCTATTTAACAAGTGCTCTTTCATGACTTTTTTCACCTGATAAATGGTTTTCCAAGGTTCATGTATGTGATGATACTTATTAGTTCTTTATTTTGATTGCCAGATAATATTTCACTATATGGACATAGTGTACTTTGTGTGTGTTGATGCCCAGATGAACACCGGGTGGCTCTGTAGCTGGCTCTTAGGAGAATGCTGCTGTGGAAGTGTACAAGCCACACCCACCCATTACCATAGGATGAGAATCCTTTTTCTTTATTTAGGGCCTTTCAGAACAGTGTGTGAATCTTATCCTCCCACTGTATTTTTGGAATGGTTTTATTTTGTTATTTCTTTCTCTAGTCAAGATCTTGTAATCATAGTCATTAGACACTATCTCAATCAAGATGCAGAACATTTATCCCCAGAATTCTTCTGCGATCCTTTTGTAGATTACCTCCCACCCCCACCACAATGAGTGATCTACTCTCTGGAATTGTGGTTTTTGCCTTTTCTTGAGTTTTTTAAAGTCACAAAGCATGATTTGTTAAATTTATTATCCATCTATCTATCTAATCAATCTATCTATCATCTATCTATGTATCTATCTATCTATCTATCTCTCTATCTACCTATCTATCTATCTATCTATCTTGGTGGCGGTGGGGAGTGCCATGGTATGCAAATGAGAGTCAGCGAGCAGCTGTGGATCTCAGGTCTCCTTCCACCATGTAGAGTCAGGGATCAAGGTCAAGTCATGAGCCTTAGCGGTGGCAAGTGCTTTTATCCTCCTGGCTGTCTCCCTGACCCCTGTGATCGCTTTGAGTATGCACGTGTAGTATTCAGGTGGCTTAATCCTGACTTTGCAGGTGGACAGTGTGGTGGCCGCTGAGTATGAACTGGAATACCTGTTACTGGAAGGTCATTGTTACGACATCACCACAGGCCAGCCCCCTCGGGGACTGCAGTTCACTTTAGGAACATCCACCAACCCAACAATTGTGGACACGATTGTGATGGCCAACCTGGTAAGTGACGAGTTTATCAGATGGTAAAACCGCAGTTGTGGTAGCTTAGGTCTATGATTCATGACAAAACAGTCAGCATTCCGAACCATGGAGTGAAATAAGAATTAACAATAGACTAAATGTAGTCAATGCAGAAGTTATTGTTTGGTTAAGCTTGGAGATTTTATTTATATGCCAGTTAAACAGCAAAACACGACAGCGCGCTGCTGGCCCTTTTTTCAATGGAAGTTCCCAGGCATTTTCGTCATCTCCTCACTGAGGCACAACAGGCAGGCTTCCCAGATTCACTGCTTCGTTCTTCTAGGGCTCTTTGTTTCTTAGCTTGTTAGTTGATAGTTTTTTGGTTTGTTTTGCTTTGCTTTTCTCTGATTTGTTAACTGTCTTTTAAATTTTTTAAAATTACCATGGCAACAAGATCTTGGGTTCAATACTCAGTACAACCAAAAAAGAAAAAAAGAAAGGAAGGAAGGAGGGAGGGAAGGAGGAAGGAAGGAAAGGTAGACAGATAGGTTGGCCTGCACACATACTTGATCTGACATTTCAAAAGAAAAAGTAAGTATCGCCAGAAACGTTTTAAATTTTAAAGAGAACTGAAATTTTACTTTCTTTGTGTCCTAGGGATATTTTCAGCTCAAAGCCAACCCTGGAGCCTGGATTCTGAGACTAAGGAAGGGGCGCTCTGATGATATTTATAGAATCTACAGGTAGGGGGCAGCGCTGCAGCTTCATTGTAAAGGACTCAGCTTTAACTACATGGTACCTGGCCTTGCCCCAGGCGTTGTGCACTGCAGTCATATGTGTAATAAAGCCATGCCTTCCAGTACAGGAAACGTGGAAGAAGTCTTAGAGATGAGCTGGATAACAAGGGGTAGAAAGGCTGACTCTAGTGAGGTTTGTTCTCCGTTGGCTTTCCTGTGCCAACGCTGTATCAGAATGAAGTTGTTCTTCCCTGTGTTGCAGACAATAGGCTTTGTCCACTTGATGATATCTGACTTTTGGATGTTAAGTGGGCTTGGCCCTTTTTAGTACATTGATGGGAAGGTATAGCTCTTGACTTCGAGTGATTTACAGAGCATGGGAGCTTTGTCTGTCATCTGACTGACCTCTGACTGTCAGTCCTGGTCCTTGGGCTGGTGTGGTATAGATACACTCCTAAAACACATTGTCAGTGACAGGAAATGTCTTAAAGTTCACTGTATCTCTTAGTTACAAATCAAACCCTAAAATACCACTTTAAAAGTTGTGGTCTCTATCCTCTTTAACAGAGTTTAAGTTAGTCCTTGGTTCTGTGACTGCTTAGGGAATGGTTTCATTGGTGTTTATGTGAACTCTAATGGTGTGTGTGTTTGCTTTGGCTTCATGGCATCTTAGCTGACGTGGAGAAGCTGTATGGAGTAGCGGTTTTGATGCAGAATTCTACTCTCTGGTCCAGTCTTAAACTGGGCTCAAGTGAATCATCTGCCTTAGTCTCCTGAGTAGCTGAGACTACACGCATGCCCCATACCTAGCCTGGGTAGCTGAGAGTACACGTGTGTGCCCCATACCTAGCCTGGGTAGCTGAGAGTACACGTGTGTGCCCCATACCTAGCCTGAGTAGCCGAGACTACACATATGTGCCCAATACCTAGCCTGAGTAGCTGAGACTACACGCATGCCCCATACCTGGCCTGGTGTGGATTTCTAGTTTAATAGCTCTGAGAGGGTTGTGCTGTGGTTACGTCCCTAGTATAAGCAGTAGGCTTTTTTCTAGTTAAGTTATTGTCCAGATAGGCTTCCCAAAGTGATGCTTATGAATTCTCTTTCTCCTGTGTGCCCCTGTCCATCTTCCTCCTTGCCCAGGCTGGGGTACCACCCTCTCTAACTGCTGTCTCGGGTTCCTGTCTTCTTGTGCTTCCCAAGTCTCTGTCTCTAGGGTCTCTGCACTTCAGCTTTCTCCTCTCCTTTTCCCTGAGAACCCTGCTGTCTGCTGAATGACAGCAAATGCAGTGACTTCTTGACATTTGGTGACTGGAAAATATGATACAGAGGAAAACATGCCTCTGTGTGCCTATAAATAATGCTGGTTGTACTGTGGTCTTTGTACCAGAGACACAGAATTGAGTCTGTGGTCTAAACATGATTGGTTGTGTTACCTTGAGACAGAAGTCAAGACCCATTTCTTTTTTTTGAGACAGGGTTTCTCTGTGTAGCCTTGACTGTCCTAGACTTGCTTTGTAGACCAGGCTAGCCTCCAACTCACAGCCATCTGCCTGCTTCTGTCTCCTAAGTGCTGGAATTAAAGGCATGCACCACCATGCCTGGCTTGTTGGGTTTTTTCTTAGTCACTCTGTAGCCTAGATGGCTTTGATCTCAAGTGTGAGCCACCACTGTCAGCCAACAGTAGGTTTCTTCATGTGGCTGCTCTAGTTAACTGGTAGCAGTAGTTCGGTGATGGGCCTGGGTGCTCAGATCTGTGAACACACATTTGGTCATGATGTGTCATGTGCTTGTCCTGACTGAGAACCTTTTGCTCTTTGCCTGGTGATCAGAAGGAGGATTTAGGAAGGACGGAAGTCAGCTCGGTTATCTAGCCTAGAGATGGAAGTTTCTTTGAACACTTCTTTGTCCCCTAAAGGTGCTTCTTTGAGGCTGTGAGGAAGCAGTTGGTTTGGAAAGCTCTGCTGTGATGACAGTGATGGATAAGCACACTGATGCCTGAGGACTTAGCTGTGTTTGGAGGTTGTGACTTGTGTTCTGTTCTGTCTCCTTTGTCTCTCTAAGCCATGATGGTACAGATTCTCCTCCTGATGCAAATGATGTCGTTGCCATCCTCAATAACTTCAAAAGCAAGATCATCAAGGTGAAGGTGAGTTTGTGCGGTTGTGGCAGCTGCTAGTTTCTAGTTGGTAAATAGCCCCATTCAGGCCCTGTTGTGGGATAGTGTAGACAGTGCCTCCCTGGTAAGGCTTTAGGGTCATGGTCAGCCACTACGTCAAGGTACTAACACTGGTTGTGACTGTTTCAAGAAGAGTACATTCACATTAGCTTATTCAAGTGTTGCTTTAATATCTGTTTCACTGTTACTTATTGCTGTGAATCTTACCTTGCCTAATTTACAAATTAAGCTTATCTTCATAGCTTATCTTAATTGTCATAAATAGTAAGAGCAACACTATAGTATATATTCTGGGTTCTGTACTCTCAGATTCCATGCACCCGCTAGGGGCTTGGGCTGGGCTGTTTCCAAGCAGATGAAGGGGGACAGCTTGAAGTCAGTCTGATACTGCAATTGAAAGTGTGCGCATGAGCGCGCGTGCATGAGTGTGTGTGTGTGTGTGTGTGTGTGTGTGTGTGTGTGTGTGTGTGTGTCTTTGAACAGGTCTAGGGATGCTGCTTAAGCAGAATGTCCTTGTGAGACAAGCTTCTAGTTTCCTTCAGCCAAGAAACTGTCCCTTTGGGTAATTTCAGAGAGCGATGGTAGTCTCACTTTATACAAAGTGTTCCCACAGAGACTTTGCTACCCTCTCCCCTACACCCCCTCCCCCCCAACCCTCTCCCCAGAGCCCCCCACTCCCCCCACCCCCCGCCCCATCATTGAGAGACAGGGCCTTACTGTGTAGCCCTGATTGGCCTGGGGCTTGCTATATAACCAGGCTGGCCTCAAACTCCCAGATATGTCTGACTGCCTCCCAAGTATTAAAGGACTCTACCACCTTCCCTGGCCCAGCTTTGCCAGTTTTTTAAAGTTTTGTTATTTGTACATATGTAAATGTGTTTGTGTGAATGTGGGCCACACCTGTGCAGGCACCTGTGGAAGCCAGAAGAGAACTCCCTTGGAGCTGGAGTTACAGGTAGTTGTGAGCCACCAAGTGTGGGTGCTAGAAACTGAACTCGGAGCTTCTGGAAGAGCAGTAAGTATGTGCTCTGAACCACTGAGCCATCTCTCCAGCCCTGGCTTGGACATTTTTATACCCATAATTCATGGTGTTACATTTTTATTCTCAGAAGACTGTGGGAAATTCCAGTGACAATTCAACAGTAAGATTATAGTTTTATAGGGACAGTAGGGAACACCTATAGTCTGAATACTTACAGAGTTAGAGGCAGGAAGATGAGAAATTCAAGGACAGCCTAGAATGCATAGTGAGTTTGAGGCCATCTTGGGTGACATGAGACCCTGTCTCCAAAACCATACACAAAACACTAAAGTAGGTGATTTTATTTAGTGTCTTTTGTTGCTCTTTCTCCTCAGCATTTTGAAATCCTTTGTCTTAAAATAAAATGATTGTAGGATAAGTAACTATTGCACATGGTAAAATCAAAAGTCAGCCATTGCACAGCTGAACAGGAGGAGCCTGCTGCAGAGAAGCCTTTGTGGTAGTAAGTCCTGGAAATGGCCACCACCCAACAGGCCTCTCTCAACAGCTCCTGTAGGCCAAATTCTTCCCTAGTTGTCAACTAGAAGAAATGCTCACTCTGTGTTTCTGTGCAGCTGACCTTGGTTTTTAGCTCATTGTACAAACTGATCGTGAATATCTCTCAATTCAAAGAGATTGCTGCTCCTCCCTGAAGGCTTGGGCGATCTGAGAGTCAGGGTGGGGTTCTCCTGTAGGAGGACTGGCTGATTGTTTCCTGTTGACAGTTCTTGGTTTGCATCCAGTGCAAAATGAGGTCTGTGCCTGTCAGACCTACTGGGAGAAATAAGATCTGTCATTTCCAATTGCAGGTTCAGAAGAAGGCAGACATGGTTAATGAAGACTTGTTGAGTGATGGAACGAATGAGAACGAATCTGGATTTTGGGACTCATTCAAATGGTAAATTGGCATCATAAAAAGGCTTAATGTGTTGAAGGAAAAGCTGAGCGATGGGTGCCATGCATCCTTTGAATATGGGAACTCTTCCTGGGCTACCTTCACACAGCTAGATTGTGTCCTTTCAGTCGCAGCCGAGGAATGTTTCCCGTGTGACTAAGGGAGGGAAAGTGTTCTTCCGCATAGCTTGCTCTGCTGACCTCCCTTTGGGCAGATTGCATTATTTGGAACAGCTTGTGTTCCATTTATTCCTAAATGACATGGTGCCTCATGGTGAGCATCTTTCTTGTTACCTTGTTATCTCTGTGCCCTGTCCCAGCATCTTCGTATGCTGCTTCCACCAAGTCTCCCCTCTAGAGCTGGAAGGAACAGGCACTATCTCTTTTCTCTCCTGGAAAGTTTTGTTTGCCCAGCATTGTAAGTGCTGTTTGTATTCTGTTGTTACAGGGGCTTTTCAGGACCGAAGGCTGAGGAAGTAAAACAAGATAAAGATGATATAATCAATATTTTCTCTGTTGCATCTGGTCACCTCTACGAAAGATTTCTTCGGTCAGTCTTCATTGCTTGCTATGTACATGGCAAAGTCTTCTTTGTGTGAAAGGTTTTACTTGCTGTACTGTGTATATGTATATACATATATACATGTACATATACATATATTTGTATGTATACTTAGATATATGAGGTACTCTTAGGGTTGTGGATACTCACCATATGCAGCTCTCTTTGTTTGATTGGTTCACTTGGTGAAGTAGAGCTGCATAGTTAGTGCCTCTGTGTGGCTATCACAAGGCTGTAGACCTTTATATCCTGTGCACACCTTATGGACAATTATTGGTTCCTTGGCTGTCAGATATCACATAAACTATGGCCAAATGCTACACAGTTCTGTACTTTCTATGCCAACTCCCTAGTTTCTGATTTATGCCAAAGTATAGAACTGTGTAACATTTGGCCATCTTCTGCAGGCCCACAGGGCTTCAAAGCTGGATCTTAGTTTTGTGAGAACACCTTTGCTTGAGACTAAAATAGAAGGGGTTTGCCTAAGTCATGCAACGGGAAGCAGGTCAGGCCATTGCTTTAAGTTGTTGGTGTGCTTACTTGAAGACACATCACTTGAAGGTCATTGTTCCAATTTCAGAACTGTTTTTACTTTTAGTTTCCATTATAAATCTGGTATAGAAAATAAAAATAATGTCATTTGATTAATTTTTAGTCCTTTTTTCAATGAATATCAGCGCTTGGAGAATGGTGGAGTCATGACCTTGACCTCCAGTGCTGACTCTCAGCAGGTTATGAGATGGTTCGTTTAAACCTGCAGCATGGTTAGCATCTGCCTCTGCCTGTTTTGGAATATACTGACAGCGAAATCCTTGTCTCTCTCATTTGGTGACATCCTTATACGCACACTTTCCCATTACTGAAGGTCTCTTTGCCTAATGGAACCATGACTTAGCTCTGCTGTCAATCTTGTGATTTTTCTCTACTTAATGTTGTTGAGGTTAAAAGCATTGGAAAATCGTTATTTGTTTTGTTTGGCAGCATAATGATGCTTTCAGTGCTGAAGAATACCAAAACTCCTGTGAAATTCTGGTTCTTGAAGAATTATTTGTCCCCCACATTTAAGGTTTGTTCATGGGGAAAAGGAAAATCTTGTTAAGGGAATACTCCCACTGTAGCATATTCTTTTCTGCCTCTGTTTTATCTCTCCCTTTCATTAGGATACCCTAATTTCATTGTCTATGTCTGTATTGGTATTTTTTTTCTTCCAGGTTGCTCTATTTGGGGTGATAGTGTTTAAAATATAAACCCAAAATTACAGCCTGCGTGAAGCTGGATAATAGAGGAGGAAGTTCATGTCTTTTTTCTAAGAGATGATGTTTCAGCAAAGTACCAATCCTGGCCTTGGAGGCGAGGCATGCATGTCTTGTCTTAGTTTAGAAAGCGCAGTGATGCTGTGTTTTGAGAAAGAATCCTTTTCTCATGGGTAAGGGGTGAAGACATGTTTCCTCTGTGCCAAAGGAAAAACACACTTGTTTCCTGCTTGACTCCTATTGGCCTGCACTGATTTTCTTGCAATTACTTTTTTTCTGAGGCATTTATAAAGCAACTTTGTATTCAGTGGTGACTCATCCCAGATGAGTGGCTACTTCACCTCTGATCCATCTCCTGAAGTGCTAGTGTTGGTAGCTACTTCACCTCTGACCTCCTGAGGTGCTAGTATTTGGTAGCTACACCCTCTGATCCATCTCCTGAGGTGCTAGTGTTCGATAGCTATTTCACCTGAGGTGCTGGTGTTTGGTAGCTACTTCACCTCTGACCTCCTGAGGTGCTAGTGTTTGGAGTACAGAAGACTTAACTTATTAACACCAGGAGATTTTTTGTGTGTTTGTTTGTTTTTGTTTTTTGAGACAGGGTTTCTCTGTGTAGCCTTGGCTGTCCTGGACTCGCATTGTAGACCAGGCTGTCCTCGAACTCACAGCGATCCGCCTGCCTCTGCCTCCCGAGTGCTGGGATTAAAGGCGTGCGCCACCATGCCCGGCTACACCAGGAGATTTTTAAGAGCCCTGGCTCTGTCGTATAATGCCCTTTGTTAGACAAAGCCTTGAAAAGATCTTGCCATCAAGCTCAAAGTGTTTTACTAAAGTTAAATTTAGATAAGTGAACCTGAAACTTATGTGTCTTAAACACACATGCGCACACACACACACTCTCTCACACACATACACTATAAATCTAAAAGCCTTCACCTGCAGATTTCTGTCATTTCATGTGGTGAATAGAAGTAACCAAGAAATGGGGGGTTGGACCAGAGTTTATATGTGCTCTTGTGTGAGTTAAGTGACTTAAGACCAAAGTCTTACCAGTCCTTGTTTTAGTGTTTTATTTGTACTGTAATAATGGCGGTTAACTTACATTAAGTAGTCAATTTTCTTAATCAGAATGAATGATTGTTCTCTGTGTCTAAAAATAGGAGTTTATACCTTACATGGCCAAAACATACAATTTCCAGTATGAGCTTGTTCAGTACAAGTGGCCACGGTGGCTTCATCAGCAGACAGAGAAGCAGCGTATCATCTGGGGCTACAAGATCCTCTTCCTGGATGTGCTCTTCCCACTGGCTGTTGACAAGTTCCTGTTTGTGGATGCTGATCAGGTGAGCTTGTGCACGCCAGGTGTTGAGAGCTGGGTCAAATATGCCCGGTCTCTTTTTCCCTTTTAAACATGATTTTCAGATGGAAAAGTACCTGTTTATTTTGTATTACAGTTTCAGAAATATGAAAAGATGTCACCCTGCTGTGATCACTAATTAAATTTAAGTTCCATCAGCACATCTCCTTTTTTAAAATATTTTTTTGAGAATGTTATGCATGGATACAATAGAATGTGATTATATGATCATTATACCTGATGGTCCCGTCCATAAATAACCCAGTGTGTCTAGTTAGTGCAGCCCATGGGTGCATGAATATAGAGGCATCCACTGAGCATGGGAATCCTATCAGCGGCCTAGAAAAGAAGGATTGTTCCTTCCCAGCAACTATCCACTGCCGGTAATGCCTCAGTAAGGGGGGAGCCTACGTATCATCTGACTATCCATCTGTTTTTTTGCCAGCTTGATCTTGTCCAGGTCATGTGTAGGCCCAGCTGCTAAGAGTGTGTGTGTGTGATAACCACATCCTGTCCAGAAGGCAGCATTCACAGCATTCTCATCTTCCTTAGTGTTCACTGAACCTTGGGAGATGGGGGAGTCGGGGTAGATACTGAGGATTCAGACTCTTCTTCTCATCCCTTTGAGCAGTTTTGTATCTCTGCTGCACACTGCTTAAAGAAGCATCTCTGACCATGGCTAAGAGCAGCATGAATCTATGGGTTTTAACATAAACATTTGGAAGGTACCTTCAGAGCATCACTATTTAGGAAAATAACAATAGCGGGTTCTGCTCTTGGGCCTGTGACCTCCACAATCCTAGGCTAGGCTTTGGGCCATGATTACAGTACTAGGGATGATGTTTCTCTCCTGTGGAACAAGCCTCAAATCCAGTGAGAAAGCCATTAGTTATCCCCTCACAGCTATGCCACTATTGCACCAGTGACAAAAATTTCTTCCCATTCTTGGGCTGTTTATAGACTCACTTCACAGTTGTTTTTGCTCTACAGAAGTCTTTTGCTTCATGAGAGCCCATTTATTGATTGAATGCTTTTATTTCCTGTGCTATTAGAATCTTATATAGAAAATCTTTACCTGTGCCTATAAGTCATTGGCTCTCAACCTTCTAATGCTGCAGCCCTTTAGTGCAGTTTCTCAGGTTATAGTGATCCCCAACCGTAATTTGTTGTTGTTGCTTCCTGATAACTGTAATTTTGCTACTGTTATGAGTTGTATCTGATATGCAGGATAGTCTTAGGTGACCCCTGTGAATGGGTCATTTTGACCAAAAAAGGTCGTGACCCACAGGTTGAAAACCGCTACTTTAAGTTGAAGGGTGCTTTCAACTTTTTTGTCTGGCAACTTCACAGCATCAAATCTTTTTAATTTTATTTGTATGTGCATTAGTGTGCTGCTTGCATCCGTCTGTGTGAGGTTGTCAGATCTTCTGGAACTAGAGTTACACACAGACAGTAGTGAGCTACCGTGTAGGTAGCCCAGAGTACTTAGGTTGAGATTCTTGAACAGGTAGAGTTTAGTTTGTGCTGAAGGAGAGATCAGATCTAATTTCATTTTTTCTGCATGTTGAAATCCTTTTCCCAACACCATTTGTTGAAGATGTTGTCTTTTCTCCAATGTATATTTCTGATACTTTTCTCCAAAATCAAAACTAGTTGTGCGGATTTTATCTGGGTCCTCGGTTCTAGTCCACTGATTTGTATATTTGTTTTTGTGCCAGACCGTGCTGGTTTTTAATGACTAGTATAATTTGAAATCAGGTACCTCCTGCACTGCCCTGTTTGGTTAGGATTGCTTTGGCTATCTTTGGTCTTTTGTAGCCTCTGTCTAAATTATCTTGGATTAATCTATGAGAAATAGTTTTGGAATTTTCTATTGGAATTGCACTTGAGTTTGTTGGTTTTGGTAGATGGTCATTTTCATGATAATAGTTCTTCTACTACATAAGCATGCTATATCGTTTTATCTTCTGTCTTCCTCAATTTCTTTCTTCATTGTCATAAAGTTTTCATGCTAAAGATCTTTGCTTACCTGGTTAGGTTTATTCTCAGGTGGGTTTGTTGTTATTGTGCTTGTTTGCTTGTGGCTGTAGTTTCCCTGGTTTCTTTTTCAGACTACTCCTGGAATATTGGAAGATTATTGAATTTTATGTTGATTTTTTGTATTATGCCCTTTTGCTGAAAGTATTTATCAGCTCTAAGACTTTCTTGGAGTCTTTAGCACCTGTTATATATAAAATACTATCATCTTCAAAAAGGAATACTATGACTTTTTATATTTGTATTTCTTTTATTTCCCTCTCTTGTCATATTGTTCAAGCTAAGGCTTCAAACACTAATATTAAATAGAAGTTGTTCTTGATGTTAGGGAGAATGCTCTGAGTTCTCCATCTAGTGTAATGTTGGCTTTAGGCTGGTTTTATATAGTTGTTATTATACTGAGGTATGCGCCCACCATCCCTAGACTCTCCTTGATTTTTATCATGAAAGGATTTGGATTTTACCAATGACATTTCCTTTGTTGCCTGTAGTTCATTAATGTGATGAATTATATTTACTGATTTACATATATTGAACCACTCCTAAATTCACTGAAATAAAGCCACCTTGGTCATCATGAATGATACTTTTGATGTGATATATTCTTCAAGGATTTTAGCATCTATGTATATCAAAGGGATTGGCTTTTTATTTTGTAATTTTGGCGATGGGGTAACACTAGCTTCATAAGAAGAGCACAAAAGACGTTCTCTTCTATTTTATGGAACAATTTGAATAGTATTGGTATTAGTTATTTGAAGGTCTGGTACAATTCTACAGAGAGTCCACTGGAACAGACAGTTGTGAGCTATCATATGAGAGTTGGGACTCAAACTTGGGTCCTCTGGGAGAACCGCCAATACTTTTAACCATTCTCCTTCAATCTTAGTAGGTAGTGATAGTTTTGTTGGGTATAATAGTCTTGGTTGACATTTGTGTTCTTTCAGAGGCTTCAGAGGCTTTCAGAGCTTAGAATACATCTTTCCTTTTGGCTTTTATGTGTTTCTGTTGAATAACCAGGTCCTGTTCTGATGGGTCTACCTCATAGATGACATATGACTTTTCTCTTTTGAAGCTTTGAGTACCCTTTCTGTATTCTGTGCTTTTAGTATTTTAATTATAATATGTTAAGGGTTTCTTTTCTGGTTATGTCTTATTTGGAATTCTGTATGCTTCTTATATCTTGCTGGGCATCTTTTTCTTTAGATTTGAGAAATTTTCTTCTATGATTTTATTAAAAATATTGTCTGTGCCTTTGGAGTGATACGCTGCTTCTGTGCTTGTAATTTTGTGCCTATAATTTTTCTGTGCTTATAATTAGAAGATCTTTTGTTTGTTTTATGGTATCCCAGATCTCTCCCATTTCCCTTTCTTCCTCCCACCAACAATTTATCACTGGTCTTTGCTGCATGATTTGAGTCCTCCATCCCGTCCTTATACTCATGATTCAGATTTGTTCTGTTTGTGAGGCTTTCCAACTGAGCTTTTCATTCGCCTAACTGAAACTTTCATTTCTTGTATCATTTGTTTGTTTCTCTTCAGTATTTTTTTTTCTCTCTCCCTCCCTCTCCCTCTCAAATTTAATTTTATATATTGGGTTGACTTCCTTATTTCATTCACTCTTTTTGTTTTGTTCTCAGAATATACTCATGTTTTTAAGTTGTTTGGACATAGTTATAATTATATTTTTTAATTCTTTGGCTGCAAGTCCTTCCAAGCCATTTTCTTTAGGAGCCATAGCAATAGGGTTAGTAATAAACAAGACTAGTTATCTTGTTTGGTTTTGTTTCTGCTCTGGGGCTTGCGCATCTGGAATTAGTTTATTGGTTGAGCTTTTCTTGTGTATTTTTCATTTTTTAAATTTAAGTCACCTTTTATTGTCTTTCAGTGGCGGTGTTTGCAGTATTTAGGAGAGGACTAAGTTGTAGAGGGTTGAGGTGCTGGTGTTCTGTGGGTGGGTGTATAGAGACAGAGCCTCCATCTCATGTCTTCCTTTGAGGGTTAGGTATTGTCCTATGTAAATGTGGGTGCCCTGCTTGCTTCTGCAGCCTTCTCTGAGTTTTGGAATTTCCCATGTCTGTGGATCTTCCAGTGTCTAATCCACTTCCTGTTCTGATCCACAGCTTCCACTGAAGCCACTGCAGGACATGGAACTTTTGACAAGCTTGTGGGTCTAATCTTGAGTCAGCCCAGTCCCTACCCAGAGTCTGCAGCTCTCATTGTTACCTCGTCTTAAATACAGCTGCTCTGTATGTGTGTGCAGTCCTGTATCTAAACTCATTTAACAAAAGTACCACGAATTACAAAATAAATGTTCACTATCACTTGCTCACTGTGCCCAGTTATCTGGCCAAATATTAGGTACTTTATTGCTTATTTGTTCATTCGTTGCTTTTGAGCCTTTCTGTGTGGTCTAAGTTGTTCTTGTGTCTCTGCCTCTAGAGTACTAGGACTCCAGGCCTGTGCTACCATGCCTTGCTAAGACAGGGGACCACTTTGCTAAGACCACTTTGGCAGCCAGTGCAGAGTGCGAAGATTCTCTACAGTGATGCTCATCTTAACAGTTAAAGCTGTGTTCCCCAGGCTGCTGAGTGTGTGCTTCTGGTCTCCTCCTCTTGTTGGTCCTGTTTGCTGTACATCTGACCCCAGCAGGAAGCTTGATAGCCATGCCACAGCCCGAAAATAAGGCAGTCTCGAAGTTCCTCATGTCAAATGAATCTGTTCATTACTTTTGTGTCAGGATGTAACACAAGTGGCCTCTGGTCCAATTCCAGCGGGTCTTCACTTTCATCTGAAGCCTCCTCAGCACAGGCTGATCTGTGACCATTTCTCTGGCGTCCTGTCTTATGCACTCCCACCAGAGTAGCCTACTGAACCCTGCTTACTTACAGCATGGTAGGGCATCTCCACCCTGTGTCTGCAAACTCTTCCATGTGCTGCCCACAAGCCAGTTTAAAAGGCCTGCCAGCCACCGGTCAGGCTCTGTCACTTCAGTGTGTGCTGCGGTATCCGGTACCTGTGTCCCTGTTCTGTGCGAACACCTAGCAGAAGCAGCTCAAGGGAGGAGAGGGTTGTCTTGCCTCGTAGTCTCACAGTCTGATGTGGCAGGCAAAGGAACGTAGATAGTGGGCCATAGGGGCAGGGGCATCTGGTGTGACTGTTTGTTCCCATGACAGCAGACAAAGCACAGAGAACAGAAACATAAGCAAGGCCAGGCTGCAGACTTTAAAGGCCTGCCCCTAGAGACCTACCTTCAGCAACTGGGCCCAACCTCCTGAAGGCCCCTCCGCCTTCAGAATAGCACCACCCACCAGCTGGGGCCAGCTGCACAGAACTGTGTCTGTGGGGGTCGCTTCAGACTACACATGACAGTGCAGGAATCCAGGCGTGTGTTCTAGAGCCCGTGATGTACCCATTGAGCTGCCCTTCTGCTCCTTGTGAAATACATTATTAGACTCTAAGGAAGACTTTAGAGTTATCTGTGTCTTAGTTAACAAATGATTTGGTTGTCTTTTCTGCAGATTGTACGGACAGATCTGAAAGAGTTAAGGGATTTCAATTTGGATGGCGCCCCTTACGGTTACACTCCTTTCTGTGATAGCAGAAGAGAAATGGATGGCTACCGGTTCTGGAAGTCGGGGTACTGGGCCAGTCATTTGGCTGGACGAAAGTATCATATCAGGTACTGAAGAGTGCTTCCTACAGAGGGTCTTGCTTATAGCTCTTATGCCTGAATATAAAGAGCAGCTTACTTCCTTTGCTTAGCTGCCTATACAGCAATGTGTTGTTCATAGTTTTCCTGTTCGTGTGTCCTGATGTATATATAATCTGTTAAATACATTGTTTTGCCAATTTCAAGCATATTTGTAACCTCTTGGATCAGTGTATGGGCTGGGTGTGGTGGTGTACACTTTTAATCCCATCACTCAGAGGGCAAAAGCAGGAGGATCTCTAAGTTTGAAGCCAGCCTGGTCTATAAAGTGAAACCCTGTCTCACAAAAACTGATACCAAAAGCCCACCATCACCTGTATATATTCATGTCTAATGGACACTCCATGTGTTCTGGATAAAGTATAATTTGGAAGATTTGGAGGCTAGGACACATAGAAGAAATATTGCGGGGCTGGAGAGATGGCTCAGAGATGAGGAACACTAGCTGCCCTTCTGTGGGGCCTGGGTTCAATTCCCAGCACCGACATGGCAGCTCACACCTGTCTATAACTCCAGTCCAGGGCATCTGGTGCCTTTTTGGCCTGTGTAGGCGCTGCCTGCGTGTGATGCACAGACAAATGCAAGCAAAACACCCATACACATAAAAAATAAAATTTAAATAGAAAGATTTACCTATTTTATGTATATGAGTGTTTTGCCTGCATGAAAGCCAGAAGACTTCAGAGTCCCTGAAATTGGAGTTTCAGGAAGTTGTGAGCCACTATGTGCATGATGCGAGCCACGCCTGGTCCTCTGGAAGAGCAGCCAGTGCTCTTACCCCGAGTAAGGCTCCAGCCCCTAAATAAACCCATCTTAAAATGAGCCCACGCAGAGATGAGTGCTGAGGTACTGTGATGTCAGGTTTAGTCTTTATTTCCTGGCCTGAAACGGTTGTAACACTCGGGAACTAATTTCCTTATAAGACAACAAGATGAAAAGCTGGCCAACGGGAGCTGCTACGGCAGAGTGTGCCTGTCGGGTCTGTAGGCCTCACTGAAGCATGCACACTCCTGCCGCCGTCCAGCTCTCCCTCTCAGAGACACTTGCAGCTCTTGGCCTATTATTTGGTTTTGGCTCATTGTTGGCATAAATGTTTGGTTTGGCTGTAACGAGTGTCTCTTCTCTGCTCAGTGCACTGTATGTCGTGGATCTGAAGAAGTTTAGGAAAATAGCTGCTGGTGACAGACTCAGGGGACAGTACCAAGGTCTAAGTCAAGATCCCAACAGTCTTTCAAACCTTGATCAAGTAAGTGACCATTGGCATTTGCACATTTAAGGCATGCCATTTTGTGTCAGAAAATTAACGTGTGTGTGTGTGTGTGTGTGTGTGTGTGTGTGTGTGTGTGAGAGAGAGAGAGAGAGAGAGAGAGAGAGAGAGAGAGAGAGAGAGAGACTTATATCTGATCACAAAGGGGCTGAGACTGTCGAATAGCTCAGATGGTATTAAACTTTCCTAAGCCTGACCTACATGTCAGGAACTTTCAGAGAGGCTTTCTGAATACCTTTTCCAATAGCAAACACTTTCAGAAGTAAAACGACAGGTTTGTTTTGTTTGGGTTTGCTTGTATTATATCTATTTTTCTGTGGATGGGTGTTTTTCCGACAAGTAGGTCTGTGCACTGTGTCTGCAGTGCTCCCGGAGTCCAGAAGAGGGAGTAACAGACAGTTGTTACTGGGTCCTGTGGAAGAGCAGCCAGGGCCCCCTCAGCATTCTCTCCAGCCCCAAAGTTGTAGTTTTAGCTATTTTAGATATCTACTGTCCATCTTTTTTTTTTTTTCTTTTTAACTCTTTGGTTTGAGACTAGGTATCCCTTGGTAGCCTTGACTGGCTTGGAACTCACTTTGTAGACAAGGCTAGTCTTGAGATACACCTGCCTCTGCCTTCCGAGTGTTGAGATTAAAGGCATGAGCCACCGTGTCCAGCTTATCTTAAAACGTTGTGGTTGTTTATTGTGATATGTGGCATCCATTAAGAATCCATCTTCAAGTATGTCGGGGCATCACTACAAAGGAGAGCCTGTAACCAGAACCCCTCACGAGTGTGTCGTCACTGCCATCACGTGCTACTCTTCACCCTGAGTTGGATGGGAGTCAATCCACTTGTGTGTAGACTTGGTGCTGAGCCCCTGGTCCCCTTAGGCGCTGTGCTTCTCTTTGGCCTCTTGCCCTCTGCTCTGTCCTGGAGATGTTCCTTCTGCTCAGGGTTCTTTCATAGTTTTGGGTGCAGTTTACTAGGTATTCCTCATTTGCATTTCTCCCTTCCTCCTTCTCTTATGCTCTTTCCTTTTAGCTGGGCATGGTGGAGCACACCTTTAATTCTTGGCCTGTGGAGGCAGAGGCCAGCCTGGTCTATATAGTGAGTTCCAGGACAGCCAGGGCTGCAAAGAAACCCTGTCTCAAAAACAAAAAAAATTTTGAAGCAATTAATGATAATTTTTTATTAAATATTTTTACATATGCATTTATATTATTATACACATATACAATAAACTACCTACAGCACGAAGAACCATTGAAACAATTTTGAGATCTGTTCTTCAAGCTAGCCTTGAGCTTCTTTACGCCAGCAATCCTTTGGCCTTGGCCTTTTACAAGCTTGTGCCACTCTATCCTGGTGCATTTTCAGCTTTTCATTTATGTGGCTACTGCACTGTAAGCACTTTTGCATGCATGTGTAAATAGCACTGGAGACGGGACTGTCAGTTGTTTGTATCGTTATTGCTATCACTAGAGAATTTCAAACGCTTTTAGAAGCCAGGTGCAGTAGCACACGCCTGTACCCCAGCACTCAGGGAGGCCGGCGGCTCTCTGTGACTTCGAGGCCAGCCTGGTCTACAAGGTGAGTCAGAAACCCTGTCTCAACCAAGGATTTTAGAATGATCTTATTATATGTATGTATGGAGATAGAGGAGTGTGTGCATGTGAGTACAGCCCTCAGATGCCAGGAGAGGATGTCAGATGTCTGGAGCTGAAGTTAAGAGGCAGTTATAAGGCGCCCAGCATGGGTGCTGGGAACCAAATACAGGCTGTCTGGAAGAGCAGCCCCCGCTGTTAGCCGCAGAACCACTTTTCTAGCTGCTCAAACAGCTTTTTAGTGTGGCTACAGTTTGCACTCCCATCAGCAGTGTAAGAGGTGTGCTACGGTTTGCACTCCCGTCAGTAGTGTGAGATATGCCATTGCTTATATTTTGGTCACTACTTAATGGCTAGTCTGTTTACTCTAGGTGTGAGCTGAGTTCCATTCCAGCTTCCATCTGGAGAATTTGTGTTTGCAGTAATTATTAGTGAGGCAGGAAGTCCGCCTCATATTTCCTGTTCATTCTCTTGTATCATTATGTTATATCTTTCATGTTTTTCAAGCCTACATTATTTACTGCCTTCCTCATTGCAATACATATTTTTTCCAGTGCATTTATCTGTATATACATACACGATAAGTAAATAAGATACATATGTGTAAATAAAATATTGTTTTACTTAGTTTGGAGACAGGATTTCATTATATGGCCCTTGCTGGCCTGGAACTCACTGTGTAGACTAGACTGGCCTAGAACTGACAGAAATCTCTCTGCCTTTGCCTCTTGAGTGCTGGGATTATAGGCATGCATCATCACACTTGGCCACCACACTAATGAATATTTTGAGCGAGCATGCATGCATGTGTGTGTATGTGTGTGTGTTCTGATGATTACCGTTAACGTAATTTCTTTTTTTTTTTTTTTAATATTTTATTTAACTTTAAGTTATGTGCATTGGTGTGAAGGTGTCAGATCTTGGCGTTACAGACAATTGTGATCTGCCATGTGGGTGCTGGGAATTGAACCCGGGTCCTTTGGAAGAGCAGGCAGTCCTCTTAACCACTGAGCCATCTCTCCAGCCCTGATGCTAGCCAATTTCAACTCCCATTTTCCTGCTCCTTTGTACTGCTATCAGTTTGTATCTTATTATATACCCATCACACACATTTGTAAATACCTTTTGCATTGTCTAATTTTAAATCAGATACATTGGTACATTTGCCCATGCAATCTGTTAATGCATATGGATTTCAGTTACTCTCCAGTGTCCTTCCATTTTAGGCTGAAGGGTTCCCTGTAGTGTCTCTGGAAGGCATCGTGACTCTTAGCTTTGCGTCTCAGATAACTTGACGCTTTCCTTCAGCTCTGATGAGCAGTTCTGCTGTACATAGAAGCCCTCCCTGCTTGGACCGTTTCTTTCAGCACTTGAATATCTTTCCCCACAGTTTTCTGTCCTTCAGGGTTTCTGATGATAAATTACCATTGAATTTTAGTGAAGATCTTCTGTATATGACATATACCTCAACTGCTGGCTTTAAAATAGTTTAAGTAAGTTTTGATAAGTATATTAGGTATTGGTATCTTTCTGTGTATATGTATTTGGAGTGCATTGAACTTCTTAGATATGTAAAGGTTATTTTTGCTTTACATCTTGGCATTCTTTCTTTCCCTTTCTTCCCTCCTGTTGGGTCGCCCATTGTTTCCGTGGTGATCTAGTCCGTGGAGGATCATGGGTGTTGGAGATTGTGTTTATTCCGTCCCTTTCCACTCTGGGTTGTGTAGGTGGCCTATGTGCTGCTGTGTCCGTGGCTTACAGGAGGGATGGGCTGGTTTGCTCATGGTTTCTGAGGGCTTCAGATGGCTGCAGAGTGGAAGTCCCGGCACAGCAGCTGAGTTCTTGGTGGCAGGAGTGGCAGATCAGGAAACAGAAAAGCACCAGAAATGCCAGGCTAATCTGCCTGAGTGCTCCCACTAGAGACTTACTTCTGAAGGTTCCTGCTCCCAAAGTGGGACTATTCACTGGAGACAAACGTTCAAACACAACCTGTGGGAAACATTTCATAGTTAAATTGGAGTTTTTTCTTGTGTATGTGAGGTCAAGTTCAGTTTTTAGTTGCTTTATGTGATATTTGGGCTTTTTAAATTTAAAGACATGCTATCACTATTATAGCTTTGGCTGATCTGGGTGACCTGGAACTCAAAGAGATTCACCTGCCTCTACTGAAAGTATGTGCCATCTGGCCCAGCTTCTTTTTCTTTAAACAGGACACACTGGCTGAGTATGGTAACAAACACTTTTAATCCCATGATTTGGGAGGAAGAGGCAGGAGGATCTGTTAGTTCGAGTCCTATCTGGTGTACGTAGCAGGCTCCAAGGCAGCCAGGACTACATAGAGAGACCTTGTTTCAAAATAAATGTCAGTTAAATAAAATAACAGAATACATTTCTCTACTATACCATCTTAGTCAGAAATGAAGTCACCAAGGCCTGAGAATGTAGTTTAGTGGTAGAATGCATGGTTAATATAAGTAAGAACCTTACTTCAGTTCCCGGTACTGGAACATAGAAAGGATTCATGTGCTTGTAGACCTGTCTCAGTGCTGTTTACTTCGTCCCATTGGTCTGTCTTCATTTCTGTTCTACAATATCTACATTGCTGTAGTGTTGTAAGTTTTGGGGTTGTATTTGATTAGTATATATTATGCTGTCGTTGTGGGGTTTTTTTTGTTTTTTGTTTTTTGTTTTGTTTTTTTTGTTGTTGGGTTTTTTTTTTTTTTCCGAGACAGGGTTTCTCTGTGTAGCTTGGCTGTCCTGGACCCACTTTGTAGACCAGGCTGGCCTCGAACTCACAGTGATCCTCTTGCCTCTGCCTCCCAAGTGCTGGGGTTAAAGGCATGCGCCACCACGCCTGGCGCTGTCGTTGTGTTTTAAACATCTCATTTTTATTGTTATTCTCATGTGGGTCTGAGTGTGTGCCACATGTGTGCACATGCTCAGAGCCATCTAATAAGCTGGGGACCATGTGATTGTGAAGTACTAGGCATGGGTGCTGGGAACCAAACTCAGGTCCTCTGGGAGAACAGCACTGAAGCCTCCCCCTCTGTGCTGGCCAACTGTCTGCTTGGGCAGATTTATAATCACTGAGGAGACTAGTATGGCATGCCTAGAAGCTCTGTGAGGGTGTTTCCAGGGAGAATTAGCTGAGGGGCAAGACCAGCCTGTGGCACTGTTCCTTTGCATGGGGATCTAGACAGTTCTACAAGGAAGAAGTGAAAGCCAGCAGAACACTGTCGTTCACCTGCTGTGTGGGCTGGTCCACAGTGCAGGAGCCACTCTGCCTGTTGCTCTCCTCATAATCAGCTGTCCCTGTGAAACTGTAAGCCAAGACAGAGTGTTCCCCCAGTACTTGGCTTATAGCAAAGGAGGGAACTAATACACCCTCGTTCTTCTTATTTAAAATGAGGGAGGGAGAGAGACAGAGACACAGCCACAGAGATAGATATGGGGAAGTGTACATGTCAAAGTCAGGACGACTTTGTGGATTGGTTCTCTCTTTCCACCTTTCCACAGTTTGTGGTGAGCAAACTCAGGTCTCCAGTACCTTTATCCACTGAGCCATCTCACTGGCTGCCCATTTTCTACTTGTTGTCACTGTGAATTTGTTTTTGTAACTCAAAGGAATATTATAGAATTGTCCTTTTGCTTGGCTTATTCACTTAGCTGACATTTCAGCTGTGTTGTATGATAGTTTATTTACTTAGGTAAAAATCTCCTTTCTATTAAGACTGTTAGTGTAGTACACATACACAGTATTTGTTTACTAAGTCATTACTAGTAGATATTTGGCTTACTTGCACATTGATAGTTGCTATGGGCATTGGTATACAAGTATGTGAGTTCTTGCTTTCAGTTCTTTGAGATATATACCAAGAAATAAGGGCTTCATTTGCTCCAGATTCTTAAGCATGCACTCACGTCATAGCAAGCACATGGAAGTCAAAGGACAACTGTTAGTTATTTTTATAAAACTGTTTGTTTCTCAGCTTCTCTCTTAACCCAGCTATCACACAACTAATTGAGACACCATTATATTATTTTAACAAGCTTCACAACGTAAGAGCTAAGCAGTTATTACATGATTCTTAACCCTCTAAGCTAATCTGGTTTCTTCCCAGCATACATTCCACAGATACTTGTACTTTGTAGCTTTCCTGCTCTGGCACCTCTCTCCTCATGTCTCTTGAACTTCCCAGGGGCTCAATCCCCTACTTTCTCTCCTAACTCCTCCTCCCCTGGCTGGCAGGAAGTCCAGCCCTATTCTCTCCCCTGCTCAGTGATTGGCTGAAAGTTGCTTTATTGGCATATTAGGGGACAACTAGGGAGCAGTGTTTGCCCAACATTGAGACAGGAAATTCTCAGAACAAGGATTGCAACCAGATATGGAGGGGGCAAGAATCAGCACTTGAATCACACAATAACTGTATGCCTACTTGTTTTCTCCTTAAACTGCGTTTAAGGTCTCAGAGATCAAATTCAGGTGGTTGGGCTTGGTAGCAGTGCTTTCATCCACCAAGCCACCTCTCTGTCCCTACCTACATTTTTAACTT
This sequence comes from Acomys minous, assembly GCF_964271855.1. Classification (NCBI taxonomy): domain Eukaryota; kingdom Metazoa; phylum Chordata; class Mammalia; order Rodentia; family Muridae; genus Acomys; species Acomys minous. The sequence continues at coordinate 58,493,889 of NC_140495.1, forward strand.
TCTTTAAAAAAAAAATAAAAGTTGTGGTGGCACACAGTGACCCCAGAGCTCCAGAAGCAGAGATAAGAGGATCACTACAAGTTCCAGGCCATCTTGGTCTATGTAGCGAGTTCTGGACCAGCCAGAGCTATATAACTAGGCCCAAGGGGGTGACTACAAAGTTAAGGGTATCTTGGGCACCTAGTTGAGGTGGTATTCCTGATTGTTTCTCTAATTTTTTTTTTTTTAAAACTCTTGACTCATGTCTGTGTGTGGGAATGTGCATGTGTGTGTAGGTGCCTGCAGAGACCAGAAGGGGGCAGCAGATCCCCTGGGGCTGGAGTTACAGGTGGTTCTGATCTGCCCACTTGGGTGCTAAGTTCTGAAGGAACAGTATATACTCTTAAATGCTGAGCCATCTCTCCTGCCCTCTAGTTGAATTTTAAGCTAACACTTTCTGGTTGCTTATTTAAATTTCTTTCTGAAATCCTTGTGTTTTATTTTCTTTACCAAACAGGATTTGCCCAATAACATGATCCATCAGGTGCCAATCAAATCACTCCCTCAAGAGTGGCTTTGGTGTGAAACATGGTGTGATGACGCTTCTAAGAAGAGGGCAAAGACGATCGACTTGGTGAGCTGCCCTGCTCTGTGGCCCCGTGACAGTGCCTGGCGGTTGCTGATGCTATCCAAGTTGGCTTTCTCTGAGTTGTAGTTGGAGCTGCAGAGCAGGTCCTGGTCTTTTCAGCAGGGCTCTTCTTCGCTTGCCAAGGAAGTCAGATTCCATCCCGTGCAGCCTGCAGAGCTGTTTTCTGCTGAGTCACCACTTGTCCTCTAGTTCATCTCAGTGCCTGGAGGGTTTTCCACTTCACCTTTATTCTTTGCTGCCTTTGGTTTTAAGAGTATTCTACTGCATAACCCAGGCTAGCCCTGTCCTGATCTTCCCTCCTCAGTCTCACCCACGCCCACCAGGAACCCCTTTGAATTCAGTACAGTATGCCCTTCCCTTGCCGCACTGAGATGCGTTTGTTTGTTTGCAGTGTAATAATCCCATGACTAAAGAGCCCAAACTAGAGGCTGCTGTGCGAATCGTCCCTGAGTGGCAAGACTATGATCAGGAGATCAAGCAGCTGCAGATCCTCTTCCAAGAGGAGAAGGAGACAGGGACCCTGCGGGAAGAGAAGACCCAGGACGGTAAGTGCGAGGCTGCTCGGGATGAGGCAGTCTTGGTTTCTGATGAATATAGGAGTGTGTGTGTGTGTGGGGGGGGGGGGGTAACCTTTCTCTTAATCTTGACCTCAACTAGGGTCTGTTTTTCATTTTGCCTCTTCAGCCAGCCTTCTGAATAGCATTTTCAGTGCAGTTTTAAGAAATAATTCATGTATGTATTTGGTGTGTGTGTGTTGTTGTTGTTGTCATCAAATCTCACAAGGTACTAGAGAATGCATAAATTTATGCAAGGCCAAGTAGATATTCATTTGAAAGAAAATAGTGTAAAACGGGCATTTTGGGGTAAGGATGGAGTGTTTTTACATAAAATTTTAACTTTTGTTATCTTTTTATTATAACTTCAAAATAGTTTTACTTATTACTTAGGGGGGGTGTCACACATCACTAGGCATGGCAGCACACACCTTTAAAGACAGGTGGGTCTCTGAGAGTTTGAGCTCAGCCTGGTCTGTGTAGGAAGGCCAGGCCAGCCAAGGCTACATAGTGAGATTCTGTCTCAAAACAACAAATGCAAAATGAAAAACCAGACACACATATGATGTTATTTTAACTAGGCAGCAGCAGTGTGGAAGAGCATACTGTCTGGGGTAAGATGCATCTTTCTGAAGGCTGCACTGTAGCTCAGTGGTAGAGAGCACTTACTTAAACCGTGTACAAGATCCTGGGTTCAGTCCTTAGCACTGCCAAAGATAGACATGGACCTCTGTACAAAATGCTTCCATATTGTTTACCAGTCAAATTAGGTGTTTTGTGATGTTTTATTTTGGGGGCCACTAAAGCTTACAAATAAATGTGTAATAAGCTTTGCCCATCCATACAAGTCTAAACAGTTTACACCCAGCTACACAGTGAGTTTGAGAGCAGCCTACACAAACAGTGAATAAACTGACTCTGGATGATAGTATTTCTCCTACTTTAAACTTATCCTGAGAAGTGGATGCAGAGCTTGGTCTGGAGTGACTTGACAGTCCACTGGAGGCTGTCAGGATAGTAAATATCACAGGAGGTCACACAGTCACTATGGAAACAACTCAGGTTTGGAGCAGTCTGCAATTCCTGTTCCACGGGATCGGATGCCCTCTTCTGACCTTTATGGCTCAGCATGCATCTGATATGCAGATACACATATAAGCAAAACACCCATTAATATAAAAAATGAAAATAATACTTTTTAAAAGAAATTAAATTCATTATGAAACTTACCTATAAATGGACAAAGACTGTGAACAAACTATTTAAGAGTCATATATGAGGAATAAGGAAATAGTGATCAAGTTAGAGTCACCATTAATATCTGCTATATCAAAAGACATAGATGTGTTGGTAATGCTATGCATAGAAGAGACAGTGGTGAGCGCTAGTGAGTGAGCCTTGCTGAAGTTCTGTGTATCTGGAAAGCCTGAGTTTAAAAGCAACGAGTCTGTTACCAGGAGCCTTTAAAATCCTGTGGCACTGGGTCAAAGTGATGGCTGAGAGGGCCAGGGGCTTGCTTCACAACCAGTGACCTGAGTCTGATCCCTGCAGCCCAAGAACAAGTGAAGGAGAGCACCGACTCCACAGAGCTGTGTTCTGAGCACACATGTGCACCATGTGTGTGCCCACAACAATGGGAATAAATAAAAGTGTATATGAAAGGAGGGCTTCTATCTTCAGCAATGCCTCTGTTGAGGATGTATCTTCAATAATTCAAGGAAAAACCAGTATACAAGAAGAAACTCCACTGTTATATATCAATTAGTAACATTAAAAGAGTTTAAAGATCAAAGAAAACAGCCACCCTGGCACATAGACCAAACGTGTAAGTGCAGAAGCTGTCTGAAAAGTCCGCTGGCTGAGAGCCAGTGCTGCCCTTGTGGAAGCCGTGTAGCCAGAGTGCGAGTCAGCAGTTGTTAAAACTGAAGATGCCTCCTCTCTCTCATGGTCACTTTCAAACACTAATACAAAAATACCAGCCCCCAAGCTTCTGTAATCTCTGAGAGCTGCAGCGGCCAGGCTGGGGACAATGCTCACACTGCATCTTATGACCTAAGTCTTACTTTGTTGCTCTCTGTAGGATCTCAGAAGCATGAAGAGCTATGATCTCTGGAGGAGGATAGGAAGCCACCATTGGACAGTTTTGTACTAAGTGCTGTTTTTTTCTGATCTGTTGATACAACTGCTGATGAACTGATCGGGCAGGTGATCTGAGCATTGGATTTAGACTACTGCACCCTAGTGGGTGCTGGATCTTTGGGGCTAAGGCTCTGTTGGATTGGTACCTCAGAGGAAGACAAGTGGCTTATCTTCTGGGATTCTCTTCTCACCAAAGGGAGAAATGGTGGTGGCAAGTGGAATAAGCCGAGTCCGTTGGTGCCCACATCACTATGCTGGCCCAGAAGCTGACCAGAAAGGCCACCATGTTTTTCCTTACCTCAATTTACCTGCAGCCCTCGCTGCACTGCAGATGCCCAGCCTGTCCCAGGTCAGGCCAGCAGATGCTTCATCCAAGGTCCATGCCTCAAGGTCTATGCCAACACGCCTCTCACCTTGTGCCCCACACTCTCTTCCCAAGCATGGGGCTCATTGTTTAACTGAGCCCAACCTATAATCATGTGTCTTCAGGGTTGGCTCAGTGCAGTTGCTAAGCAAATCAGTCTTGAGAACTGGGGTGGTCTGGGTGAGGGCTGGGGAAACAGCAGGCAGAGGAGAGCTGTGGGGTGTTCAAGGGAAGAAGACAAAAAATTGGCCATTCTTCAGTCCACTGTGGCTGAATTCAAAGGAAGCTTTATTCTGTTCCCAGTGAACTTTCTAGGAGATTGTTTTGTAAACAATTTTTATATTTATAAAAATGTTTGCTGTTTCTTCCTACTTTCTGAAAACTGTTGGTTATCAGTTTCCTGGCTGGGCACAGTATACCAAGTCCCTCAGTGACCAATCTTGAGTGTGCTCAGCCTCCACATGGATGGTCACTGTACCGTTTGCCTTCCCCTTGAGAGTTTTCTCTCAGACCCAGGAGACTGTCCTTGCGCTTTTCTTTCCCAAATGCTATCAGACCTACAACCAGGAGTGACTCTGTCTCTAGGCCTCAGTTTCTTACAGTCTGTCATTGCCCTTTTGTTTTGGCCCTGTGGGTTGCCTTTGACTTTTGAGACTTGCCCGGGCCCAGTCCAGTTTTAAGGTACCCACTGCTGTGTGAAACGGCACCCTTCATTGCTTTGTGTGTATTCACAGCCACAGGACAGCATCACCTTGTCAGGGGCAGCCTGGGCTGTTCTGCCTTGGCCATGCTAACCCGCCTGGACAGTTGTAGGTATGTGATGTCATCTCTGCCCAGGAGTCAGGCATCTGCGCAGAGTTTCAGGGTGCTGCTGAGCACTTGCCTGCTTGCTATCCAACCCACAGAGGCTGGCCTTCCTCTTTTACCTGACTTTAAAAAGGGAGCTGTGGTGTGGCTCAGCGGCTGACAGAGTACTTGTCTAGTGAGCCCAAGGCCCTGCATTCCGTCCTGGCACTGCACCCCAACCCCTCTCAAAAGAGTGACTGTGAGGAGCACACAGGATGACTAAGTCCTTGGCCATCTGGGCTACGTGTTTTCAAGGAAGAATGACTGCAGTAGCCATAGCTGTTAAGGAATAAACAGTGAGAGACAGGGAAACATGGAGTGGGAACTCAGAACCAGCATAAACTCAGCGAGCTGCAGTCCCTGCCGAGAGTCCTGTGCAGAGCACAAGTGTCCCCTCAGGTGAGACTTCCAGGTAAATGAACAAAACATCATTAAATTTGGTGCTCACAACATCCAGCAGAAGTGGCTGGGGAGGCTGAATTTCAGTAAGCGTCCCTTTCCCATGGCAGGCATCCCTAGTGAGGATGCCCAGGAGATACGTCCTCTGACCTTGGGAAGGTGTCTGGGAACCAATTACTTCCCAGCTGCGCTCAAGGATGTTTCATTTTGACTCTTGGACTATCGAACTGTTTTGTCATTTTGTCGTAAAGTAGGGGAAGGGGCACACGTCCCAGACAAAGGGCCTTGAAGACACGTTGAGGTAAGCATGTTCTATTGCTCTCTTCTTAGCTTAGCTAGCACATGGCATTGGACACAATGTACATTAATTACAACATGAATTTTAAAAATAAAAAATTTGCCACATATATTTATCAAGTAATTTATTCCTTCCAACCCCCATTTTTAAACCCAGAAGTTAGCTTAGGAGCCGATTTTTGTTCAGGCTTCATGTCCACACTGGGTTAACCTTCCAGGATGCCATTGCTTCTGCCCTCAACTGTAGGCAGAAACAGTCCTCCCAGTGTTCCCAGGAAATAGTCGGGTCACTGGGTTGTGGCCAGTTTCCTTCTTTTTACCAAGTCATTTGTGCATCCTTGGTGGAAAAGGAAGGTGCAGGGTGTGTCCTCCGTGGTCCTTTAGTCCCGTGAGTTATCACCCTGACATAGTCATCAGTAGTTGATGCTAGCTTGTTTCTAGAGCTGTCCGGGCCCTTCCTTGGCCAGTTCTTGCTTCCTGTGGATTTGATTTGTTATCTCTACTGATTAAACAGATGCCCCAGATGTGATGCTACCATCAGTGCTCTGCCCCCAAGGGTGCCCCAGATATGATGCTACCATCAGTGCCCTGGCCCCCCAAGGGTGCCCCTGTTTGTTTCATCTGAGAACTCCACCATGAAAAGGCATGCTGTGACAAAAGAGATGGGATATTTCCCAAGGATCAGGAAATAGCTGGCCACATGGAGTGTTGAGGCTCCTGAAAGGTTCACTCTTATTCTTGGCAGGTGTATAAATAATGTTTTTTTGGCCTCTTCGTATAGTGGTAGAAAGTTTCCTTTCTGAATCAGTAGGGTAGTGTGAACTGTGACATGTTAGAATTACATGCACCACTGTGAGTCAGTTTCTATGTTCTGTGAAAAGTGGCACTGGACTGGCATCCAGGGCTGTCAGGGCACAGCTCTCTGGTGTCCTGGTTTTGTCAGAAGTATACTGGATGCGCCCATGCTGAGGGTAGTATGTCAGTTTCATAAGGAGTTGACATCGCTGCTCTGGCAGAAGCTGTAGTTCTGAATGAACATGGTTGTCTCCGGGTGTGCTGGCCTGACCACTCGGAAGCAGGCTCCGTGGCAGAGCAGGATTTCCTCAGCTCTCCTTGAAGCTTATGTTCTGAGCTGTGTTAAGGCTCTGCCTGATGTATGTTACCTGGTTTTAGATTGAGTCCCTGCATGGTGAGCTGATAAAGAGCTCAGTGATAAAGAAGGAAGAAAAACGCAGGACGTAAACTTGACTGGCGTGATTTGGAACTGGTCGGACAGCTCTCACGTGGTCATGAGTACGAAGTCACTCCTCTTGTCCCCATCTCCATGACTAAATCTTTGTCTAGAATTGCTCTTCTTAATTAGACCTGCGATGTTAAAAGAAATGATTCACCTGAGGAGCCGGGAGGGAGCCCTTGTGCACTTTTCTGCATAGATTTCATGGGGAATGTCCCCAGGGCCCCGTCTGTTTACTAGTTGCGGAGGACTAGGCTTTATGGGGATATTGTGTGATGACCAGAGTCAGTCAAATTGCTCATCATATTTCTTGTTTAGAAAGGTAGCAGTTTTTGTTGAAATCCATGAATCCTATTTTCTCTGCCTTAAGGTAATGAGGAAAGTCTTATGAGGACTTCTCAAATGCTGGAGTTATAGCACATTAAAAATTGTCACTCAGGAAGTTACTGAAATTTCCAAGTGTCTGGAAGGTTCTCATCTCTCGTTCATTGCTGGTGTTTTGTCTCTCTGTATAATAACAGAAAGCACTTTGTGTTGCCTGGCAGTGGTGAGTCGGTGAATGGGGCAGACTCCCCTTCTCCTGGTGTCACCGCATGCTGACAGGGTGACAGCAAATGTGAGTCATTGCCAAGCATGCTCCTGGGAAGTCCACCAAGTCGGGGACGGGAAGCAGGAGACCTCTCCTGAGTCCCCTGGGTCCCTAGCAGTGTGGAGGACTTGAAGCCACGGTCTTTCCCACCTGTGCTTTCTGCACTGCCTTATTTGTCCCCATTGAGCCCCACAGAGAGATGGGCACCACTCCCTTAGCCAAACGCAAACTGCACTAACCTAAGCTTAACAATTCCGAACAAAAGACTACCAAACACTCTGTTTTCCAACCAGAAAACGGAAAATGGAGGCAAAGCTTAGGGTCTTTAAAGGAGCTGTCCTGCTTTCCATTCAAATCAACACCTCACTGGTGGTGAGGTTCATGTCTGTGAATGTCTCAGTCCAAAGGAACGCTGGTTTTATCATGAGAGAAAGCTCTGTTCAACACAATAAACTTCCTCTTCTTTACAACTGTCTGGCCCATCATTCAGCCCGCGTACGTGGGAAGGGCAGATTGATAGAGGACGGTCTAACCCTGACGAGATTGGAGGGTCCTAGGGTCTGGCCATAGCTAGTCCTTCAGATCTTGGGCCAACAGCCAGGCCTTCAACCCTGGAACCCGCCCCCGGCAGAGCCTGGGTAACATGCACAGTGCCAACCACAGGAGGCAGAGGGGTGAAGGTCAAAAGAGCACTGGCAAACCTCGCCGAGTCCCTCAGAAGGCGTGTGGGTTCTGCCCCCTCCCTGCTGCTCTGGGACGGGAGTGAAGCTGAATGCAGTTGTGCCACCCCTGATCAGTGCACACTTGAGACTGACGTGCCAAGTGTCCTCACTGAGGTGGCAACCAAGAAGGCCTGGCACCCGTGAGGAGGAGAGTTTAGTGGGTGGGAGATGAGGCTCAAGTGAGACCTGGCAAAGAAGTGGGACTTCTCCCGTGTTGGTGGGGGATTCAAGGGAGGGTGTGTACATCTCACTGCGCAGCCCTGGGCTGGGGTTCATCTGCAAATATGGGAGTCCTGGGCTCTAACCTGCGCTCTGACTTGACGTGGATTCTGTTTGATTTTGTTTGGAGTGGGGTCTGAGGCGTGTGCACACTCGCCTGAGAACACCCTCAGCTGTTACTCCTCAGGAGTCATCTCTGTCTGAGACAAGTTCTCATGTAATGGAACTCACCAAGTAAGCTAGTTAGCAATCCCAGGAAACCGGCCCGAGTCGGCCTCCGAAACTTCATTTGTTCATTCCTTACTACTCTTTTTTTTTCCCCCCTTTTTTGGTTTTCGAGACAGGCTTTCTCTGTGTTAGCCTTGTCTGTCCTGGACTCACTTTGTAGACTAGGCTGGCCTTGAGTTCATAGCAATCCTCCTGCCTCTGCCTCCCAAGTGCTGGGATTAAAGGTGTACACACCTGGCTATTCCTTACTACTCTTAATGTGTCCTACATTTACTATTATTATTGTTGTTGTTGTTTTGTATTGTTGTTGTTGTTTTATTGTTTAGTTTAGTTTAGTTTGGTTTTTCAAGACAGGGTTTCTCTGTGTAGCCCTGGCTGTCCTAGACTCTGTTTGTAGACCAGGCTGGCCTCGGACTCACAGTGATCGCCTGCCTCTGCCTCTCGAGTGTTGGGATTAAAAGCATGCACCACCATGCCTGGTTCCCTACATTTATTTTTTATTCCCAAGGTTTAATTTATAAATGTACATGTCTTCGAGGTTCACAGAGTGAAGATTTGAAATACAGATATACTGATGATCATCACAATGAGTGATGCCCGTAACCCCTGACAACGAGACTGCAGAGATGGCTCTAGCTGGAAGTCTATCCTTTGATCAGTACCCTCCATTACTAACCCATCTCCAGCTCAGAGCTTCTCAAACTTGTTTCATTCTAGATTCCTTTAGCTTGAGAAAATTTTATATGTCCCTGCGTATAGAAAATAGGCATATACACCAGTCTTTTATTGATAATAAATCATAAATTTATCTCAAACATTATTTGATATACATATAATTGTACCATCTGTATTAGTTACTTTTCGATTGCTGTAATAAAACACCAGGACCAAGGCAACTTATAAAATGAGTGGTTCTAGAGGGGTAAGTCTGACGTGGTGGGGAAGCGCGACAGCGGCTGGAGTGCAAGCTGAGGGCTCAGGCCTTCAACTGCAGACGGAAACAGGGAACTGGAAATGGTGCAAGTGAAACTCCTAAAGCTGTCTTCAGTGACCCTTTGCCAACATTGACCCCACATCCCAAGCCTTCCCAGACAGCATCACCAACTGGAGTTGAAGTAGTCAAATGCACCAGATTGTGGGGGGCATCTCATTCCAACCACCACATTCCTCTCCCTGGCCCCCGTAGTCCGTGATCATATCATAATGCAAGGTGCAGAGAACTCAACCTCAAAAGTCCCCGTAGGCTTCTAACACTCCCAACACTTTAAAAGTAAGACTCAAGGCGATGTGCAACCCCTGTAACATCAAAAGGCAACTGAAAAACTTCCAACATACGATGGTAGAGAGTATACATCACTGTTCTGAAAGGAAGGAGTCATGGTAAAGGGAGAAAATACTGAGTCACAAAGCAATACTGTCTGCAGCATCCACACAGCTCACGGACTGGGCCCACTCCCTGCATGCTGCTCTTCTTGGTAGATATTTCACAGCTCTGGCATCTTCCAGCATCTCCTTCAAACCACCACAGCATTCATGTAAGACAAAAGGCAACATTGTGTACTAATGGAGCGGATGTGTGCTAGTTACCTAGTTTCGTGTTAGCTAAATATTTGATGTTGTGGTGAAGGTAGTCTTTAGTGTTCACTTTGCATAATACATAATACAAATGGCTGAGGTGTTAGAGCCATCTCAGAAACAGCTACAGATTCTGGTGTGTGTATGTGTGTGTGTGTGTGTGTGTGTGTGAGAGAGAGAGAGAGAGAGAGAGAGAGAGAGAGAGAGAGAGAGAGACACCTCAGTGCACATGTGCGAGTCAGCGCTCACCTTCCACTTGAGATTGGGTCTCACCACACAGTCCAGGCTAGCTGGCCTGGGAGCTCTGCTGGAGATTCTCCTGTCCCCATCCAGTTGCCCTTTGACAGCTCTGTTTTCTGTAATGTGCTTGATTAGATCCGAACTCAGGTTGTCCGTCTTGTGCAGGAAGCGCTTTAGCCACTGAGCCATCTCACAAGCCTCATCATCAAAGGGACTTTCACAATGTGATTCAAGCAGCAGCTTTAAAATGTTTTTAAGCTTGTGTGTATGTGTGGGTTTATGTGTGTGCTGTGTGTGCAGGTTCCGTCAGAGGAGGCTACAGTGTGTCAGATCCCCTGGTGCTAGAGTTACAAGCAAATAGCCACCTGATATGGGTGCTGGCCCTCTGCAAGAGGAGGCAGTGTTTTTAATCACTGAGCCATTTCTCCAGCCCAAGCAGCGATTTAAAAAAACAAAAATAACAACAGCAAAAATCCCAACATATTTAATACAATACAAAGATGGATTGATTTGAGACATGCTGGGAAATAGTGGTAGAAAGAATAGTAAAAGTGTGCCTTTTCTGTAATTAAGCCATTAGGTTCCCCAGGCAGTGTTCATTGGCTCTGTTCAGTGTGGCCAATGCACAATTCAAAGTTTGTTGCATGAGTGTGTGCAGAACCAGGACTGCAGTGAGCAGAGACGATGTCCCCGGAAGCGATGTCCCCAGAGGCATCCTGTGCAGGTTTGAGAATACTTTATAGGAGTTAGTCTTCATCTCTGGAAGTGATAGCTTCTCTTTTTAATGCCTCTCTGGTCCAGATCTGAGGCTCTGATTGGAGAGGTGTCCTCTGCAGTGGCCTGTTAAGGTCAGGTTCATCCCTCAGCCACCTCTCTCTTTGGGCTCACACTCTGGAGCCCCAACCGTGTCACCCTAGAGCTTTGTTTGGATATGCAGCGCCACTGATACTCCATGTTTGCTGAAATCATTCCAATGATTCAGGTTAACCCTGCCCACCCTGCCTCACCACCTCCCTCCCGTGAGCCTCAGCGGCACGCTCACTCAGTTACTGCTCCCTCTGCCCACTTCTGCCTTATCAGCTTTCCTCCCAGAGCTGTACTGTAAAACTAGGATCTCTCTGTCTCTTTGTGTATCTCCCCAACTCCACCTCAAATCCTCTATGTAGCCAGATGGCCTTAAACTCCTATCTTGCCTTTACCTCTGCAGTGCTGAAACCCCATGGCCTCACACATGCTAGGCAAGCCCCCCACCAACTGAGTTATGTCCCCAATACCCATACCTTGATGTGTGTCCTTTCTTTTGTTTGTTTCTTTTGTTGTTGTTTTGGTTTTTTGTTTGTTTTTTTCAAGACAGGGTTTCTCTGTGTAGCCTTGGCTGTCCTGGACTCACTTTGTAGACCAGGCTGGCCTCCTCCAGCTCACAGCAATCTGCCTGCCTCTGCCTCCCAAGTGCTGGGATTAAAAGTGCATGCCACCATGCCCAGCGATGTGTCTTTTCTTAGCCTTCCTTCCATTACTATTGTTTTTGCTTTTGTGGGTTTTTCCCTACAGAACCTCAACCATGAGAAGTTTATGGTCTGCCACTATACTGTACTCCCAGCACCGTGTCTCCTAGAAACATACAGAGAAGTTCACACCTGATTACACTATAATACTTTTCTCATTGCTACAACAAAATGACAAAAGCAATGTAAGGCTCACGGTTATGGTCCTGATGAAGAGTCATGGAAATGGGAGCTTGGGGCAGCTGGTCACATCTGCAGCCAGGAAGCATCTTCATTATCCAGCCTGAGACCTCAGTCCATTCCATGTGCCATCCACGTGTAGACTGGGTCGGCCCACTTAAAGAAACGCGATCTAGACACATCCCTACAGACATGCCCAGAGGTATGTCCCATCACTACTAAAGCATAAGTGTCACATGGGCCATAGCCAGATGCTGACAAACAAAGGTAAAATTGGCCTCAGAGTGTCAGGCATGTGGTTTTCTGAATTCAAGGCCGGCCTGGCCTATAGAACAAGTTCTAGGGCAGCTAGAGCCCCACAGAGAAATTCTGTTTCAGAGGCAGGAAAACAGGACACTGGGGGGACAAGAAGAAAGGATAACTGACTTCAGAGAAGTGGAGAGCTGGCAGAGCGGATGGTGTGGTCACAGCGCTATGAGCCAGCAACCCCAGTGAGCCAGACAGAGAGGAGTCCAGACCTGAAGGGAGATAGAGCCCCTGAGGCTTCTGAATATAGACTGCCTTGCAGGGGTATGGGACCTGCAGAGACGGCTGAAGGCCCTTTAAAGCTAAAAGGAAAACAATGCTAGACAAACTAAGACCTGTAGGACGGGGGAGGGCACGGGGAGCAAGTGTGTGGCTGCACTATTTACTTGTGTGGGTGACTGTGCCTGGTGACCTGGAGGCCGGAAGAGGATGTTACATGCTCTGGAGCTGGAGTTCCAGACAATGACGAGCCTCGAACCCAGATCCTCCAGAAGAGCAGCAAGTACTCTTAACTGCTGAGCCGTCTCTCCAGCACCTCTTCCATTTTTTTTTAAAGGAGGCATTGACTACTTAAAGCAAATGTAACATCTGTCTATTGTGGGGGTTGTGATAAGTGTAGAAGAAGCAAAGTGCCTCACAACTGCATGAAGAGTGGACATTGGCTCAGTTCCTAAACTGCTGGCCGTGCAAGCATGAGGACCTGAGTTTGATTCCCAGAATCTGTGTGAAATACAGAGCATAGAGGTCTGTGGAGTCGGCTCACTGCTTACATGGATTGAAAGTATTGGCTACTGAGCTCAAGTTGCCAGCACCCATCTTAAAAGTCTCCTTTCTTCTACCCCAGCACTGTAGAGTAGAGACTGGATGAGCAGGGCTTGCTGGCTGCTGGGCTCAGTGAGAGCCCTGCCTTAGCGGGAATAAGGTGGACAATGATAGAGCAAGGTACCAGATGTTTTCCTCTGGCCTCAGCAGTGTGCATGGACATGCACACCTACAGAGAGAGAGAGAGAGGGAGAGGGAGAGGGAGAGGGAGAGGGAGGGAGGGAGGGAGAGAAAGCTAGGTTTGGTGGCACACACTTGTAATCCCATCCCAGCTCTGGGGAGATGGAGGCAAACAGATCCTGAGAGCTCACTGGCCAGTGAGAGGCTGTACCAATTAAAAAACAACAGCTAAGGCAGGCAGAACCCAAGGAACAGCATCTGAGGTTAACCTCCAAGGTACACACCCATACACTGCAGACTAAGTCAGGAGAAAGACGCCTGTGGCGGCTCTCGGCTGTCAACTTGACTGCATCTGGAATGCACTAAGAGACATCTCCGGGTAGGTCTACCAAGGCATTTCCAGGAACTGGGGAAGAAGACGATCCCGCAGATGTGCAGAGGTCGGAGGGAAACTTGGCTGCTTGCTAGCTGCCTTCACACAAAAAGCTCCCAGGTGGTGACTGTGCTGCCTTGCAGGCTGCAGCGGGAAGCTGCTCATGTACCCTAGTAACCACTAGGGGGCGCTTCGTGAAGGGACAGAATGGTAATACTTTTGTTCTCTCTCCTCAAATGCTTGCCTAGCATGTGTGAGGTTATAGGTTATCCCTGACAGCAGAACACCAAAATTTATGCTGCAGAAATGAACAGAATTGAAGGGAGAAAAAGTTGTCTAATAATAACTGGGCACTTCAGTGTTGTATGTTTTTTGTTGTTTGTTTGGATTTTGTTTTGTTTTGGTTTTCTGAGACATGGTTTCTCTGTGTAGCCTTGGCTGTCCTGGCCTCACTTTGTAGACCAGGCTGGCCTCAAACTCACAGAGATCCACTTGCCTCTGCCTCCCAAGTGCTGGGATTAAAGGCGTGTGCCACCACCACCTGGCAAAGTTCTATGTTTTTAAGATTTATTTATTTAGTGTATATGAGTGCTTTGTTTTCAGGCACACCAGAAGAGGGAATCAAATTCCATTACAGATGATCATAAGCCAACATGTGGGTGCTGGGAATTGAACTCAGGACCTCTGGAAGAGCAGCCAGTGCTTTTAACCACTGAGCCATCTCATCAGCCTATTTTTCTGTTAATAACTGCTCCAAACTAAACATATCCCCCCATCCCCTCCCCCCACTTCAGTGTTCTATTTTCAAAACCAAATAAAACATTGAGGGGCTAGAAGGATGGGGTGGTAGTAAAAGCCAGTTAGACATAGTAAACAGAGCTCTCTGCTTCTCAGGATGCAGGTTGGTTTTTTGTTTTTTTAGGATGCAGGTTTTTAAAGGCTTATTTTTAGTTTATGGATGAGAGGCTTGCCTGAGTTTATGTATGTCCCACGTGTGTGAGCAGTACCTGTCTTAGTTAGGGTCACCATTGCTGTGACGAAGCACTATGCGGAAAGCAGCTTGGGGAGGAGAGAGCGTCTCCAGCCTTGCTCCCACATCCCAGTCCATCACTGAGAACAGTGAGGGTGGGAGGTCACAGGGCAGGGCCCTGGAGGCAAGGGGCTGATGCGGAGGCCATGGAGGGGTGCTGCTTACTGGCTTGCTCCTCATGGCTTGCTTAGCCTGCTTTCTTTTGGGGGGGAGGGTTGGTTGTTTTTGTTTGTTTGTTTATTTGTTTTTTGCTTTTGTTTGTTTTTTGAGACAGGGTTTCTCTGTATAGCCTTGGCTGTCCTGGACTCACTTTGTAGATCAGGCTAGCCTCGAACTCACAGCGATTCACCTGCCTCTGCCTCCCAAGTGCTGGGATTAAAGGTGTGAGCCACCACACCCTACAGCCTGATTTTTTTTTTTTTACAGCCTGATTTTTATAGAAGCATTTTCTTTTCTTTATTTCCTCCTCCCTCCCTCCCTTCCTTCCTTTCTTTTTAAATTATTCTTCTCTCATACAATATATTCTGACCCCAGATCCTCACACACACCCACTCATCCCTCCCCCAAATCCACTGCTTCTCTATTTCCTTTCAGAAAAGAGCAGGCCTCCCAGGAACATAGCATAACAAGATACAATAGTACCAGGAACAACCCCTCATATCAAGGCTGGATGAGGCAGCCCAGTAGGAGGAAAAGGGACCCAAGGGGAGGCAAAAGAGTCAGAGACACCTCCACTCCCTCTGTTAGGGATCCCACAAAAACCCCAAGCCAACCACCATAACATATACAGAGGACCCAGCCTGCCCCGTGCAGGCTCTGTGAGGCCCGGATGAGCCCTGCTTCGTCGATTCTGTGGACTGTGTTTTTGTGGTCTCCGTCACCCCTCTCCTAGAGTCCTTCCTCCCTGACTTCTGTGTGGTTCCCCAACTTCTGCCTGCTGTTTGCCTGTGGGTCTTTGCATTCGCTCCATCAGCTACTGGAGGAAAGGGGACATTTTCTTTCTTTTTCATTTTTTAAAAATTAATTACCTTATCTACATTGGTGGTCTGCCTCCATGTAGGTCTGTGTGTGTGAGGGTGTCAGATCCCCTGGAACTGGAGTTGCAGACAGTTGTGAACTGCCAGGTGGGTGCTGGGGACTGAACCTGGGTCCTCTGCAGGAGCAGCCAGTGCTCGTAAGCACTGCACCACCTCTCCAAATTCTAAAGGTTTTATGCATTTCAAAAAGGTGCCCTGACTGGACTGTTAGCACGGTTGGTAGTGAGCTTGCTGCACACGCATGGAGCACGGGGTTCCGTCCCCCATGGCACAGCAGCCAAGGGTGGTGTGCACACCTACAGTTTCAGTGTGTGGGAAGGTAGAGGCAAGAGGATCAGGCACTTTTCCAGGGCGTCTTTGGGTATTCAGCAAGTTTAAGGCTAGCATGGAATACACCAGGTCTTGTCTCAACAAAACACAACAAGAAATTATGCAGCGTGTGTGCGTGTGTATGTGGGGGGGTGCACTGTGTCATGGTTAGGACACCTTGTAGGAGTCAGTCCTCCCCTTCTACCATATGGGTTCTGGCATCACATTCCAGTTGCCAGGCTGTTGCGTGACAGACTTTCCCTGGGAAGGCACAACATGCATACACACACACACACACACACACACACACACACACACACACACACACATCCTCTCACCCCAGAGAGGGGGCCCACGAACAAAACAAAGACAACCCCCTTATAACAGAAAGTGGGGAAAGAAAACATACATTGAAGGGCATCAACATGAGAGGATCAGCTGAGTCAGAATATTTGTGGACATGTGCTTGACATGGATGTCCCTTCTTTGAAGTTATTTATTATCGAGTGCACACGTGGTGTGTGTCTTATTGGTGTTGTGTCTGACCACAACAGGCATACTGTTCCGCCCAGGGTGAGCGTGTGGAGGAGACAGGATGGCTGTGAGAGATGGCTCCTCCCTTCCACCGAGAGATCAGGGATCGGCCTTTCAGGTTTGCTCGGCCCCTTTGCCTGCAGAGGATCTAACTGGCGTCCTTTCAGACATTCATCACTGCCCCCAACCAGAGCTTAGTGTTAATGCAGATTATTAAAAAATATAAATAAATTAGGGGTCTGGAGAGAGAGCTCAGTGGCTGACGGTTCTGGCTGCTTTTTCCAGTGGACCAGCGTTCAAATCCCAGCACCCCATATGGTAGCTCAGCACTGTCTGTAACTTCAGTTCCAGGGGATCAGAGGCCTTCTCCGGCCTCCGTGACACCACACACAAGGGGTGCACAGGCATAAACAAACAAAAAAACAAGCTCCCTTTTGTCTTGAGTTTTGTGTGGCGGACGTCTTTAATATCCCCTTACCCAACCGGGCTGTGGTGGCGCCACCTTTAATCCCAGCACTTGGGAGGCAAAGGCAGGTGGATCTCTGTGAGTTCGAGGCCAGCCTGGTCTACAAAGTGAGTCCAGGAGAACCAGAGCTACATGGAGAAATTCTGTCTTGAAAAACCACCACCACCACCACCACCAATAATAATAATCAATCCCCTTACCTCATCCCCACTCCGCTTGCTAAGCCTTCAAGGGTCTCCCCATGCCCTCTCCTGTGGTTGGCTTGAAGATATTGTCATCTTTTACTGTCCCCAGCCCTGTGCCTCAGTGAGACTGGAAAACCCTATGGACCATGGCGCAAGGGCACAGCTGCGGCCAGATGTGAGCTCCCCCAGCAGGGGGCTGAGATCATACCTGGTCCCCCACGGAGTCGGCCTGGCCTCTTCACTTCACAGTAGGTTCTGCCCTCTGGGTTTTATTTTGCGGGCACCTCTTTCCTGCCCAGCCTCCGGTCTTCAGCAGTCTCCACCTTGCTGGCTGGGGCCACTCGGCTCTGCTCTGCCTGGAGGTGTTCTTGTTCAGAAATCCTTCAGGCGTCAGGCATCTTACTTCTCTTTTGGCTGTGCCCAAGGCTTTGTCCTGAACCTATTAATGTTATTAGCTTATCAGTGTTCACCAAGTGCACTGGACCAAACTACTTAACACATGAGCCGGGCTGCTTCCTGGGTCCTAAAGCCTGACATTTTTCTGAGATACTAGATACACCCCAGCTGCCATCCCTAGTGGGCCTACCCTGACCCCGGCACATATAAAAAGCAACATTTGTCCTCAGGGAGGGGTGCATACCTGTGGCTATGCAGTCCTGTTGGAGAAATAGGAATTAGCTGAACAGCTGGGGTGCCCCACCCCACCCCACCACCTTGTCCTGCTAGAACTAGCAAAGGGAATTTACTCAGACTTAAGTGGTACAGATGAGCCCTGAGGCTTAGCTGAGCCAGTGGAAGTGGCAAGAGAGCCGCGTGGAGAGCATTGCACTGAGTTGTGCCCAGTGCTTGGGACCTAGGGCACTCAGGGGCCCAGCAACTCGCGATGGCATTAGCATAAGCCTTGCCTTGGCTGGATGTTGGTGCTCTGGCAAGTGTCAGGCCTAGCAGCCCCAGCAGGGCAGCTTCTTACAGCTCAAGGAGGCTAGGCAGGTGGGCTTCCCTGTGCTCTCTCTAACTTCTACTACCAGATTGGTGAGATAATGGGCTACAAGAAACTGCCCTTTTGGGTCTGGAGAGATGGCTCAGAGGTTAAGAGCACTGGCTGCTCCTCCAAAGGTCCTGAGTTCAATTCCCAGCAACCACATGGTGGCTCACAACCATCTATAATGAGATCTGGTGCCCTCTCCTGCACATGCATGCAAAAACACTATATAAATAATAAATAGATAAATCTTTAAAAAAAAGAAAGAAAGAAAGAAACTGCCCTTTCTCTAGGAATTTCCTGCTGGGAGAAGAAAAAGGCTGAGGCCCTGGGCCAGTGCCAGCCAGAAAAGTTACAGCTTACCAGACCATCGCATCAGAGACTATGGGCGTGGAGATGCTGTGTCTTGACCATACCTCTTGCTCTCTGTTTAACCCTAAGCCTGTGTCTGGACCCACAGATGGGCATGGGCCTACTGGTGCTGGCCTCTTTGTTCCTCTTCCCAGTGTGACCTCCATTTTCCGTTCTTCAGTATTTTTGATGGTTTAATAGACTTTCTGAGAAGAGATGGACAAACCCAACTTATTAGGGAGGCTTCTGGGGTCCAGGCTCTGACCTTAACTCATCCTTGCCCCAAAGATAACCAAGGATAGCTCATTATCAAGACCTGGATGAGTATACCATGGAATATTATGCAGCTGTGAAAAGTTCAGGAGAAGGTGTGATCTGACAGTCCTATAGAGCTTTCTAGAAGGCATCACTGAATGAGGAAATCAAGAAGGCTGTGACATGGTGTCCTACTTTATTAACTCAGATGCAGTCAAACCCTCCAAGTGTGCATACATGTACCAATATGCACAAGTAAGCTCCACTATTACTGCATGCAAATACAGGGGAAATCATGGACAGTATGTAGTCCGTGATACAGGCTGTTATTAGGAGATATGTGAAAACAAAGGCAAAGCAGCTGGAAATCTCACTACAGAGAAGCTGAGGCAGGAGGATGGAGGCTCAAGGCTATGGAGTCACCGTAAGCTATAGGGTCATGGAGAGCAAACAGGTAAGTAGGAGAGAAAGAGGAAGGTATGGAATGGAGTGAAAAGGACAACGATTGGGGTTAAAGCTCAGGGGGAAAGCATGGTTTTAGCTGTGTAAGGACCCGGGTACCATGCCCAGAACACTCCCCACACACACATGTATAAATCACATGCAAACAAACATACATGTATATAAGCACACTCATACATGCATCCTTACATAGATGCAGCTCACCCATGCAAACATATGTACCCATGCAGATAAATGTTCTCATGTATACACATACAAAGTGCATGCATGAATATACATATGAACTATGGCATAAAACAGATATGTGCTGTGGTCATCCTGGTCAGACACTCAGGACAGGCACAGCTGGCCAGGCTACTTTTGGTGTCAGATAGCAGCTGGGGCCGCCATCACCAGAAAGAAGACCTAGGCTGCATGGCCTGCTCTGAGGTGTATGTTCATGACCAGTAGCATAAAGCAGCTTTGCCTTGTCTCAGCAGCTGCTCCATCTCTGTGGCAAGGGCTGAAGTGGCCCCAGATGCATCACCATAGCAAGCCAGCAGCCGTGAGTCATGGTGAACGTGGGGGGAGAAAGTGTTCCAATGAGCCAGAGTTTGCAAGCTGCTGCGGTGGCCCCTCGTAGGCTGTAGTTAGGACCTTGGCTTATAGCCATAGGCTGAGCAACACAGAGAGCACTGCGGGGTCACAGCTGAGAAAGTAAGCTGGCTCGGCTCTGCCGTGACAGGACCTCCCTGGCTACTACGAGCAGGACCGTCGGAGGGGTCTTGAGGGAAGCTTGAAGACGGGAGGACCCACTCCAGATGTAGGCGGCACCAATCCATGGGCTGGGGTCATTCATTGGATAGAAAGGGAAAAGTGGGCTGAGCACCAGCACTCACCTCTCTTTTCCTCCTGGTTGCGGATACCATATGACCTGCTGCCTAACTTCCTGGTGCTGTGTTTCCCCATCATTATCGACAGCACCCTCAAACTGGGAGCCAAAATGAACCCCCTTCCTTCCTTAAGCTGCTTTTGTTGGACCTTTTTGTTAAGGGGATGGATGAGAACAGTAAGTAACATGGGGGTCACGACCAAGAGGCTCCAGGAGTGAGCGCTGAGCTGACCACGCTCTTGTATGGCAGGGTAGCTATGGCCAGAGATGGAATGCTTAGAATAGTTAGAGCCGGGGCTGGAGAGATGGCTCAGTAGTTAAGAGTACCGCCTGCTCTTCCAAAGGTCCTGAGTTCAATTCCCAGCAACCACATGGTGGCTCATAACAATCTGTAATGTGTGATATGGCGCCCTCTTCTGGCTTGCAGGAGTACATGCAAGCAGAGCACTGTATACATAATGATAAATAAATAAATCTTAAAAAAAAAAAAAAAAGAATAGTTGGAGCCAAGGGGAAAGTGAGTGTGTACAGGCAGGGGCACCGCGGCTATCACTGTACAGAGGGGTCAGGGAGCACTGGACTCTGGTTCCCTGGAGCACATCTTAGAAGCACCCCGATTAGACAAGCCACAGCTGGCCAGTTCCTGACCTTGGGGCACGGCTCATTAAAAGACACATATAAATGCATAAATAAAAGGGAAGCTATGGAGTTTGCAGCTCAAGTGGCTGACTCATTTCCTGTAGCCATTGAACCTTAGGTTCAGTGGTTTGCTCCTCCAGTTAGCTAGGGTTTTGCCTTTCTCTCCAGCTGTCTGTACATCAGGCTAGAAGGAATCCAAGCACCCGTCTCCAGCCCTTGGCCCATGAAGCCGATTGTCAAAGGAGTCCAAGCAGCCAGGAACTGAAGGGAACTGGCAGCTTCCATAGTGGTGCTCTTCCTTGACGTAGCAGGCTTTCTGAGGTCAAATGCGCTCACTTAATGAGCCACATTGCCTATAAGTAGCCACCTCCTGTGTCCCTGGGTTAGCAGCCTCCGGTCAGTGTGTACCACTGTCCTTTTCTGTCATCTCACCCGTCAACATTTTAACCTCAGCTAAAACACCAGAGGTGGCTACACTGTGGTTCTGATTTCCTCTGCGGTGAAGTGAAGTGACACTGAGCAAATCTACTCTTTGGAACTCAGGGGAACCTGCCCCCTGTATTAGCTATGTCGCCCTCCTTGTGACCAACCTGGCAGAAGCAGTTTGAAGGAGGAGGAAGGATTTACCATGACTTCCACTTTCAGAGGGTTCAAGCTATGGTCACTTGGCCCCGAGTGCTTGGCTAGAACATCGTGGCAACTGCAACATGTGGCAGAGTGGATTCTTCCTGGAAAACAGGAACGGGATGAGAACAAGGGCGACTGGAAGGGGCTGGGTTAAATTACAGCCTGGGAATGTGGCTCAGTCTGTAGAGAGCCCTATCAGACTTGGGAAACCCTTGCTTCAGTCTCTAGCACCGTAAAAGCCAGGCATGGCAGCCCACATCCCCAGTCCCAGCACTCAGGAGGTGGGGGCAGGAGGGTCAGAAGTACAAGACAGTCCTCAGATATATAGGGTCTTCTGGTCCAGCCTGGGCTAGAAACACTGTCAAACCACAACCAACCAACCAACCAACCAAGCCACCCGCAACAAAATAAACCCAGAATTCTGCTGTGGGTTTGAATGAGAATGTCCCCCATAGGCTCGTGTGTTTGAACACTTAGTTCCCCAGAAGGTGGTGCTGTTCAGGACGATCATGGAACCTTCACAAGCTTGAGCCTTTTGGGAGGAAGTGCGTCACTGAGGGTGGGCTTTGGGGTTTACAGTCTGGCCCTACTTCCTGTTTTCACTCTTTGCTTCCAGACTGCCACTGACTTCACATTCTTGTCATTGTGCCCTCCCACTATGATACACTGTGTCCCCTCTGGAACTCCAAGATAAAACAAACCCTCTCTCCCATGAGTTGCTTTTTGTCAGGGACTTTTATCACAGCAGCAGGAACATAGCTAATACAGTCCTGAAGGACACTGTCCCCAAGTGGTCTGCATTCTGCCACCAAGCTCCTCTTCTTATCTTCCTCACCACCCAGCAGTGTGATGCATCAATGGTTGTAGGGACTCAGCAGGTTGATCAAGGTAGAGCCTTTATCATCTATGAAGACAGTGTGGCTGCTTACGTGGATGGGAGGGTGTGTTTCTAAGGTGACGGTCAGAGGGTAACTTCCCTTTTGGCTGGATCCTTTTTTGTTTTGTTTTGTTTCGTTTTTTGACACAGTCCTGGAACTCACTTTGTAGACAAGGCTGGCCTCAAACTCGCAGAGATTTGCCTGCCTCTGCCTCCCGAGTGCTGGGATTAAAGGCGTGCACCACCACAACCAGCTTGACTCTTTTTCTACATGATAGCTATGACTATATTGTGAGGAACAAAGTCCTGAATAATAGAAGTTTCCTTCTGGCTTACAATCTGGAGGTGGATGGTTCAGAGCTGGTATTGAATTCTGGTGTTTCAGGCTCTTCCAGTCTTCTGAGGTTTGTGCCCTGGACTTCCTCTTTATTTAACATGGATGCTAGTGCTCCAACTGTCACATCTACTTCTGGCAACAGGACAGAGGAAAGGGCGCGAAAAATTAAAGCTGTGTCCATTTTACGGAACATTTCTGCAGGTGTCATGCTGCACCTGTGTGAGTTTCCATGTCCTTGGGCAAAAAGATGCTGATACAATAACGGAAAGAAACAAACTCTGACAACTTAGATTTCATGAAAATTGGGAGCTTTGGGGCTGGAGAGATGGCTCAGTGGTTAAGAGCACTGTCTGCTCTTCCAGAGATCCTGAGTTCAATTCCTAGCAACCACATGGTGGCTCACAGCCATCTATAATGAGATCTGGTGCCCTCTTCTGGCCTGCATGGAGATAAAGTACTCATATACATAAATTAAAAATAAATCTAAAAAAAGAAAAGAAAAGGAAACTGGGAACTTTGCATCAAGAGAGTAAAAGGCCAAACCAAAGCCCAGGAAAACATGCTCAGTTGAAACCACAGACAGGGTGTGGGAGGTGACCCGGTGGGTCAGGCACTTGTCTACAAGTGTGATGACTCAAGTTTGAATCCCCAGAACCTGGTGGCATGTGTGTGCACTCCCAGTGCTCCTATGAGAAGGTGGGAGGTAGAGGCAGGAGAACTCCTGTGAGAAACATTGTCTTTTCCATGGGAAGGTTAGTGGAGGGCCTGGAAAGAATGCTCAGTGGTTAGAGATGTTCTTTCTCACATGATAGCTCACCATTGTCTGTAACTCCAGTCCCAGGGGGCCCTGTGAGGAGTTAGTACGGGTCAGAGAAAAGAGAATAACGCTCATATGGAACAGAATAACCTTCCCACACAAGCACTGGCATGGGCTTAACAAACAAAGCCATCCATCAACCAGGGCCATCTATCAAATCAAGGCCATTCTTTGGACAATGACTCATGTTTTACTGACTATTTTGGTCAAACAATTCTGTCTGTTTTGGAGAATATTTTCAGCTTGCAGAGGAAACAACGTATACGAAAGGGGCCAAAGGAGAAAAGAGTGTGGAGGTTTCTTTATTTTTTATTTTTTTCAAGACAGAGTTTCTCTGTGTAGCCTTGGCTGTCCTGGACTCACTTTGTAGACCAGGCTGGCCTCAAACTCACAGAGATTTGCCCGCCTCTGCCTCCCAAGTGCTGGGATTAAAGGTGTGCGCTACCACACCCAGCGCTGGGTCTGAAGGTTTCATAAAAGGACCAGCTCAGACACCAGATGGAGGTCCTCCAGTTCTGAAGACGCCACCCCGACTCTTCCCAGCAGGATGCTCTGTGCTCTTTGCTTTCTTCCTAAATGAACCCCCATTTCCATCTTTTCTGAGTCTTTTCTTTTGGTCCCTGGATAGTCAATTCTTTGTTCTTCTTTGGGAAGAACCTGGATACCTGTGCAGACAGCCCTCTCCGCTGAAACCCAACTCCAGCAACAGTCTGGCATCCTTTTCTGGCCTCTTGGGGCATGAGGTATGCATATGCATAAACTACCATACTGTAGTGGTTTAAAGAAGAATGCCTCCCCCAGGAGGCTCATCTATTTGGATGCTTGGT
This sequence comes from Acomys minous, assembly GCF_964271855.1. Taxonomy (NCBI): domain Eukaryota; kingdom Metazoa; phylum Chordata; class Mammalia; order Rodentia; family Muridae; genus Acomys; species Acomys minous. The sequence continues at coordinate 58,517,835 of NC_140495.1, forward strand.
CCCCAGTTGGTGGAGCTGTTTGGGAAGGATTAGGAGGTGTGGCCTTGTTGGAGGAGGTGTGGCCTTCCTGGAAGTGTGTCAATGGGAGTGGGCTTTCTGGTTTCAAAAAACCCATACTATCCCAGTTAACTCTCTCTCTGCCTTGTCCCTGTGGATCAGGAAACAAGATCTTATCTACAATTTCAGTGTCATATTTGCCTGCCTGCTGCTATGCTCCCTGCCAGGAGCATGGTCCAGGACAGCCAAGGCTACACAGAGAAACCCCGTCTCAAAAAACAAAACAAAAACAAAAACATGCGAGTGCACACACACACACACACACACACACACACACACACACACACACACACACTATTAACTGATCCAGGATGATTCCATTTCAAGAGAACATCATTTTGCAAACTGTGTGAATGTGTTTATGAATGTGCATACATGGGGGAGCCAGAGTTCAACATGCAACCCACCAATTAGGCTGGGCTGGCTGAGCAGTGAGTCCCAGCGTTTGCCTGTATCTTCCTTCTGGGTGCAGGGACTGCAGGCCCAGGCTGCCACAGCCAGCTTTTATGTGAGGGCTTGGGAACCTAACTCACTGGGCCATCTCCCTCACCCCACCCCCACCTATAAGTCTCTAGTTTATAGTTCCTGGAATGTAACTTTTGAGTCTTGCCTGCACCCAGAAATGTCAACTTTTCCCCATACTGCTCTGAGTCATGAATGAGCCCATAGTGTGACAATATGACCAGAGTAAATGCACAGAAATATTAGGTATAAAACCCCAGCAGAGGGGCTGGAGAGATGGTTCAGTGGTTAAGGGCACTGACTGCTCTTCCAGAGGACCGGAGTTCAAATCCCAGCACCCACATGGCTGCTCAGAACTGTCTGTAACTCCAAGATCTGACACCCTCACATAGACATACTTGCAGGCAAAACACCGATGCACATAAAATAAAGGTAAAAAAAAATTATTAAAAAAAAAACAGCAGACAGCTGGGCGGTGGTGGAGCATGCCTTTAATTCTAGCACTTGGGAGGCAGAGGCAGGCAGGTCTCTGAATTCAAGGCCAGCCTGGTCTACAAAGTGAGTCCAGGACAGCCAAGGCTACACAGAGAAACCCTGTCTCAAACAAAACAAACAAACACCAGCAGAAGGCCCACTCGGTGTGCATGCTTGCTGGAACTCATCATGGCCCTACACCCTTCTGCAGAAGCAAAGCCTTGAGATAGTTTAGACTGTGTGGTCATTCAAGTGACACTCCTGTCCCCCAGCCTCCTTCTCAGATGTGGAAGCCTGTGGGCCAGCTAGTCTGCATGTCTATGCACAGCTTCACAGCATAGTTCTTTTTTGTGTTCAGTAATATTCCATCGTCTGGAATCACAACATTCTGTTTCTCAGCTTCAAGGTGCTTCCAAGTCCAGACAGCTCCAGATAAAGTTGGATTTGACAGCATTTTTGTTAAATGCTGTTGCAGGACCTGGGCTTTTGCTTGACTTTTCTTTCGTAGCCTTTTGATGTGATGAAGTTCATTGTTTGGCCACTGACATTCAAGCGTACGTTGCTGTGCCTGGGTTAATGTCCATGCTATTAGGTGGTGTTGTATTTTGAGTAGGAATGGCCCCATAGACTCATGTGTAAATGCCTTTTGCAAGGCCAGGAAATTGCCACGAGATCTGTTCTCTTTCACTTTTTCATAAAATGCTATATCCAGAAAGCAACTTTGGGAAGAAACGGTTTATTTGGTTCCCAATTCCAGGTTACAGCCCATCACTAGGGGGAAGCTGAGGCAGGAACTCAAAAATAGAAAGTCCTACCTTACATCTGGAGCAGGATCAACAAATCCTTGCTTGCTTATCTGCAGTTTGCACTCAGCCTGCCCTCTGCAGTCTAGTTCAGGCCATGACACCCTTCCTAGGGAATGGTGCTGCCCTTGGTAGGCTGGGTCACTTAACAGTCAGGACTCAGCTGGGTGGTGGTGGCACAAGCCTTTAATCCCAGCACTCGGGAGGCAGAGGCAGGCAGATCTCTGTGGATTCGAGGCCAGCCTGATCTACAAAGTGAGTCCAGGACAGCCAAGGCTACACAGAGAAACCCTGTCTCGAAAAACAAAACAAAACAAACAACTGCCCAAAACCAAACAAATAAAAACAAAAACAAAACAAACAAAAACCAATCTCCCTGTATCCCTACAGACCTCTACATGCCTGCTGATCCACACATAACTCCTCATTGAGGTTACGTTCCAGGGTGATTCTAGGTTGGGTCAAGTTGACAGGCAGTAACCAACAGCTCCCTAATTGAACTTAAGACCATCTCAACAAGAGGGAACTCATGCCTGGTACTAGAAACCCAGCCAAGTCCCTGCGGCTAGTGAAGTCATGGGTCCTAGAGGAGAACCTGCAACTGCCAGCTTGTTAAACCAACATAATCCCTAACTACATTCTAAATATTTATCTTTATATCCACATGTAAGTGGAGTTCTCACGCCTCATCAAGGGAACCGCTCTTTGCCACAGATGGAGACCTTTGCAGAAAACCACAAGTGATCAGAAGGCAGAGTTGTGGAGTCCAGTCCCAGCTGACACATCTATAGCACAGCTTCTGTGCCTAAGGCTCGGGGATCATTTCAGAAGAGACACCATGAGCACGAAACTCTTATAAAGGAAAACATTTCATTGGAGATGCAAATATGGTTTCAGAGGGTTAGTCCACTGTCATCACGGCGAAAAGCAAGGCAACATCCAGGTAGATGTGGCACCCGGAGTTCTACATCTTGATCTTGAAGAGAGCCAGGAGGAGACTGGATCCCACACTAGGCTAAACTTGAGCACGTGAGACCTCAAAGCCCGCCCCTGCAGTGACACACTTCCTCCAACAAGGCCACGCCTCCCCAACAAGGCCACGCCTCCTAATAGTGCCACTCCCTATGGACCAAGCATTCAAACCTTGAATCTATCGGGGCCATTCCTATTCAAACCACCACAGGGCAGAAAGATTATAAGAGCCAGAGGAACAGGGAGTTTACTGTGAGATTGTATCTCCTAGAAATGTCAGAAAAGCTATATTCGTGAAGTCTCAACAACATAGCTACCTAAACAAGCCCTGAATAACACCAGCGGACATGCTATCACTGAAAGGGGGAAACACTGAGTAAGTTGTGTTGGGTATTTAGGAAAACACACACACACACACACACACACACACACACACACACACACACACATAACAACAACAACAAAAAAGACACAAATTTGAGTGAGGTCAGGACGGGATACATTGGAGGAGTTGGAAGGAGGAAAGGGAAGGGGTGGGGAATGATGGAATTATAACCTCCCCAAAGGGAAAATGTATCTAAAAACAACCAACCAACCAGTGTAGGGTCCCTGCCCTTCTTGGCCAGCTTCTATCTTCTATTCTTGTCAGAACTTCTGGGGACCTTTGCATTCTCCACCATGCCCAGCTTTCAGGCAGCCCACTGTGGGAAACTGGAAACTTAGTTATAAAGTTCAAATGCAAGTGAGATGTTCCCCAAGTTCCAATGTGGTATCGTAAGAAACATTAAGTATTAGTCTTTCCTATCAAACACTGGGTCTAAATCAGGAGAGCAGGCTCTGCCCTTTGCCAGCTGCCACTGGGTGAGCTAGCTGGGGCAGGGCTGGAGAGCCTGCCCTGGTGGGGTGGGTGCAGGAGAGCTGGAGGGACGACCAGCTCAAATGTCAGCCAGGCCCAGATCCAGGGCTTTGAGTTGACCCACCCCAACATCCACCCCATCCATGAACTGCTGGAGCTGTGAAGGGCCTGGTCCTGCAGATCCAAAGCTGCAGAATCTCCATGACACAAGGCAAGAACAGGAAATCGGAGGAGTCCTGCTGAGGATCCAGTGTTGATGGTGCAGCAGAGGCCAGAGGCCTCGAACCTGACAAGTGACTCATTGCAGTGAACACTTCCAGGTAAAGATGTGTGGACAAAAGGGTATACCATGTGACACACAGTGGCACACTACAGCTTCCACATTTTTTTTTCTTTTGGAGGGGAAGGTTGCAAGGGTGGAGGGCAAGTATGGAGGGAAGGGGAGATGATGGGGTTGAGGTGCATGATGTGAAATTCACAAAGAATCAATAGAAAGTTAAAACAAACACAAGCCATGCCTTTAATCCCAGTGCTTGGGAAGCAGAGGCAGGTGGATTACTGTGAGTTCGAGGCCAGCCTGGTCTACAAAGTGAGTCTCGGACAGCCAAGGCTACACAGAGTAACCCTGTCTTGAAAAACCCAAAAAACCAAACCAAACCAAACCCACTGTGTTAAGGACAAAGAATTCAAATCTTTTTTACTTCTTCACTGTGTAAAGCCTTTATGCAAATTGCTGTACCCAGACCGAGAGACCACCCCCCCAAAAAACTCCAGGACTCGATACCAATGCAATATACATGAAGACCTTTCATCGACTCAGAGCCGGGCTCTGACCAGTCACCAACACAGTGGTACCCAGAAAGAGCCTCGATCTCTGGGCTGAGGGTAAATTTATAGGTTCCTATCTCTCCCGGTGCCCCAAAGCAGGGAGTTCCAACCTGGCAAGCATCTATTGGTTGAGTAACATGAAGAGGTCTAATGTCTAAAGTGACAAGCTACAGGAAAAGGCTCCAAGACCACCCATGACTTAGCTTTCCTTGTTCACTACCTTGTCCAGGGAAGTGTCTGGTTTTTTATTAACCCTAACTCCGGTGTGCAGGAAGGAATGTGGTCTCTTATCAACTCTATCTCTGGTGGGACCCTTCGGGTCAGTCACTAGGCAACACTATCTCTAGTGGGGCTGCTCTTTGCAGCTGGCCAGGTTATCTCCTGTAGGCCTATTTCTTAACCTTTGCCCCAGTAACCCTGAAATCCAATTTTAGTTCTTCTGGTAGCTCACAAATGTTTTAATTACTCCCACCAGTTAAAAACCTTTGTTTACACTAAGACCCTGCTGCTGCTGTCTCAGGTCTTAAGTAGCTGACCCCTTCCTGATTTCCTTTTCTTCCTTTATGCTGTTTCTTTTAAAAGTAGCCAATCACAAAAAAACTGAGGTTGGCTCCCAGCCTAGATGGAAAAGCCACACCTGCATTAGGATAAAAAATCAAGTCAGCCGCCTACCCCCTGTGCTTGCTCATCCGCTTCTGTGAGGAGGCGCCCTCTTGACCAAGAGTAAAGTTTGCTTTGTTGAGACGCTTCAATTGGAGTGGTGGTTGCTTTCTTGAACTTATTTCTAATAATATTCACCAGAAATAACTGAAAGCATGGATCCTCGGAAAGACTAACAGTGGCTGGTTTACCAAGTAGAGGATGGCTGTTGCTGATGGCATCCTCCGAGCTGAACTGAATGAGTTGCTTACATGGGGACTTGCTGAAGATGGCTACACTGGAACTGAAGTTGGAGTTACACCAACTGATGTTAAATATGAAATGTGTGGCACACATGGTACAAGAGTTTTGTAGACATGTGGGAGAGGAGGAAGTGGGAAAAGGGCCCCCCAGAGGAAGAGAGAGACAGAGACAGAGAGACAGAGACAGAGAGAGAGAGAGGGAGGGGGGGGGAGAGAGAGAGAGAGAGAGGGAGGGAGAGAGAGAAGATGGGTTTGCCCTTTTATATCCTGGGCAGAAGTGTGTGTGTGTGTGTGTGTGTGTGTGTGTGTGTGTGTGTGTGTGTGTGCTTGTGATGATGTCAGAGGTTGCTAGGAACAACCAAGACAGAAATCATTAAGTTAACCACCAGGGCAGAGAATGCTATTGGTGGGAAGAGTTGGGGAATCAGAGTCCAGAAGGGGGTTGGCTTCCCTGAGGGGAGGGTGAAGCTTTATAGAAAAAAAGCCTGCGGGCATTTGCCCAGGCAGAGTCTAAGTTACAAATGCCTTTGCTGTGTGAAAGGCCTGCTATAGAGTGTGTGGTTTATTATGGAGAGCAGGGGCCAAGGGCTTCAAGGTTGTTACAAAAAGCCCACCAGAGATGGCTACTCAGATATAGCTCATAGCCAATTAATTGAAAGTCCTTATTCTAGCCAACTGGGACTGTACTTGGGTATTCGGGATCTAAGTGTGGCCCCAAACATTTAGAGCAAAGGCTTTTAAAGGCAAAACTCACATCCTGGCATCTTGCTCAGCCGCTGCAGGGGAGGGTTTGCACAAGCAAGCAGTTTAACAGAAGCTAAGATAAGTTAGCTGGGGCATCGTGGCCTTTGGTCCTAGAATAGAGCTGGGTAATTTTTCAGGGGATTCTCCATCAAGGTGATCAAATTCTTGTTGAACCTGAAATGGCCGTGAGGGAATACAAGATGGAGGAACCTCTGCAGTGTCTCGCTCCGTCACATTCCCCACTGGTTCTATGGGCATGAGTCAAATTGTTGACCTGTCCTGTCTCTAGGGAGGCATGGTTTAGCTGAGTTTATACTCTGTTTGACATAGTTGGCCATGGAGTTAAGGATGCAAGGTCCAACCAATAGCCAGATCAGAATAGGAATCAGTGGTCCACTAATGCTAACAGTAATGTGGCCAGTTGTGGGTATCCAGTAAACAGAGATTGGTACCAATTGCCTGATCTGTGTCTTTTTTTTTTCTTTCTTTCTTTCTTTTCATTGAGGTTTGATTTGACCATGGCTGATTGGTTGGCATAGCATCAGCAAGTTTCTCCTAAGGCCATGAAAAGTCCTCCCTGTTTCATATAAAGAGAGGTCTAGTCCCCTTCAGGTCTGTAGGACTACCTCTGCAAGGTTCAGTGTGGCTCGCCAGCCTGGAGATAGAATTCCCCACAAGGTTTAAGTCGGAGTCTGTTTGGCAGCTGAGTTCCCTGAAGTTTAGGTTTGCCAACAATCAAGCGTTAGGTGCCTGTGGCAATTGCACCAGCTATTCCTGTCCCTGTTAGGATCAGGGCCAGGATTGGGGCCCGTTTGACCTTTGTTAACATTGAGTCAAAGCCAAAAGGAGCTCTCTGCCTTCTCTGTTATAGGCATGTACGGGGCGGGGGGGGGGGGGGGGGATAATATAGATCTGTATATGAAGTATGGGCATGTGACTTTTTAGTGAGTCAGAGAAAGAACATCTAGTCAAACTGTTAGAGCAAGCAAGCCAGGTAATTTGAGGATATCCTTGGCAGGATGACTCACCATTGGCAGGGCATGCATAAAAACTGTAATCCCTGAAGGCCCTTTTCTAGGGCAGTCTTCTCCACTGCCTGATTTACCGAGTGAGCCCCATCCATCCTCAGACCCATATTGTGTCACGCTTGGAAGAGACACAAGGCAGCAGAGATCTGCAGGAAAGAGTTGTGAATCTTCTCGGGTCTTCTGAATCCCATGTCCAGGTTTAGGGCTGATGGGGATTTTGTATCCCAGGTTAGTAAACTCTGGTCAGTCTTATCGTTAAGGGGCCCATGGTCCAAGTGACCGTCCATCTGTCATGGTTCCTCAATGACCTTTTTTTCAAGGGATGACACCAGCTACCTTGGGATGGGGAGGATGACTGAGTGGGGTCCCTTCCAGGCAGGTTCTGGGGGCCAGGCAGGGGTTTTCTTTAACCAAGCCAAGTCTCCTGGCTGGACCGGGTGGGCGGGATTGAAGGTGGGAGATGAGAGAACTCCCTTCGCATTCTGGGCAATGGCATGGCGGGCCTCCTGCAAAGCCTACAAGGACTTGAGAAGGGAGTGGTTAGATAATTCTGCCCGGGGAATAGTTTGGAAAGAATGGAAGGTTTGTCTCCCAGACATAACTTCAGAAGGCGTGCACTGGACTATGAGCAGGCCACAGGGGTAGAGGTTGGCCTGGTTTTTTCACCAGTTTCTGGCACCAATTTGGTTAGATTCTCCTAAAGTGCTCGGTTCCTCCTTTCTGCCTGACTTGAGCTCTGTGGCCTATATGCACCTTGTACTTTCCAATTAATATGTAATGCCTTTGTCAGATTTTGACACACTTTGGCCATGAAGGCTGACCCATTGTCAGACCCTAAAACTGAGGCAGTCCAAACATAGGAATTATGTTTCTTAGTAACTACTGGAGCAATCTCTGCTCCAGTGGAGTAGGCTTGCACCCATCCTGAGAAGGTGTCTATAAATACCAGCAAATACAGCAAAACCAGTAGGCCAGAGTTCAGTAAAATCTAACTCCCAAAGTTCCCCAGGCCCATTTCCTCAAGCCCGGGCCCCTTGTGTGATCTTTCTTTTCCCCGTTGGGGGTCTACCTGAACACAGGTGGCACACCTAAAAGTGGCATCTTTGATCAGGCTTTCCTGCTCAACTTGTTGAGCAGAGGTTTCTCGGTTCAAAGGTTTTACGTATGTTGGGTCACCTCTGTTACTCCAGCATACCTAATCCAGTTTTGGGGAGAAAATGCTCTAAACTGAAAACAGGACCTTGTCTGGTGTTGCCAATGGGATGTTGGTCAGAGCAGGCCTGACAGAGTGGATCAGGTCTGTCACCTCACGACAGTCATGCAGGGGACCAACTGCATCATCGTCCAGCAGGAGACTGGCAGAGTTAAGGGCTGATGTCTTGTGGAAACCTATGTGGGGTTGATCCAGAAGCTGGGTTTGGTATTGGGTCACCTAGGTGTTAGACATTTATCTCTCGTGGTCACCCCCCCCACCCCCCCCAACCCCCGTCAAGAGGGACCCAACAGAGCATGGGGCTGTCGGGAACAGTTTGTACTCTAAAGTTAATTTGTCATCTTCTTTTATCAGCCGTGTAGTGGAAGCTATGACCCTTATACATGCTGCCTTCCAGCTGCAACTGGACCAGATCTCTTGGGCAGATGTCACCTTGGCTTTTTCAAGGTCCCAGGGTTTGTGTGAGGTAGCCCTAGGCAATGCCTAGGGCCTCATTCACACACAAGTGGACTGGCCAGGGCCAGGGCAGTCACCAGGGCCTTTTTCATGGCTTTGAAGGCCCTCTGCTCAGTCTCGGTCCAGGCTGCATGGCTCTGGTGCTGCTGCAGAGGTGCACAGCTGTCTCCGACAGCAAATCCCATTATGCACAGCTCGCAGTAGCCAACCACCCCCAGGAATTCCCCATACCCGCCGCTCTCTATGGACATGAAGATTCGCAGAATGGCTGAAGCATGGTCGGGGAAGACATCTGCTTTCCTTCCTCTAGGCATCTGATCTGAGGGGCACATGGCTGAGCCTTCCTGCCTAGGACTCTGTAGCCCGGCGCTTGGAGGATTCCCATTCCTCCTCAGTGCTGGGAGCTGTGAGGGCGCCATCTACACAGTGAAGCAGAGTGCTCAGTGGAGATTTTTGTCCAGATTCCAACAGATCTGCACGCAGATCCTCATCAAACAATGTGTGTCCCTGAACCCCTTCTCCTGGCCTGCTTCCCCGATTTCCTTCCTTGTCTGTTTCCCAGAGGCAGGGACCATAGCGTGGGGAAGTTTCATTCCCTGTGCCTTCAGCCGAATCTCGGCTGTTGTAAACTTCCTGAACGATTTCCAAAAGTTGAGATCTATTATCCCTCCAAGTCTCTCTCTACTTTCTGGAGTTTTCTCCTTATACCTGGGGCCAACTGCATGACAAAGGTAATATTAGTGGCTCGCTGGGCATCTGGGTCTGTGGGAGCATATATCTGATATGTCTTTGAGCTTTCCCAGCAACCCAGCAGGCTATTCATCAGGTCCCTGAGTAGCAACCTGACCCACCTTGGGTAAGTGGGCATGTTTTCTGACTGACACTTTTAACCTTCCCGCTAAGGTTTGGCAAAAAAAAAAAAAAAAAAAAAAAAAAAAAATCTGATGCCTTCCTACCTTAAAACAGTTTTGAACAGGCTGACCAAGGCCTGTGGCTTCTCTTCTTTGAAAATGGAGGGTTTTGAGTCTTCCAATTACACCAGTCATTGGTAGAGAAGGAAACACAAACCATGAAGCAGAAAGAGGTAAATGTCTACTTTCGCTCGTGGTGTGACTGGGGAATTACCCCTTTCCCAGGTGCAACTAGTTGCATAGAGCAGGCCAGAGACAAGCAGAGGGCTTGCAGCCCCTCCCTGCCTTTACACAGAAAGCAGGACCAGGAACTCCAAACAGACGCCAAGGGGCTAACCAAGGCAGAAGTGAGCGTTTTGGAGCAGAAAGTGTGTGTGTGTGTGTGTGTGTGTGTGTGTGTGTGTGTGTGTGTGTGTGTGTAGATGTTGTGAATTTCCTCTGGCTGGGATGAAAGAATAGATGAAGGTTTTGGGTTTCTCTGGGCAATGTGATTGGGCCAAACGGAGTCAGGTCCCCAACATGAGGGTATGGCTCTTAAGTGTGTGTGTGTGTGTGTGTTTCTCAAACCAGAGGAAGCCATTGGTGGCTACTGCCATGGCTCAAGAGCCACTGGCATTGCCATAGCAGTAGCACCAGCCAGCTGCCACTGTAGGGCCACAGTCACCACTGGAAGCGGGGTAGGGGGTGGGGGATGGGACGACCAGAGTACAAGTGGGTGGTCCAGCATGGCCCTTGAGCCTGAGGGGAAATGCCCTGCCTAGGGAGCAGCAATGGCCTTGGGATGGCTCCCTCTCCCATTTTTGATCTGTTTCTCTAATCAACAAGACTGACAGAGACACACTGGGAGGCACAGAGACACACAAGGAAGCACAGAGACACACAGGGAGGCACAGAGACACACAGGGAGGCACAGAGACACACAGGGAGGCACAGAGACACACAGGGAGGCGCAGGGAGGCAGAGACACACAGGGAGGCACAGAGACACACAAGGAAGCACAGAGACACACAGGGAGGCACAGAGACACACAGGGAGGCACAGAGACACACAGGGAGGCGCAGAGACACACAGGGAGGCACAGAGACACACAGGGAGGCACAGAGTATCATTAGAGAAACACACAGTAAAGACAAACAGGAAGGCCGGCACACATTCCCGCACCTGACCAGGTCAGGGGAGTTCAGTGATGGCTCATGTGATTCCAGACACAGGATGTACAGCTAAGTTTGACCTCCCCTCTTGTGTCCTAACCAAATGGCGCCTCTTGCAGACCACGGTTACTTCTGGAGGTGTTCAGAGCAAATAAATGACTTTTGATTTACCTGTTTTCTTTTGGGGGGTGGCATAGGGGTGTCTCAGGAGTGCTTGGCAGTGATCAGCTGGAGAGGCTTTTCCTGGGGTCCTGGAATGTCTTGGGGAACACAGTCTCCACGAGTCCTCTCCAGCTTATGTACTCTTCCCTACTCTTAGGGGTCCTGAGGCCCATGGGTGTCAGAGTCTATTCCCTAGGAATCTTGCTGGGGCCTCCGACATGTTCCAGGGAGCCCACCAGAGGTGGCCACTCTGACACAGTTTATAGCCAAATGAAAGCCTTTATTCCAGCCAGCTGGGTCTCAAGTATCTGGGACCTACGTGTAGCCCTGAACATGTATACCACGTGGCTTTTAAAGGCAAAATCCACATCTTAGCAGTTGCAGGTGAAGTTTTGTGCAAGCAAATGGTTCGACAGAAACTAAGTTAGCTGGGACATCTTGCGGCTTTGGATCTTAGAATAGAGTTGGGTAATTTCCCAAGGGATTCTCCATCCCTTGATGCCTTCAAGGAGATCAAATTCTAGTTAAACCTGAAATGACCTCAGCAAGAATACAAGCGGGAAGGACCTCTGGATCCTCTTGTCCTGTCACAAGGTCATGGTGTCTGGAAAGTCCCGAGGACCGAGGTCTATATCCATCATGTTTATGACCCACAATGTTGACTCTGTTAACCACTCTGATGGCATGGGCCACATGCTGCTCAGAGGGATATGTTGGACGTCAAAGTGGAGATCATGCCTGGAACCCAAGTGCTAAGATTAACCCAAGAAGCCTCTGCCTCTTCACTTGAGTGTTATGGCACCTAAATATAAGACCCTGCCTGGCCCCGCCCCCATCTCAAAACAGAAGGGTGACCAGCCAGAGCTGCTATTCTGCTAGTGACTGCAGCATAGCAGAGTCTGGCAGCTGTGCATAGAGGCTGGATGTTGCTCTGCAAAGACCTTTAATAACACTTTACACAAAGGCAAAGAAAGAAAACTTGATAGCAACTTTATTCATAAAGAGACAACCCCTAAACCGACCCCATACGCAATGGCCAGAAAACAGACAAGGAAGTTAAGATAGCTTTGCATGACACAGATACACAAATAACAAAGATCCCTTGCCACCAGCCATGCCCGGCAGGGGGACTGAGTTTCCAGGGATCTTGTGCTGCAGATTGGTGAGGAGATCCACAGTTCTGAGTAGAGACGACAGCCTGATGAGGCCAGTGCACCTCTCCTGCAGAGCCTGCATGAGCCCAGCTCATCCCGAGGGGGCAGCCCATGTCACAGACATTGTGGGGATGCACATATTCATATGTGGGGTATATACTGTCCTTTGGGGCTAGAAGAATACAGTAGGTGTGTGGTAACTGAGACACGGGGAAGGGGTGGCCCCAGAGGACAAAGAGGTGTGTGTGTGTGTGGGGGGGGGGTAGGGAGTAGGCTCCTTGGCGTCTCTAAGCTCTGTGTCTTGAATGCTTGACTTTTTGTTTGACAAAGGAAAAGTGTTTTCCAAAGCCCTCTGGCCCCTCTGAGACACCACAGGGTTCTGAGAAGCACCAGGGTGGAGTGGGGTGGCAGTGGGAGGATTTAACTTCAAGAAAGAAGCCCTAGGGGTCTTGGATCAGAGACCCCCTGGAAAGAAAGGAGAGCAAACCCTGGTTCCTGGCAGGACTGGACACTGGGAAAGGCTCTGGATGGGGAGGGAAGGTCAGAGCCGAGAGCATGGTGCTTGGAGCAACAGGGTAGGTGGGAAGCCAGCCTCAGTCCCTCAGGGTAGTTAAGAGCCTGTAGGGGGAGGTCAGGAGAGGACTAGGGACAGAGCCCCCAAAGGGCCAGGACACCCCTAGAGTCACTGTGCTTTCCAGCAGCAGCTCCTGGGCTGCCCTAACCCCACCCCACCACCAGCAGCCAAGGAGGGCTGATGGGCATCTTGGAGGAGTGTGTGTGTGTGTGTGTGTGTGTGTGTGTGTGTGTGCGCGCATGCTCACACACGCATGTGTAGGTCAGAGGACAACTTCTGGGGGTCCGTTCTTTCCGTGTACCATGTGAGTTCTGGGCATTGAACTCACTTTGTTGGGACTTGTATTTTAGAGTCTCCCATCTAACCAGGAACTTTGGACTGGACAAGACTAGCCGGGCAGTGAGCCCCAGAGACCCTCTTAGCTCCGTTTCCCAGGGCGATGGTTCCCCGTACTCAGGTGGCAGGCTGCCTAAGCTATCCCCGAAGCCTGATTTCTCTTCAGTTGTTGATTCTTCCTTGGGCAGATTCTGGTGGAGGACAGATATCCTGGGCTGAAGTGAAGCCGGGATCATGTCACCAATAAGCTTGATGAAAGGCCCCAGCCAGTGACAAAGGTTCCCTTTGTTGCCAAGTTACTAGTTCCTGGGGGTTCTGTAGGATGACTGGGGTCCCTTGTGACTCTTCACCTTCCTTCATAGGAAACAAGTGGGGAGGGTTCAGTTTGTTCAGGCCCCAGGACACACCCAATGCTCAGCAACACCAGGCCTCTGCCTGTTGTTCAGGTTCAAGCTGGCTAAATAACTGGGTCAGCAGGGAGTGGGTTGTGCACCTTTTAAGGGATAAGTGTTTCCTATCAGTCAATAGCATCAGTGGTGGGGCTGGGAGATGGGAGATGGCTCAGTGGGTAAAGTGTTTGCCTGCAAGGACCTGAGTAAAGGCTGGACACTTCGTATCTGTAACCCCAGCACTTCTAAAAGGAGATGGGAAGTGGAGAGAGGAGAATCCCCCAAGGCTTGTAGGCCAGTTTGCCTGGTGTAGGCAGAAGAAAACCAACAAAGAGATGCTGTCTCAAAGAAGATGGAAAGTGAGGTCTAACACCGAAGGCCATCCATCCCCTGACCACTGCATGCTGCACTGTGGCATGCCTGTACCTTCATTTACACATATACAATATCAATACTATGAGGAGGACCAGGAGACTGTGTGGCCTCTAGTTAAGCCAAACAGGAGAAGAACAAGCAGTGTTTGGTTCTGAAGACATTTATGGGACAAGGATATACTTACTAGCTAACAATCCTGCAGAAGGGGCGGGTATGGGGGGGGAACACGGCAGTCGGGTTGAATGTGGCAGCAGAGTGCCACCTCACAGTTGACATGTGTGCAAGTGTTTAGGGGTGGAGGAGTCTGATGACCATAACCTACTTTCACATAGTTCAGCAAGTATGGGTGTGCATGTGTGTCCGTGTGATAAAATATTACCTCCATTGGACCCGTGGGGCTTGCTGTGACTTCAGTATGATTAGGGTGTCCCCAAAGGCTTCATGTATGGAGTTTAATCCACAGTGGGAAATAGAGTAGGGCTTTCTCTGACCATGGTGTTCAGAGATGGGCCCACATGGGGAGTGATTAGAATTAGAAACCATGAGGGTAGAATCCCATGAATAAATAACGTAGTTTTATCAGAGGACTCATATACGTGTGCTTCTTTTATTTTGTGTGTGCGTGTTGTGTGCACCTGGAAGTGTGTAAGTGTGTGTGTGTGTGTGTGTGTGTGTGTGTGTGTGTGTGTGTGTGTGTGAATAGTCCAAAAGGTAACGCCAGCCGTCATTCCTCAGGTGCCACCCACCTTGTTTTGAGTCAGGGTCTCTCAGGACGGGAACTCACTAGGCTAGGCTGCCTAAGTTCTGTCTCCTCAGCATTGGGTTTCAGGCATTTGGATCCTTAAGCTTGTCAGGCAAGTCCTTAAGCAAGGGAAGCCCCTTTCCAGTCTTTCCTGTCGCTTTAGACAGGGTTACTACTGTGCCGCTAAGAGTTTGCGATCTTCCCGCCTATACCTCCTGAGGGCTGGGATGACAGGGCAGAAATGGGACTGCTTCATGCTTGGCTCACTTGCCTCTGGTCACTTGGTGTGACCTGTCTTCTGCAGCAAGGGATCTGCCAGCAGAGGGGCTACCACAAGCAGCCCCTCTACTGTGAGGCAAACAAACTTTTTCTTTTTTGCTAGGATTACTGATGCCAAAACAAAGAAAAAACAAAACAAAAAACAAACAAAACCAACAACCAAAAAAAAAAAAAGCAACATGGCACTGATAGTTTCCTTAAGAATAGCTCCCCCGTCTCAACATGAACTATTTTCTATTAACTTGTAATTTCTTACAATGAAGGATAAGTTTAGCTTTATCGAGACAGGGTTCTATATACCTGATTTCAGACTTGCTGTCACCACGATGACCTTGAACTGACTTTCCGGCCTCCACTTCCTTAGTGCTTGGAGTCCTGCATGCTAGACACTCTGCCAACTGAACCGCCTGAGCAGAGGAAGTGGTGACAGGTGGCACTGGCATTGCCGTTGGCGACAGTCTCCCTTTCACTGGGTGTTACCTGCCCACAGGCTGTAATAAATGATGACTGTTTCTACCCTTTGATCTATGGATGATTTTTATTTACCCAGCACCTCACTTTGTGCCAGGGCCACCTGCACCCGTGCTGTTACCCTTGCCTAACCGCCTATGATGCACACGGTTGCTGTGCCTGGGAGGACTGTCAGCACCGACCACAACACACAGTGACCTTTTCAGGGTTTATTTCCTCTGCTAATGTCCATTCTCCACCTAGACAAAGACAATTAGAAGACAACCAGTTGCTTTCCCATCATCGTTTCTTTGTTCTGTTCGAATAACCAAAAGATTCCTTCTCAACACTTTTTATTTATTTTTTTTTAATAAGAAGCTATAAATAAATAAAGCTTTAAAGCTCCTGGGTTCAAGTGAGTCACTTCCAGTTCAGACGAGTCAGCGGACAGTTCTGTGGTCCCCCGCTTCCCACTCTAGGAGGGGGTGTCTGCAGGGTTGCAGGGTACCTCGGGACTGAGCTGCTGCCTTTGCATGGCCTCTCAGCCCCAGGGCACATCCCTGGGTAGGCAGAGTCCTTAGAGCTGGAGGATTGGGGGAGCACCCTGTTTGGAGATGCTGAGTATCAAGCTGTGCTCCAAAGCTGGTAGCCTGAGCCTTAGGCAGGGGTGGAGAGCCCAGCGGCTGAGGATGCCTTAGCTTGCCACTGGCCTGAGGTGGGGGGAGTGGGGGGGGGGGAGGACAAGACTATTTTTTAAATGCAGCAAAGATTGAGAAGAGACCCATGCTTCTGTGTGAGCCAGGATGGTGGGGTATAAGGTATAAGTTAAAACACATCTCAGTGTGTATAGGACAGACCTTATGTTTGAGTGTGCACACAAGTTGTGAAGATGTGCCTCACGGAGTTGGGTACTTCCTGACAGAAACCAACATAACCTGTGAAAGACCCCAGGGTTCCCCCAAAGACCCCATGCTCCTCCCAGACGTCTATTCACTAAGCCAATTCCTCTCAGTGACCTTGACCTCCCAACTCATCTTGCTACTCGCCTCCTCAGTGTGATCATCTACCATAAAGGTGCCTGGACTGGGCTGGACAGCGCCCATCAGAACTCATCTCGCCTGTGGAGCCCAAGGTCAAGTGCCCCATACCTGAGTGTAGGCCCTATACCACACACATGTGGAGATCAAGCCATCGCTCTTGGGGGCAGCAGCTCCACCTGCCAACACCTGGAATACTGCTGTGCTACATATGGCCCCACTCTTGTCTTGTGGAGACATCAACCCTTCTTAGCTGAGGGAGACGGATGCAGGGAGTGGGCCCCGTCCTACCTCAGCGTCGGCTCACAACCCTTGGCTGCATGCATATGGACTCTGAAAAAGTCATGACATCTCCACTAAGGGCCCACCAGGGCCACCTAGAGAACATATGGGATAGGGCACTAGGCAAGTGCCTAAAAAACAGATATGCAACATGGCTTCTAGTAGGGTCACTTGGCCAGCCCACGGGGCTGCTGCAAACAGCCTGGTCAGACTTTGTGAAGGGTAGGAAGATGCAGGGAGAGCCAAGGTGGGGGGGGGGGGGTTGTGCATAGGGGGTCCCCAAAAGACACACAGAATGGTTTCTTCCATCATTAGCTGAGAATGGGAAAGTCTCCATCCTGGCTACTCAGTACCACCCACTCAGGTGGGTGTGGCCCTGTACCCAGCCAATGGATGCTTTTATGCAGGGGCCTGAAGAGCTGCTGGTATGGTGGGAACACTGGCACACGAGCCCTTGTATAAAGGTCCTAGTGTTGGGGCTGGGGGCAGTGGATCAGAAAGCAGAGGGTCCATCCCTTTCCCTGCCTGAGCCTGGTTCCCTCAAAGCCAGGACGCACCTGTACATTCCGATCGTGGCCCAGAGAGTGCAGTGGCCAGGTGCCAGACTTGAGTCTTCTCTGTCATAATTGGGGCTGACCCTGACCTGGAAAGCAGCTTTGATGGGCGAGGGGGCGGGGCGGGGCACTCCAGGTCTGAGGACGCCTCAGAGATATACTTGTGTTCTCAAGGAGAAGGGTTCCCCCAGAGGCCAAGGAGCTTCAGCTGAGTTATTAGGAGCTAGTCACATGTTCCTAGAGGGCTGGTCATTGGGGGCCAGTGCGTGCATAGGTGTGGGACTCTCAGCTGCGTAGACATGTCCCCTCGCCGGTCCTTTTCAAATCTTCATCAGTTTTAACTGTGACACTGGGGCCCGGAGAGCAGGGAGGCCATCTGCCCCAGAGGTCCTATCCTGCCCATCAATCAGGGGGCTTGGGCATCGTACTAGCACGCTTCCCTCTAGGCCAAACAGGACCAACTGTTGGCCCCACATCTTTCCCCATTAAATCTTGCCCGTGACTCTCTGCCCCTGCCACCACTACCACTTCTCGATGATATGGCTCATGTAATCCTCCGTGGGCACGCGACCCGGCTCTTCTGTGTCCTCCCGCGGCAGCGCTTCCTTGGAGCGGTGCAGGAGGCGCTCCTCGCGATTGCGCATGCGCTGCTCCCTGCGCTCCAGCTGTCTCTTGTACTGGTAACGCTGCTGGAAGAGGTCCTTGGCATAGTCATAGAGCTGCATGTCCAGATCGTTGAGCTCCTCGATGTGCCGGATAGTGTCCTCATCCACCTCCACGCCACCCGCCCGCGTGCTGTTGTACTGCATGAAGGGCCGGATGAACTTGAGGTTGAACGTCCGCTCAAACAGGTACTGCGTCTTGCGCTGGAACTCAGTGAGGCCGAAAAAGGCCATGCCCCGCAGGTTCTTCTTGGCGCTCTCCAGCAGGAGCTGGGCCCGCTTGCTCTCGGGGATGAAGGACAGGTTGTAGCAGCCCACCAGGCTGAGGTCGGCCAGCATGCGCACCTGCCGGTTGTTGGCCAGGTTGTAGGGGCAATCCATGAACTCCTGCAGCGTGCAGCCTGACCAGTCTGTGCCCTCGTAGCAGGGCGGCAGCTCCTCTGGGGTCGGCGTACGCCCGTCACACATGTGCAAAGAGGTCTTCCACGTGGCTCCGCGCTGGACATGTCGCCACTCACTTAGGTAGCGGGATACTGGGTCTCGCAGCAGGGTGATGTAGTAGAACTTTCTACAATGAGAATGGGGGAAGAGGTCAGGACCGTTAAGAGGGAGAAGGAATAAGAGCTGTGCCCGCAGTGGCGACTGTGGCCCCTCGGGTAGATGGCACCCAGCTGCAGCACAAACTCTCAGCTCTGCCATTCATTTCTGAGTAGAGAAGCCTGGGGTCTGAGGAAGGAGCCTGTCAAGGGCATGCCTTCTAAGCAGGACGGCAGAACGATGTCCTGGTAGTGCCTGGCTTCAGTTCCCTCTTGCCCCAGTCTCCAACTCATGGAGGGTCAACCGGACCATATCCTGCTGGGAGAACCGGGCCGCCAAACTCCTTACACCCAGGTTGGCCTTTGCCACCGTGCATACATGTAGGCGCAGGAAGAATGACCTTAGTGTCTCCTCCTCCGTACAGCACAGACCCAGGCAGGACAATCTCTCCTGGGTACATTCTGATGACTAGTTTGGGGGACATCAGGGCACTGTAGGCACATGGGTAAATACGGGCCCCCCTTCCCTTCCCAGGCAGTGAACAAA
Organism: Acomys minous; assembly: GCF_964271855.1. NCBI lineage: Eukaryota > Metazoa > Chordata > Mammalia > Rodentia > Muridae > Acomys > Acomys minous. The sequence continues at coordinate 58,536,771 of NC_140495.1, forward strand.
AGCACACCCATGGGTTTTCCTGGCTAAGGCCTGGTTAAATTTCTGACTTCCCCATCCCCCACTCTTGTATGGGGCCCACCAGCAGGTGTTCCTGCAGAGGAAGCCCTCAGGGCAGCTCTTGGTCCCTCCAATGTCCTGTCACTGTCCTGGAGCTCCTGAGGGCTGGCAGGCTCAGGCCATACCCTTGAAGGTTCCCAGGATGCAGGGCACCCTGGAGGCACGGGCTGTACAAGCTATAGGAAGCTGTGTGTGTGTGTGTGTGTGTGTGTGTGTGATATGATGCAGTGTGGGGGTGGGGTGGGGGCAGGCACATGACATGGGACCACAGATGTTTCTCCTCGCACTGGTCAGATGGTGCTGCACCCCTCAAAGGGTGGAACTGAATGAGGCCCATCTGGCCTATGCGTGGGACCTATATATTCTGATGACACATTGTATGGTTGCCTCTGCCCTTTGGGGGCATTCTGTGACCTTGGTGTCAGATGCCCATCAGTACAGAACAGATGGTAACATAAAGGTCGGGCTATGGTACCTCTCAACAGGGCTGTCTTCCTCCTGGGTAAGCGCTGTGTAGCTGAGAGCCAGCAACCCCCAGGTCTAAGTTTCCTCACCCCAAGAACCTGCCATGGCTCAGGTTACCCTGACAGGTCCCACCATACCCTCTAGGGCTCAGTAAAGCATCATATTTTCTATCTGCATGGTCACCTGGATTATTGTATATATTGGCCTCGGAGGCCAGGTTTTCCCATAAGTCTGTAACTATATAGAATAATATTTATCAAGTTTCCTGGGGTTAGAGAGATAGGTCAGCAGTTTAAAGAAACATTTGCTGTTTTTTCCAGGACCCACGTTCAGTGCCCAGAACTCATGTTGGGTGGCTCACAACTGTCAGTAATTCCAACGCCAGGAGATCTGAGGTGCTCCCTTGGTTTTCAGTTACACACAGATAAGCATACATACTGATAAACACACATGTACACATAAATAACAAAATAAAACTTAAGAGAAAACCCCCAGGAGCTGTACCTAGTGACAGGCATTTATGTTGAAATCATTCATAATTTCACTGAAATGAGATGGTATATTTGGAAATTCAAGACAGGGCTAGAGCTGGTGTGTGCTCTGAGGGTGGAGGCCCCAGGACACCATCATTTAGGATGGGCTTAGGGCAGCGAGGGTACGGGTCTTCACCGCTGTAAGTCATAGCTCATAGACATGATGCAAGTTCTTATGTGCCTCAAACACTTCAGGAAAAAGAAAAAGAAATAAAAAACTGGGGGGCAAGAGAGGTGACGGAGAGCTGGGCGTGGTGGCGCACGCCTTTAATCCCAGCACTTGGGAGGCAGAGGCAGGCGGATTGCTGTGAGTTCGAGGCCAGCCTAGTCTACAAAGTGAGTCCAGGACAATCAAAGCTACACAGAGAAACCAAAAAAAAAAAAAGAGAGGTGACGGAGGTTAAGAAAACTTGCTGTTCTTGCCCATGTCCTGGCTCACAACCATCTGCAATGCTAGCTGCAGGAACTCTGCTACCCTCTTCTGTAATTAGTGGGAACCCACACATAAATATAATCTTTATTAAAAGAAAAAAAAAAAGAGGGGCTGGAGAGATGACACAGTGGTTACGATCACGTGCTGCTCCATCAGAGAATGTGGCCTCAGTTTCCAGGATCAGGTGGAGCCTTCTTGGGACAGCACCTCCACACTTCAGGGCTGCAGTTGACGGCTCCAAGCTATGTTTCACTTCTTATCTTCCTGAACTTCTGGGAAAGTTGGCCTGTTTCAGCCAGTCTAGGTAATTCCAGCCAGCTGACACTGCCCGGGGCCATGGAGTTGGGGTGGGCGGGCGGGTGAGGGTTGGCAGAGGGCAAAGACACTCCTGTTTTCCCTCGTAGCTCCGCCCACACTGTGCTGGGTGGAACCGTCATTGCAAAGTGTGTTCAGTGCCCATGCCAACCAGAGGGGTGGTGGATCTGGGTCAAGGGGTAGGGGAGCTGAGGGTGCCCATTTCACCTCTTCCAACACCCACACTGCCAGCTTCCTGGTGCCACCTGGGATCTGTTGGGGTGAGTGTTGTTGGTGGGATTGAAGAGGAAAGGGAAGTCGCAAGCTTTAACATTAACACACATGACTAACAAGAGTACTAGGGAATTTTGGGGGGACACAGGGATAAGAACACAGAACAAGGGAGCCCTGCCTCTGAGCTGAGCTGAGCTAAGCCCACCCTGTTGATGTCTGCTTGTGTGAGCCTGCCTGCTCCTCCCTCTTTTCTGGAAGAGGTATACATGAGCAGTGACCACCGACCACGCCCTCGGAGACAGCAAGTCCTGCTAATTGGAAACCTGCAGCTCTCAGCTTCTATAACTCGCTTAGCTCTGGGGAAGAAAAAAAAAATCACCTCCAGGAAAATCATGAAGGATCACCATCGGTGGCCGTTTAGACAAGATTATGACAATGCCTCTCTGTTTAAGCTATGAAGTACTTCTGCTGGAGGCTGGGTCTCTTTAAGCAACAGCTGGAGGCCACAAGTGCAGGCCTAGTTAGCATTTCTGCCCTTTCTCTCCAAGGACAGAATTCCCCACAGGGGAAGGGTGAGCTCCCCCAGCAGGATCTCCCCAAACCTCCACGGAATACTCGGTGTGGACATGAAATGGCAGCACCTGGCCTTCCCGACAGCAGCCATGCTGACACCTGTCCACAGAGGGGTTGTCAAGGGCTCAGGGGGAAACAAAAATATGGAGGTGCCAGCACTGGTCAGTCCCGGGGCAGTGGGCAGCACTGCCTGATAGTACAGGGATGAGAGCACAGGGTTTTGACTTCGGAAGGGCCCGTGGTGAAGACCAGAGCATCTTCCCAGTTTGTAGAAAAACTAGGAGGGGTTGGCAGGTGACTCAGTGAATAAAGCCTCTTGCTGCGCAATCACAAGGATTCAAGTTTGGGTCCGAGGCACCTACGTAAGAAGCCAAGCATGGCAGCACACATCTATAATCCCTGTACTGGGGTTCCAGGAGAGTGGGAGGGAGACAGGTTGACCCTGGAGCTTGCGGGGCAGCTGATCTAGCCGAAATGATGAGCTGGTTCAGCGAGAGGCCCCATCTCAAAATGTAAGCAGCGGTGTGACAGAGGAAGGGATTTTGGTGTCAGACTCTGGCCTCTGTATGCACCCGTACAGCTGAGGACACCTGCAGAGCTGCACACGCCGCTGTGGGGTAGGGGAAGAGGTGAGAGGGTAGAGGCTCAGTCAGGAATGGCCCGGGCATAGAACCGACAGATAATGCAGACCCGAGAGGACTCGCGGCCATGGACGGACAGCTAATTCCAGTCCTGCAACCCGCTGTCAGCTCTGGCATCTCTGGATCTCTCCCTTAAGGCTTTTTAAAGACGGGGTCTTACTTACTGTGCAGCTCGGCTGGCCTGGATCTCACTTATGTTGACCAGGCTGGCCTCCAACTCACAGAGACCTGCCTGCCTACCAAATGCTGGGGTTAATGGTGTGTGCCATCAGACCTGGCCCACTTAATTATCTAATTATGGCTGGCCTAATCTTTTTCTGAGACATTCAGTATTTTAACCTCCCCCCCCCCTCTCTGTGTGTGTGTGTGTGAGTGTGTGTATACACACTGGTTTGGTGGGCACTGTCTTTTGGAGCCTCTTAAGTAAGCTAAACTCACAGGAGGGAGCTGGCAAGGTGGCTCAGTGGGTAAAGACATTTGCTGCCAAGTCTGATGACCGGACTTGGCTGTCCTGGACTCACTTTGTAGACTAGGCTGGCCTTGAACTCACAGCCATCCATCTGCCTCTGCCTCCCAAGTGCTACTACCACGCCCAGCCTTTTTTTTTTTTCTTTTAAAGACTTATTTATTATGTATACAGTGCTCTGCCTGCATGTACAGAAGAGGGCACCAGAGCTCATTATAGATGGCTGTGAGCCACCACGTGGTTGCTGGGAACTCTGGAGGCTCCTGTCTGCACATGATGCACATAAACTCACAGACCGCCACACACATACAAGTAAATAAATAACCCTTAAAAAGAATCTAACTCCAGTTCAGAAGGCCCAAGAAGGACACAGTGGGGAACAGGCAAGCATGAGGTCCCCTTCCCTAGCCTGTTGTGATTACTGCCATCATGCCAGGAGCATGGGGCGTCACAGCGCAGGACAGTGAGTCTTTGTGAGAAGCCAGCGGGCCTGCCCTAGGTCCTTGACAAGGAAGGGAACACTAGGCAGCCTGCCGAAGCTGAGGAGCCCCTGACACAAAGCACCTTGGCTAGCGTCCTGAGCACTGCCTGCCACCAGTTCCCCAATGCCAGCTGCTTCCTACCCGTCAGTGGCCTTGTGCACCTCTGCTCCTGGGTTCCCGCTAGGACTTTAGAAAAATGAAGTGTGACTTTGGCTTCAAGTCCCACTGTGGGACAGAAGCCACGTGGGGCTGGCTACCTTCTCCTTTTCTCTAGTAGCAGAATGGGGCTTATGGACAAGACCACAAGGCTGTGTTGTCGCCCTTTTAAGAGGGCACAGCTGCAGGCTGAGGAAGTGGAAGCCCTGGAGGAGACAACTCAGTGAGTACATTGCAGAGGCCTGCCTCTTACCTCCTTGCTCCTGCCCCTGTGTGCAGGGCCGAGCACCCCTCTTGCAGCCACCCCATCAAATGTGTGTGTGTGTGTGTGTGTGTGTGTGTGTGTGTGTGTGTGTCTCCAAATGCAGCATAGAAAATGCTGGCCCAAGGCCGCCCCTCTGCTAATGCTCAAAGAAAATCAGTGGTTATTTCTGTTGAGTCACTGAGTCTGTTTCCAAAAATACCCGGGTTCAGGTCCAGGCCTCATGACATGCGGGGTCAGGTGCCGTGTGGGCACAGCAGCAGGCAAGACCCTGATCACAGCCTTCCTAAGAGCTCCTCCCCTTGAGCTCCCTCTGCCCTCAGGACGTCTAGAGCAGGGAGTGCCCACAGCAAACAGCCCTTGTGGGACAGCGGGATGGGATCCTGTCTTTGGTGGGGGGTGAGGGCAGCTCAGCCCTAGACGACCCTGTTCGGTGATCCATGCAAAAATGCAGCATCTTAGGTGAGCGACAGAAATGGCTCGGTCCAAAGGGCCAGAGCATACATCCTGGACGCCTCTGCCATGCTGTGAGCTCTTAGGCTCCCCCCATCGCACACCCCCCATCTCACCCTAGAGTCAAAGGGCAGATAGCCGAGGACCAGAATCCTAATAGCTTCTCCTAGAAAAAGATGCTGGGTGCTTAGAGGACGTGGACACGCGTGTTGATCCTCCCAGTGCCCTTGTGTCCCTGGAAAGACAGATGGAGCCAGGAAAAGGCTGCTGTGAATGACCCCCACTCACTGACCCCGCCCTGCCCCCTCCCAACTCTGTCCAAAGTGCAGCTGCCAGGCAGGAGTCTGAGCCATCCCAGGGTGCAGCGCGCCCCTGCTCAGCAGGCCATACAGGTGTCCGAACACTAAGTCCTCAGCCTAAGAGACCGTGGTGTCTAGGGGGTCTCTGACACACGAAGGGCCTCCTCCTGCTGGTTATTTGGAAGGGGGTAGGGGTCGGGGGGGTCCCATGGAGCCCTCAATCTCACTATGGAGGCTGAGAAGGACCTTGAACTTCTGGCCTTCTCTTCTCCCTCCCCCGAGGGCTGGGATCACAGGCAGGTGCCATCACACTTATGACCAGCTGGAAACTGAACCCAGGGCTTGATGCTAGGGAGCACGCCAACAACCGAGATATATCCCTAACTCCACTTAATTCCATTTCTGGGTCACTTCTTGGGCAAAAACCTGGCTGTTATTTTAAACCCCAGGCCCCTAGCAATGGTATACACCTTTTTTTCCCTTTGGCCTTGAAATGGGGACATAGTCCTCCTAGCTGCCCTCTGTACAGTGATGGGGTAACACTAACAATGCCTCTTGGTGGCTGTGCTCAGGGCTGTCAGACTGACACACTGGAATCTGCTCATAGTACTGGAAAGCGCAGGCCTGTCACTGTCACCCCGTCCAATAGCTGAGGCCTGGCCAGAAGAGGCCCTGACCCTTAGGCTTAGCAGTGCTACGCCTCTGCCTCTCCCCTGGGAAGTTCCTATAGTGATGAAATGGTCAGAGACACCCCAGGTAATGTATGGATCCTGGTGGCCCAAGTGTTACTATGTAGCCATACTGTTGGAAGATTTGCTGTAAACTTAGAAACAGGAGAGGTCCCCAGAGGAGGTGGTGTCTGGCCTGGGTCTCTACTCTATAGAGTAAAGTGGTGGCCTCCAGTGGCTACATTCACACCCAGAATTGTGCAAAGACTGCCAATGGGGTGTCCTGAGCCTTACTCCAATGACCAGTCAGCAGAGTAGACTCCTAGCTGGGGTGTGGGTGCTGGTGTCTGTGCCAAGGAGGTCTCCAAACCTCTTGATAAAGTCTTGGGGATCCCTCGCTGCTCCCCAGACTCAGGCAGTCTCTACTGCACCTCCTAAGGCTCCGGAAAATATATGTGTGGATGGACGCGGCAAAATCAGACACGCTGGCAAGAGCCTCACTTCTAGGCTGAAAACAGTCAGGGCAGGGAGGCTCCTTGCCTACAGAAAAACTGGCCCGAATCAAGCAGGAAATGGGCTGGGATGTGCCCTATCTCCACCCCCAGGACAGCCTCGCAACCTCATTCTGAGCACTGTCTCTCTCAGCCAAGTCCCCGGCCATCCTTCCCGCTCAGCTCTGGCCTTACTGCCAAGAGGCAGGCTGCCTGGCCTGGGCCTTCCTCCAGACTTCTACGGCTAAGCCTGCAGCTTGGTGTTTTGAAGGTTCAGCGGTCCATGTCTCAGGCATGCTTTGGGGCCCATGCCCATGCCCACTAACACTGATCCCTACTTTAATCTCCGGGGCCTCCCCTTGAGTATTTCCCATCTGTCCCCAGCCACGCTTGGCTCTAGGTCACGGCCATCTGCCTTGCACACCACAGGTGCTCACCCAGTCTGTGAACTGTGGTCTCCCTTTCTTTTAAAGCCCTGGACACGTCAGTGTCTACACCCTTTCCTTTAACTCCTAGTCCTGACAGGCTGTGACTTTCCTGGACTATAGCCAGGGCATGAGTGGATGATGTGACTGCACCTTCCGTGCCTCCACCCCCTCTTTGGCCATTGGTGGTCTGGCCAGGTGGGCTGTGCCTTGCTCTGGGCCTCGGATCATTTGCAACAGCAAACTCATCTCTGGTCTCCAGAGGCACAAACATCCCCTGACAGAACTTCTCCAGTTAACCCACTCACTGGTTCCAGGACCTGGGGCCACTCTCCTGAGGACATGGGCTTAGAAGGCTAAGCATGCTCACTGAACTTGGTTCACACTGTTTTCACACACAGATGTGGGGCAGCAGGCACTGCATGGGGGTGGGTGGTATGTCCCAAAGGTCCTACCTGGGTAGGGCAGACTGCTGAGGCCCAGGGCAGTTCCATTCCAGAGAACTAGTTTTCTATGTTTCTCTTTTGGGGGTGCATACATGAATGTGCCATTTACACATGCCACAGCACATATGTGGGGGGAGGTGTGTGTCAGAGGACAACCTCAGTGTAGGTCCTTGCATTCAATTTTTTAAAATCTCAGTGCCGGCAAGCAAGCCCTTGAAGAAGCTCACAGGCTGGCTAGCCTAGAAGGACCAGGCCTCACCGAGCCGTAGGAAGGAGCATCACCCTCTCAGCTCTGGTTTGCTGACCCCTCTCCTATTCCAGGGCTATGTCCTGTATGCAGGACAAGCCAGGGCCCTGTCATGAATAAAATGACGTTTCTCATTCTTGTTTCAAAATGCCAAACTGAAAGAAAAAAAAAAAAGTTGAGCAAGTGCAGCACGGCTTGGTTAGCCGTAGGAAGCCCAATGGTCCTGCCCTGCTGGCAGCACCCAGCGGCTCAGTGGGATTGTGAAAAATCTTTGCTCACTTTATAAATGAGCCTGGCTGTTGTACCAAGAGGCCTTACTGCCAAAGAGCTACACCCACAGAGAGACTGAGCTATTGCATGGGTATCTGGGCAGCAGCACGAGGGTCCCCAAAGTCCCTCTTCCCCCTAGGATAGGACCAGGGGTTGTGGTCCCACCCCAGGGGAAGCGCAAGCGATTTCAAAGTTCCTAGAGCCGTGCAGATCCCATGAGACCCAGACAAAGCCCAGGAGAGCTCAGAGCTGCCTCCTGGCCCAGTTTGTGCACTGACTGGGTATGCCAAGGCACACGAGAGGCCCCTCCCCCATGGCACACTTCCTAGTTACCTGCTGGAACAACCCCAGCCCTTCACCATGAGCTCCCTGGGGAGCCGAGAGGACTGGGCTAGGGCTGGGATGCTAGGCCCATGAATGGTTTTAACCTGGCTGGTATCAGGGGAGGTGCTGGTGGGGAGCTCCACCCAGGGAGGGGCTGAAGGAGGAGGCCCTATCAATGCAGGACAGCCCATAAAGCCAGATCTGTAAGCTGTCAGCTCTCTTGAGGGAAGAGGGACTGAGTGGCTGGGTTGGGGGCTCTGGCTTATTGCGCCCTGTCAGTCTGGCTGCAGGGTTTTCTTGACAACATCCTAAGCAGTGCTCTGCTTGGACCCTCCTACGTAGAGGCGGGGCCTGGCCCTGGCATCTGGCTGAGGCATCCAGGCAGGGCTCCAGGGAGTGGGCTTCCCTAGTGAGAAGAGAGGCTGCCTGGGGCCTCATGCCAGGGGAAGGGGGGGGGGGAGGGGTTGCCTGTTGTAACTCATTCATATTTCACGCCCACCTGCCTGGTACTTTCTGGCTTTTGATGCTGGGCAGGCAAGATGTCACTTCTGCACGCATGCACTCATACTCTGAGGACAAGGGAAGGTGACAGAACACTGTCCCTCTGCTGGGTGTGTGCAGGAAGGAGGCTGCTCATTCAGCCAGAGACCTGTCTGCAGAGCTGGGAGTCTTCCCATTGGAGCTGAGAGCTGGCAGGGGGAGGGGGACACAGGGGAGGAGGGGAGGAAGGGGGTAGGAGGAAGGGCAATTTGCTCTTTTGGCCTCTTCCCCTCTGTAGGGTTGGGTGCTCAGAACTCAGGCTGTTCTTCCTCACATCCTCCTCACCTGAAAATGGCTTCTACCCTCCTCCCTGCCAGGAATACCAGGCCAAAGAAGGGAAACAGAGGCCTGTGAGGAGGGTGGTGGCCGGCTCTGCCTGTGTGCACGGTGCATATGCTTGGTTGGGCTGAGGAACCCACCCATAGCCAGACTCCACCTGCTCCTGCCACTACCCAGGCAGCGCCCAACTCTGGCTATCTGTGCCAGGCACGTATGCTACATACAGCCCTAACTGCACAACGCGCCAAGCAGTATGCCGCAGCTTGACAGAAACCATCCCTGCCAGGCTTAGATGTGCACAGGGCCTTCAAGCCAGTCAGCGACATACTGACTGCTACATGCAGGACAGTTGTGAGGCACGGGCCTTACACAGGGGGCCTCTGCCTAATGACCTGGCTAGAAGTTTCTTTGTTTTCTTTGTGTTTTTCCATTTTTTTTTAATAGCCAAAGAAACACAAAAATGTATACAATCTAAAGTGACTCCAGAAAGTTGTCCTCTGATTCACACATACCACCACCAAACATACATACATCATACACATACATACATACATACATACATACATACATACATACATACAATGAATTAAATGTACAATGCAGATGCTATGTCCAAAGCTGGAAGTCTGGGGTCAGGAAGGCTGGTAAGGTTCTAAAGACCAAGTAGGGCGTTGTGGGACACCCTCCAGGCCCCACTTGTTGAACTCGAAAGATAGGGGCTGCCTCTTTCCCACAATCCTTAGCAATACCCCACCAGGAGTTCTTGTAAAGGCAGCCATCACAAGCAGAACTCCTCAGAAGGAGGCTGACTCCTAAGCACCACACCTCTGCCCAAGATAGGAGACTACTTCCCCCAAAGAAATGAGAGCCCTGACAGCCATTCTAGACAACTCTGTGCCCAAATCAGCTGCCATCTCCCAGTTTCTATCAGCCTGTGGCCCTGATGACTCAGCTTTGTTCACAGGGAAGGTGCTGGCCACCTTTGGTTGATATAATGGGAACACTGTCACCTGGGCCAACCTCAGGTCCTGGGGACTACAGGTCTTTCCAGTCAGGAATCCTTCCCTGCTACACCTGGCTACTTCAGCTCCCCAATGAGTGCTCTTCTGCTTGACACCTCCAAAGAAGTGGGGGAGCCTGTCGGGTACTTGCTGGTCCTGCTCCTGGTCACTATTAGCACCCTCTGTAGCTTGGTAAACTGAGGCTCCCAGGGGCATCTGACTCCACGGGCCACACAGGTCTATGATCTATCACTGACAGTCTTCACAAGGCACCCGGCAGACCTGGGTGTGCCACAGTCAGCATCAGCCTCCCACTTGCCAAAGACTCTGCCACTGTGAGCTGTGCGGCTGGAACAGGGTCCCCACAGAACAGCCCTGACATGTTTCTTCCTTGTGAAACACAGAAAGTACATCATCTCCTGAGGTCCATAACATGGCACCCAGCAGGAGCAGGGGTCCAGCTGGGCTTGGCGCAGCCCAGCACGGAAAGGCACCTGCCTGTCTCACCAGTCACCAGTGGAAGAAGAGATACCAGAACACGCAGGAGAAAGAGAAACCATTTGTCAGAGAGTTTTTGTAGAAAATGCCCAGTTGTAAGAGCACAGACAGACCTATAATTTCAAAAGTAAACTTGGAATTGGGCGGCGCAGATGGCTCAGTTGGTAAAGCGCTTGTCTCACAAGCATGGGAATTGTGAGTTCAATGCCCCCAGAGCCACATAAAAAAGCCAGCGAGGGACTGGGAGAGGGCTCGGTGGGTGACAGCGCGTGCTCTGCAAGCCTTAGGACCAAGTCTGAGTCGGCAACACCCATGTAAAGAGCCAGGCAGGCTCTAACCGCTGAATTGGAGAGAGAGACAGGCAGATCCTCAGAGCTTGCTGGCCGGCCAACTTAAGACTAAAGTGTGAGTATCTCGCTCAGTGAGAGACGCTGCCTCACGGCAATAAAGGAGACGCCAATGCCCCACTCTGGCCTCCACATATGCGTGCATGCATGCGTGCACTCCAACATACTTATACATGCACATGCGCACACACACCCATAGACACACGGACAGACAGACACAATGACAGGCAGACACACATACACACATACACAGACACACACACACACACACACACACACACACACACACACACACATGGTGGAACACATTTATAATCTCAGCCCTTGGGAGACAGAGACGGGAGGGTCCCTAGGGAGCTCTGGCCAGACAGCCTTGCCTACTTGATGAGTTAGTTCTAGGCAAGTAAGAGACCCTGCCTCAACAACCAAGGTGTGTGGTACCTGAGGAACATCCTGAGGTTGTCTTCTGGCCTCCATACACATATACACAACCACACATATGTGTGCACAACCATCCCTGTGTCATCGCCCCTGCCCCACCCCAAATAAAAGGAACCGAGAATCTCCCTACGAGCTCTGGGTGTGGTGATGTGTCTCTGTGATCCTAGCACTTGGGAGGCTGAAGCAGGAGAATTACTAGTTTGAGGCTAGCCTGGGCTATAGCGGGAAGAACCTACCTCAGAATACAATTTCCTAACCATCTTACAGCACACACCAAGGAGCAGCTGTGGCTAACTGGTACCTAAAGCAAACACACACACATACACCCAGGTGTGCACACAGACATGTAAGTGCACACATATCTACAAGTTCACGTGTGCATTTAGAAATTAAGTGAGTTTTCATACACAAGCACAAATAAAAATACAGTTAAGGGAAAGCTCACTATTATTTTAGCTGGTTGATGATCTGATTCTGTATGTACACATGTGTGTGCATGTGTGGCGAGCACGGGGCAACACCGGGTGTCTTCCCTTGTCACTCTTCACTAGCGTGGAGCTCCTCACTGCAGCTGGACTCGCTGGCCGATAAGCCCAGGGTTCCTTCCACTCCCCTGTTCTCTATGCTCAGTCACCGGCCTGTGCTGCTATGCCCAGCTTTCTACGTGAATGCTGAGGGTCGGAACCCACTCAGGTCCCCATGCTGTGTGGTGAGCACTTTGCCGATTAAGCCACCTTCTTGGCTCTGATTTGGTGTTTTTCCAAATTAAAAAATGTGGGAGAAAATTCCTAAAAGAGCGCCAACTTATTTCTACCAAAATTTAAAACACTAGGTTATCCAATGTTTAGGTGCTTTCTCCTAGACAGGAAAGGAGATGCCACTGCTTTTTGGGGCATATGACAAAACAACAGAACTGCAATGTTCAAACCAATTTCACCACTGTACAGATGTCAAGTTGGGAGTGAAGTTGTCTAGTAGGGCTTCCTGCTGCCCAGCAGTGCCTGCATGTAAGAGGGAGCCCATGGGCAGTGGTGCCCCTGGACCCTGTGACATTCTACATCAGCAGAGAATTAATGTGGGAGCATGGGCATGTTTGACCTGTGTCTTCTGGAGTAAATTCTTCCCAAATGAAACTCTGGTCCACTCACTTCTGAGGGAACATGGAGACACTGTACTGTGGGTGGCGGGGAGGTCTGGTTTTGACAGGCACATGAGGTACTTTTTTGTTGCTGTGACAAAATAACTGGCAAAAGCAATTTAAGGAAGAAGGGTTTGTTCTGGCTCTCAGTCTGAAGGCGCTCAGTCTGAAGGCGCACAGTCTGAAGGCGCACAGTCTGAAGGCGCACAGTCTGAAGGAGCACAGTCTGAAGGCGCACAGTCTGAAGGCACACAGTCTGAAGGCGCACAGTCTGAAGGCGCAATCCGTCATGAGGGGGAGGGCACAAGTGTGAGGCAGCAGCTCACATTTACACCCCCCAGTCAGGAAGCAGAGATGAATTTAGCCCAGCACCCTTTCTCTGTCATTCTAGGACCTGGGCCTGTGGGATGGTGCCAACTACACTGAGGCTGTTTCTTTCCCACCCCTCAATGGACCTAATCCAGAAACTCCCCATCGACACACACAGCAGCTTGTTTCCATGATGATTCTAAACCAACAACTTGACAATCAAGAGTACAGTACCACGCCAGGTGTGCAAGATGAACTGCAATGAGAAAGCTCCCCTGTGGGGGGAGCTGCACTGAGCAGATTCTAGGTCTCAGAAAGCATTCAGGAAGAGTCTGCCAAGATGGACTGCCTCTTCAGCTTTAAGGCCCCAGAAAGGAGGTAGACAGAATTCCCATCATGTGAGAATTCTTCAAAGTGACACAGGGTTCAGGGGCACCACTGTCCATAGGCTCCGTCCTACATGCAGGCACTGCTGGGCAGCAGGAAGCCCTACTCCAAGGCGGACAACGTCACAACCAATAGCCCTTGCCTTGGGTCCTAGCAGCTAAGCTGTGTATGTGCTCCCAGAGACTGTGCGTGCTGGAGGCTGGAGGCGGGAGGGGCGGTGGCAGTGGCCTCCTTAGCCATCTCCTCCTTGTACTGGCCTGGCCTCCTGGGCACCAAGTGAGCTCAGGAGTGCGTCAGCCAGGGCACAGTTCAACACCCTCAGGGAGGCTCTGGGGTCTCTAGGGGCCGGTACCTTGCCTGGAGGAAGGTGGACCTCTCCAAGGAGCAGTGCTGTATGCCCTGCCTATAGGGTGTTTATCTATGTGTGTGAGTGTGTATGTGTGTGTGTGTCAGAGGACAGGGTGTGGAAGTCAGTTCTCTCCTTCCACCATGTGTGTCCCAGGGATCAGACTTAGACCATCAGGCTTTCCAGTCAGCACCTTTACCCAGGGCGCCTTCTCACTAGCCCATGGCAGGGTGCTTACGGACATGCACACGGGCAAGGCTGGGCCTCGCCAGTGCCCTGCTGCCTTCCTTCTGTTTCTGTGGGAGTCTGGGGATGGATGTGGGGCGTGGCTGCATGCCCATAGGCACCCCTGCCTGAGGATCTAATTACCTGTCCTCTCAGTCCTCCTCTCCTGCCCAGCCCTGGGCAGTACCACAAAGCTCTCCCCGAGCCAAGGGTGAGAGTGAAAGACAGTGCAGTCCAGAAGGCCTTAAAGTGTTTTGAGAAGTCAGGCTTGCACTAGGCTGGGGCAGTCCCCGCAAGGAAAGGGTTAACAGGGAGCAGCTAGAACTGGGAAGTGGGAGGGCAGAGCAAACACAACAGGGACTTAGCCCAGCCAGTGCCCCAGGCCCTCTTACTGCACTAAGACAGGACAAGAGGATTGAGGGGGATCACCCAGGCTGGCCTGGACAGGCATAGGCTTGGATGGCTCTGGGCCCTGGTGGCTTTAACCCGCTCTGCCTGGGAGCAGCTAGGTTCCTGCTATGGCCCTTCTGTCTTCCAGACACTTCTTCAGGGGTAGGCACACCCACACCCACCTGGGTAGAGACACCAGGGTTTGAGGCTCACCCAGGGGGAAAAAAAAGGCCTTCCCTTCCAGCAGCTGTGGAGCACACTTCCTGGGAGTACTGTGAGAGCTCACTTTGACCAGGCATTTGGGTAGGATGCTGCGGCCCTCAATGCCTTGAGGAAACTAAGTTTGGTGGGGAGATTGAGGCACACGCTGTGTCAATATGCAATGGCAGCAAAGGGGGCTTGGTCATCCTGTCAGGTATGGAGGAGGAGGACCAGCAAGGGGGAGCTAGACCCCAGATATGGGATGCAAAAGGCTAAAGGCACAGAGTCCCTGATATCGGGGAGGGGGGGGTTAGTGACTCAGAAGAGCAATGGGAGGGACAAATGGTGTGGTGTCAGCTGACAGGCTCCCAGTGGAAACAAGGCTTGACTCACCCAGGAGAAGCCCCGGACAGGAGGCTTGTAGCTGGGAGCTGTGGCCTGACCCTTCATCTGTCCTTGTCACTACAGCTCCTCCTGTGATGGGGACATGCTTCCTGGTAGGGAGGTGACAACGGGTAGGAGCTGAGAGTCAGAGCCGAGTCCCTGGGTTATGCAGAGATGTGAGAGGTGTACAGGACGGGAGGATCCAGTCATGAAGCAGGGCACCATAAGGCCTGGATGGCAGAGCATGAGGCGCCCGAGTGTCCAACCTCACGCAGCAGGACCACAGAGCTGGAGTTTAGGGTTCCCGTACCGTGCTGTGGCCACATGGTCCCACTGTGGCTGCCACTGGCTTTGTCTCCTTATGGTTCAGAGTGGGGGCCTGGCCCTGTCATCCCCAGATGATCCGTCTCAAGTACCAACGGTGTGCCCATGAGAACACACAGACCCTTTTGCACCCTGGATTTGGTGCAGGTGGCACTGAGGTCACATGGCCCTTTGCGGAAAGGCCACCTCAACCTTGGCCTTGCTAGCTCTTCGGAGGGACTCTGGAAGGCATGTCCCAGCTCTGTCACTGGAACACCACTGAACTGTCATTTTTCTTTTTAATTAAAAACATATATATTTATTATTATTTGTGTATGGATGTATGTGCATGCCATGTGCGTGTATAAAGGGTAAAGGACAACTTTGTGGAGTTCTCTCTTTCCTCCCCCTCCCCCTCCCTGTCTCCCTTTCTCTCAAGAAGGGCCATACAGATCACCCAGGGGGCACCTGGGCTTGGCTCAGCTGAAGCCCCTCGCCTATGAACAGCCTCCATGGGAGAGCCCACCCCAGTGCTGTACACACAACACAGCAGGATACCTTGCCACGCTATTTTGAAGCCAGCCCCACCCCACACCTGTCTGCTTATAAGGGAGTGCTGCTCTTGGCTTGGGCCCTGCGCACCAGGCAGAGCTGTGCTGTTTTTCTCTCTGGCTTTGTTTCTACACTAGTCTGGCCCCGTGGGGCCTGGGCAGAATGAGGCCTCAGCTAAGCCTCGGAGGTAAGGCTTGGCATGAAGCCCACTGGCCAACAATTCCAAAGCCACTCCCTAAAACTGAGCAAATCATTGGCAGTGACTGTCTTCAGCAAGCGCTGGGCGGAGGGCAGGGAAGCCCTGGGTGGTCAGGGCAGCAGAGAAAAGATCTGGAGAACAGAAACTGCGGAAGGGTCTCTAGGTGCTGAGAGAGCTACACCCCGGGGAATGGTCCACCCATTCTCAAGACACACACACACACACACACACACACACACACACACACACACACACCCTGGGCCTGTGAAGCAGAGTGGGTCTGGGTGCAGAGGGGACACAGGAGTAGAAGGCAAGGAGCGGTCAAATTCCCTTCCCTGACTTTCCTGGCCTGAGGCTCTAAAGGAAGCTCAATTCATAGACAGACAGACAGACAGACAGACAGACAGACAGACACACACACACACACTTTCTCACAGAAAAGAGCAAAACAACAATAACAACCCGTGTAGAAAGCCCCTCCAGGTGCTCTCCAGGGTCCCTGGGCTGGAGGAGGCTCCCACCCACAGGAGAGCGGCCTGCTGTTGGGTGTGCAAATGGCTCTGCACTGATTCCTAATTGCCTTGTGACCTGGCTGTGAGCAGTGCTGTCGGCTGGGTTAGAGACCCTGTGGTGCCCAGGTTAGCTTCGCAGCCCAGGACTGCTGCAACCCTTGCCCACATGGCACAGGCTCCTTGATAAAGCCAGGCCTCTGAGGCTTTGGGGACACAAGCAATGGATACAGGGTGGGCTCAGGCCACTAGTAAGGGACGTGAAATCCTCTATGTGGTTGATACTGGCTTCTGGAGCTGTCAGCAACCAGTTAGGCAGAGGGACAGCTGCTGGAAAAAACTCAGGGGTATCAGAAACAAAACAAAGACGCCCACTTACCCTTTCTAGTCAACAGAATCCTAGAAATAGAGATCCTAGAAACAGGCAAGAAAAAGAAATAAAAGCCACCCAAATAGGAAGAGAGAAATAAAGTTATGGTTGCAGGGGGAACATTTTCATATGTGTAAGACCCCATACAACGGGAGGGGAGAGAAAACTACAGCTAATTAACGTGACAATGTTGTAGGATACAAATTTAAAAAGTGGTTGTACATACTAGCAATAAACAATCCGAAGAGGAAATGAAGAAAACGACCACGTTTACAGCAGCATTAGAAGTAAGCTTAACCCACGCAAAGGATCTGTGTACTGAAAACTGTAGTGCATGGATGAAGGGAAGGGGAAATGGCACGGACAGACGTAGGGCACTCACGCTGATGGAGTCCGAGGCCTAACCAACCTACAGAGCATTATACCTCCCATAACCACAAAATGTTTCCCGTGTAGATAGAGCTCATCTTAGAGTTTTAGGGAAGAGATCTCAAATAGCCAAAGTATGTCATAAACAGCAAAGCTAAAGGACACACATCCCTAACTTACCACAACACGGTGGTAACCAAACCAATGTGGCACTGGCACAAAGTCAGAGGCAGAACAGGACCAGGAGTCCTTGAGATAAGCACTTGCACACATATAAGTCTATGTTTATATATATGTTTATACACACACACATTATAAATGTTTGCATATATAAGCACTTTGCAGGCACACACATACACATTTGCATATATATAAGTACTTTGCAGACAGACAGACGACAGAAAGACAGACACACACACACACACACACACACACACACACACACACACACACCCTGATTTAACAAAGATGCTAAGATCATTCTATAGGGAAAGGGATGGCAGAACTAGATAGCCATACCCTACAGAACGAACTTGAAACCTAGGAATGGCCCCCACAGACTGGCACTACAGGGGGTGTGGCCTTGTTGGAGTGGGTGTGGCCTTAGGTGTCAGTGTGGAGGTGGGCTTTGAGGTCTCCTATGCACAGGCTAGGCCTAGTGGGACAGTCTCCGGAAGCTGTCTGCAGATCCAGATGTAGACCTCTCAGCTCCCTCTCTGGCACCGTGTCTGCCTGCATGCCGCCATGCTTCCCGTCACGACAGTGGACTAAACCTCTGAAACTGTAAGCCAGCCCTGGTTAACTGTTTTCCTTTATGAGGGCTGCTGTGGTCACGGTGACCCTTCACAGCAGTAGAACCCTAAGTAAGACACGGCCCGCCCCACCCTGGAGTGCTGGGGATCCAGGGCCTGGCGTAGGTGAGGCAAGCGCTCAGCCTGTGCCTTCAGCCCTTGGAATGTTGCCTTCCTTCACTTATCAACACCAATGCCACACTGGTCATCATGATCTAAATGTAGAACTAAAAAGCGATTGAACACTGGGGAAAGCTTGTGAGGCTGGACTGGATGATGAGCTCTTACCAAGGACACCAACTGGCTCCACTGCTACTAAAAGCTTTTGTGAGTCAAAGTCATGAGCAGTGAAAAGACAATCCACAGGATAGGAGAAAAGATCTGCAAACGTTGTATCTGGTAATTGACCGGTATCTAGATAGCCATAATATATAAAGAGCTCTTAGGACTAATAAAACATCAAGAACCCATTGAAATATAGGTAAAGAAGTTGAATAGGCATTTCTCCAAAGATGTGCAGATGACGAAGACCCACACAGGACGGTGCTGAGCACCACCGAGCACAAGAGGATTGCTATCCCAAAGCCCAGAGAGGAGGCTGGGGAGACAGACGGCCCGGTGGGCAAAGCATTCGATGCACAGCAAGCGGATCCAGGGCCAGCAGCTATATGAAAACCAGGGCATTGCAGCTCACTTAGGCCCAGCACTGGGTGTGGCAGGACGCAGAGACAGGAGGCGCTCTGGGGCTTGCTGGCCAGACAGTCCATACAATAGGTGAGTTCTGGGTTCCCTGCGGAGGCTGGGTGTGGTGGCACACCACCTTAATCCCAGTACTCGGGAGTGGAGGTAGCAAGATCTCTGTGAGTGGAGGGCAACCTGGTCTACATAGCAGGTTCCAGGCTAGCCAGGGCTACACATAGTGAGACCCTGTCTCAAAGAAGCAAAAACAAAACAACAACTACAACAAAACAAAACAAAAGAAGCTGGAGAGTGTGATGGAAGGAAACAGCTGGTGCTGAGCGTAACATTAGCACACACACATGAAGGCATAGATAGATATACTCAGAACCATCGTTAGGTACCACTGCATATACATCAGTATGGCAGCTATTAAAAAGCAAGCAACCAAGCCGGGCGTGGTGGTATACGCCTTTAATCCCAGCACTCGGGAGGCAGAGGTAGGCAGATCGCTGTGAGTTCGAGGCCAGCCTGGTCTACAAAGCGAGTCCAGGACAGCCAAGGCTACACAGAGAAATCCTGTCTCAAAAAACCAAACCAAACCAAACCAAAACAACTCCCCGCCCCCCAAAAGCAACCAACTGACTATAGTGGTACACAGCCATCCTCCCAGCTATTTTGTAGGCTAAGGCAGAGGTCTGCTTGAGCCCAGAGTTGGAGGCTAGAGTGTGCTATGCAGTGAGTAACAATAGTGGGGCCAGGCTATGAATAGCTATTGTACTGTAGCCTGGGCAAGGCGAAACATGATCACCAAACAAAGCAAGCGGGAAAATAAGAGCTGCTGGCAAGTACGAGGGGAAATTAGAATCCTGTTCATCCCTGTTGGAAGCCTGTGGACAAACGGAGACTCACCATACAATCCACTAATTCTCCTCTTGGATATTTACCACCAAAGAACTGAAACAGACCTTGAGGAGACGTTTGCACACTCACGGGGTACATGTCATAGTAGCATCATTCGCAAGAAAGCGAAGCAGTCAAATAACCACTGATAAGTGAACAGGCCAGAAAGATGCAGCATATACATGCGTATATGTATATACAACACACACAACATATACATACAGTGGGATATTGATCAGCCTTAAACAAAGGAATCAGGCCTGGGAGATGGATGTCTCGGTGGATGACGTGCTTGTCCCACAAACACAAAGACTAGGGTTCGGATCTCCAGCAACCACATAAGAAGCTGGTGGCAGTGTGTCTGCAGTTGTGGGGCTCAGGAGACAGACACAGGGGATCCTTGGGATAAGTTGGTGAGGTGGACTAGCCAGATCAACAGACCCTGGGGTCAGTGAGAAACCCCACCTCAGGAAATGAAGTGGGGAGTGACTGAGTAAGAAAGACCCCCGATGTCTCCTCATTCAGTGAGAAACCCTGTTGTCAACGTCTGGCTTGCACATGCGCACCTGCACATTAGAACGTGTGAGACTACGCAAAACACATACATATGCAAAGCACTTTAAAAAAGGCTTTCTGGACATATTATAAATAAACTCTGAAGACATTATGCTAAGCCAGTCACCAAAATATGAATGCCATATAATCCCACTTATATAAGGCACCTAGAGTAGGTAGAGTCCTTGGGCCAGAATCAAATTGTGGTTGCTACAGGCCATGGAGGAGGCTCAGAAAGTTAGGGTTTTAAGAAGATGGAGGTCTCATCTTGGGTATATGATGGTGTTCTGGAGGTTGACATACACATAGGCACTTAAGATGCCAAAGTGGTTTGTTTATATATATACATACATACATATATATGCTATGAAAACAACTCAAAACCAGATATTCCCAGAGAGAAGTGACTACAGCCAGCCCTGCGCAGGATGTGTCTCCTGGAGCCCTCTGGGCAGCACAGGAAAGGAGGTACCTTTTTTCAGGAGCTGCTACCCCAGGGGGACCTCAGTGACCAGGGAACACATGAGACCTGTCTGTTCCCCATCCCCCACCCCATTCTCTAACATAGGTAGGTGGGCAAGGCTGGAGACCCCTGGGACCAAGCAGAGGCTAGGCAGGATGCCCACTTATACACACGCCTGCATACCCTCATTAGTTTGTCCCTGGAGGCCACTCCCCAAAATGAGAAAGAAGGGCAACTGGCTCCCGGTGCCTCTCCAGCCAGGGTCCCATTGGTCATGACTGAGCCATGGTAACATCTGGAAAGGGGGCACTGGCTGGCACAGGTGAAAAGCACTCGACTCTGCCAACCGCACCCTGTTCCTTGTGCTGAGAGCTGCCTTCTAGTCGACCCAATAATAGGAGCCCGAGGTGGGACCTTAAGCCTGTCGTCTGCGTTGTTAGAACAGAGGGTCAGCGCTTTCTTCAGTCTGTCCCAGTGGCTGGTCCCTTGTCGTTCTCAAGGGAGGGTCACAGCGTGCACTGGCTGTGAGAAGGACAAGTGTGATAGCACAACCCACACATTTCACCTAAGACGCAAACAATCATCCTAGGTCACTCACATCGTCCAAGCTTTCAGATACGTGGTGGGCGGGCACGCCGGCAACAGTCGCTGCACGCCCTGGGGACCTGACCCCGGGCTGAGGTTTCAGCACCCCCTCTGCAGTGAGAGGTCACTCCTGAAACACGTCCTCCTACATCCCGGCCATTCCGAGGGCTTCTGAAGAGCCAGGCTGCCGAAACCGCCCCGCCTGCGCTTGGTGCTTAGCGGGCTCTGGTGCAGGGGGAAATATCCGAGTGCCAAGTGCTCATAAGGAAACTGGTTTCCCACTCTGGAATGTCTGAGTCACCACTGGCTGCAAAGCATGAGCCGATGTGGGCGCATGTATGAGTAGGCATGCACACACAGGTATTGGGGTAAGGGTATATATGTTGAGAGCAGGCATCCTATCCTGTCGGCCTCTGCTTTTATCCCGGGATTCTCCCAAACTCTTGATCTGGGGTACCTATGTGCAGGTGAGACCTGTGGCTCAGCTGCTGCAGCCCAGTCTCCAGCAGGATCCCGGAGAATCACAGCTGTGTCTTCGACGCATGGCAAGTCTGTTTCTACACTGGTTCACGGGGGGCAGCAGAGTGAGGCAGACAGGGCATATGCTGGCACCTCATGGGTCCAAATAGTGTGGGTCTGAAAGGATAAAGGCAAGCACCCATGCCCCAGGTCTAAACATCCCCAGTAGGAGGAGATGGAGAAGGGACCGACACACACATACACACCCCATTGAGAAGTGTCTTAAAGTCGGTCCCCACTGCAAACTGAAGTGGGCGTTGTTGTGTATAGCAGGTCGGGTGCAGACCCTGAGCACTGGGGGTCCGGCCAGGCCCGTGCTCCGTTAGTCCTTTTCTCTCAGGGGACTCTTATGCGTAGCAAAAGAAGACACTTGCTCCTGGGTCCAGCCACTCAAGAGGCAGCTACTCAGCTGCAGGACCGGAGGTCACAAACGTTGACCTGGAGTTAGGGGCGCTGCTGGTGGGGGTGGGCAGAGGGCTAGGCCTGTTCAGTTGGGACTAGGAAAATGTGCAAACACGCTCTCTTCATTGAGCCTTCAGTTGAGGACATCTGCACCCACAACAGCCTCTTCCCCGGGTCCCTCTGTGGTGCCCCAGGGGTCTAAGTCCCTCCCTGGTTTAAGAAGGTGACCAAGCAGAGGCTCTCCACAATATATACTATTGCCACATCACTCAGCTAACTCATCCTGCTCCCTTTGCCTACGGACTGCCTCATACGGAGTTATGGCTCTCTGACTCGCTTTGTAGACCAGGCTGGCCTCGAACTCACAGAGATCGGCCTGCCCGTGCCTCCCCTGAGCTGGGATGACTGGTGTGTGCCACCGTGCCCGGTTCTATGTGTTTCTTTAGCCACAGAGTGCGAACAGAACAACCTCCTGCCACGTGAGACAGAACTTAATTGCGATTCTGTTGGCAAGAGCGTAGGGAAGCCACAGGCAGCCTGAGTAGGTCTGGGGAACATCTGTGTTGTGCTAACACCTGGTCTCATGTCACCCTTGCTACAGCTCAGGGTGTGTAACCCTGTTCTGTGAGTGGCAGCCACCTAGGACAAAAGCAGCCAAAAGTTGAGGGCGCCGTATGAGTAGCAGCAGTTAGCAGTCTGGAAAGAGGAAACATGGCTTGCAGGGGACACCAGGGGACCAGCCTCTCTCTTAACACAGTGCTGAAGGAAGGGTAGGCCTCATTGGGCCTGGCCCCTTGAGCTGTTCTGCTTCCTATGGCTACCCAGCTCTCTCCTCTTGGGGCCTGGATGCTTGGGCATCCACAGCGGGGGTGGGGGGGGTGGGGGGGTGGGGATGGAAGGCGTGAAGGAGGGGGAGGGGGTAACTTGGTCACTTTTGTCACTTTCTTTTCTTTTTTCTTTTTCTTTGGTTTTTCGAGACAAGGTTTCTCTGTGTAGCCTTGGCTGTCCTGGACTCGCTTTGTAGACCAGGCTGGCCTCGAACTCACAGTGATCCACCTGCCTCTGCCTCCCAAGGGCTGGGATTAAAGGCATGTGGTGTGTCACCACCGCCCGGCACATTTGTCACTTTCTAACCATTAAATCAACATCCAGTTGTTCTGCAATGCCTAGCTTGCCCTTTAGGGCCATCAGATAGGTCCCCGGAAATGATGGTCATTTTGATTGGGTACCTCACACTGGTTCTGGCCTTGGGTGTTATGATGACTGACTTTGTCAGCTGCCTGCACTAAGGGACTCACAGAGGGCTGGAGAAGCAAGCTCCCCTGGCATTGGAATGTGGGGACTAAGTAAGGCTCTCTCCCCAAGGGTGGCCAGGCACCATGTGAACGGCCAAGGGGTCTGTCTGCACGTAAGGAAATGGCACCTGCTCTTTAGTACCTGGGGGATGCCCTCCTCCTGCCCTTGGGAATCATTTCAGGTGATCTGTGTGCCAGGTTCAGAGGCCCTCAGACTTGGACGGAGCCACGGTGTCCCTGATTTGCAGCTTGCAGAGAACACGTTCTGCAATAACGCAACCTCCGTGACCATGTGAGTGAATTCCTCTAAGTTCACTTTCGTCAGCCTCCCTCCCTGTGGGTTCTGCTTCTCTGGAGAACTAGTGCAGCCACGCTACCCTGTGGGGACACTGCTGGCCATGCCCACCTTCCCAAAGCTTTATCTGCCCAACGTTGCTTGATGCCTTCTTGCCTACGACAGAAGAGAAGGGGGCCATGAGGCCTTCAGGGCAGAGCCCAATGCTGTTCCAAGCACAGGCGCTTTGTCATTTGTGGAGTAAGTAAAAAACTAATCACCTACCGATGACTCTTAAAAGTACAGTGTGCCTCGGGGGCAGCCTTGGAAACATGTTAACACAGGCCTCTGGAAAGACCCTGGGCTAGCTCATCTTCCGATGACCAGCTTAGGGCCATGGTGAGTCCCTCAACTCTTGAGTGGCTCCCCTGCCTGCAGCTAGGATATGAACCTCAGAGGCTACAGTGAAGATGCTGTGTCCCGGCTGAGACCTTGCAGTCCAGCAGTGTAGCAGCTGCGCACTGAAGTCTAGCTCAGTTAGAGGACCCCTCCCCCCCACTGTAACAGTTCAGCACCTAGCTCCTCAAAGAATGGCCATATGCTCCTTTTCTTATGACTAAGCACCACACCCTGCAGGGCATCACCCCATGGCTCTGTGGTGACCCTTCCTATGGACCTGACAAAGTTCCTGTGATGTATCATGTTAGTTCACTCCTTCCACTGTACACTGTAAAGCAATACTAAGCCAAGGCCACACATGGTCCCATCTTGACCAGCAAAAGACGTGGGGGACTGGGCCAGAGGCTAAGGAAGGATACACAGAACGAGGATGGGTGGCAGGACCTGGACAGTTCAGGTTCAAATCCCCCAACGACACAGCTTCTTGTCTGGGAGCCTGGGTGCTCACTTGTAGATAAAAAGTACTGAGTACAGGCCAGAGAGGTGGCTCAGTGGTTGAGAGCACTGGCTGCTCTTCCAGAGGTCCCGAGTTCAATTCCTGGCACCCACATGGTGGCTCACAACCATCTATAATGAGATCTGGTGCCCTCTTCTGGCCTGCAGGTGTACATGCAGGCAGAGCACTGTACACACAATAACAAATCTTAAAAAAAAAAAAGTGTTGAGTGCAAAGAGGATGCTGCAGTGTGTGAGGGGACACACAGCCCTGGCTGCATGGCTTCTAATCCTCAAGCCTTCTGAACATCTGTGAGAAATTGAGGAAGCCACAAAGCAAGAGAGGGCCTGGCCTGTGATGCGGACTGAGCCCGAGAAAGATGCCTGTGTCTACTTGACTGCATCTGGAATGCGCTAAGAGACGTCTCCAGGTAGGTCTACCAAGACATTTCCAGGAACTGGGGATGAAGACAATTGCACAGATGTGCAGAGGTCAGAAGGAAAGCTTGGCTGCTTGCTGGCTGCCTTCACTCCTTGGTCAAGGGTACACGTATACGGTGGGGCAGCCATTCTTTGCTGACATCAGCCCCCAGCCTGTTTGGGTTCCAGCACAGACTGAAGAGCTGGGTACTCTAGGAATGCTCTAGGCCTTCGGAGGCATCTCCTTCTTGGACTCAACAGCAACTAGGCTGGGCTCTTAGCCTCTCCAGCACGCACACTGATGTGGACACCCAAACATTCTAATAACACCCCCACCCTGCCCAGGTCTGTTCCTCTAAAACACCTGCTAAACACGGCAGTCCTAGGCTGCCAGATGAGTTCCGGATCCTCCACGGCTGATGGCCTGACATGTATTTCATGGATGACTGTCAGGTCACTTTCCAAGCCTGCTCCCATGAGACGTGCCTACTGGTCCTGTTCCTGCCTTCTGCCGATTGGCTGGTTGTCCCTTACAGAAGCTGCATTTTCTGCTGGGCATGTTGCCAGCCCAGCTTCCAGGAAAGCGAAGGCATAAACCTGTCCTTGCAGGACTCAACTGGCTATAGGCGGCATGATGGGGGAAGGCAGTGACCCCTCTCAGAGTTGAGGAGGTGGGCTGGCAAGCATGCCTAGACTTGCGTGAGCAAAACGACCCACACCTGCCCACCCGCCTGTCACAACAACAGAGGTGGCAGAGGAAGCCCACGTCCCTCCAGGCCGAGCTGGACACGGCCACCAAAGTCTTAGAGCTATAACGCAGTCTTCCCTTGGCCCATCCTCTCCTGCCCGGGCAGTGCCTCTCTCTCTACCAGAAGCCTCAGATTCAGGCTACCAAGGTGACTCAGCAGGTAAAGAATTTCCCACTCAGCCTGACCACCGGAATTTGACTCCTGGGGCCCACATGGTGGAGGGAGGGAACCAACCACCTCTGCAACTTGTCCTCTGAGCTCCACATGCGGCGCCTAAGTAGATTAAAAATTAAATTTAGAGGCTAGAGAGAGCTGGGCAGTTAAGACCCTTTGCTGCTCTTGCAGAGGACCTGAGTTTGGCTCCCAGCACCCGCAGGAGGCGGTTGACGACCACCCGTACCTGTGACTCTAGGTCCAGGGAACCCAGTGCCGCCTTCTAGCCTCCAAAGCTACCCACGCACACCTGGCATACAGTCACACAGAAACATACATGCCACACACATAAATAAAAACAACAGAATAATACATCTTTACAAATTATACTTTAAAAGGCCTCAGGGAAAAAAAAATAAAATAAAAGGCCTCAGGATGTCTAGGGAGACTGTCTGCTCACTCCATCCCCTTGATTTTGATCTCTGGGGAGCCACCAGGCCACACGAAACGAACCGAGGCAACAGTTTATCCAGCTAGACGCTGTAGGAACCTGGCAGCCACTCAGGGATCTCTACCCAGGCCTCTCACGGTATCCCGGGCCTCTCACAGGCCCGCCACGACCAGCCACATTTGCCCCCATCACAGACAGATAGCACCGTAGGTCCAAGACCCTAGATCTCCTGGTGGTGGTGATGGGTGGGGGAGGGGCACCTTGTCACTGGGGAGGGGTAGGAGAGGGATAGAGGGGACTTTGCAGCCATGGGCGACCTGATGTAACAATTTATTTAGCTCTCTGCCCCTCAGGTTACTGCCCGCAGAATGGGGCTCCTAATGATGAGGGTAGAATGAAGGAAGCCTGGTACTGAGTGAGGGTGGTAGTGGGTCTCTGTTACCACTTGTCCTTGGTTCCTCTACAGTACCACACTTGTGCGTCTTCCCTGAGTCCTCCGTTTCCAGCAGTGCCTGTGACAAAGCTCTCCCTGAGCTCTAGGGTCCAGGAAGGCTCATACTATACCCTACACCCCCAATTTCCCTGCTTGAAAGGACATCCATCTCTCCTCTCACCACGGTGACGCCAACACCAAAACTCAGTGCCTCCGGTCCCTATTTCCCAAGGACACCAAAGCTCCTGAGAGGTAAATATTTACATGGGTGTTTTAGTGCCGACTTGCTGCCTACGAGCTAGAAGCAACTGTCTACATTTGTCCCCTGGGCTCTGCAAGGCCTGAAGTGGTCGAATTCTCAGTTAGAAAGGGCCTCAGGGGGGGGTCAGGCTCTCTCGTCCCAAGCCTCAAGGGCCGGGGCTCTGTGCGTGCGTGCGTGTGTGTGTGTGCGCGTGCGTGCATCCCATGATAATGGCCAGGGCTTCCTGTGTGTGGGGGCATCCCATGATAGAGGCTGGGGCTCTGTGTATATGTGTGTGTGTGTGTGTGTGTGTGTGTGTGTGTGTGTGTGTGTGTGTGTGCGCGCGCGCGTGTGTGTGTGGCATCCCATGATAAGCTTGTCTTCTGGGAGGGCAGTGCTAGGAGCTTTGTTCACAAAACAACATCACGCAGAGAGCAGCCCTGGGTGTGGCTGCAGCAGACAGTGGTCACTATGGATGAGGAGGGAGTAGGGCCAGGTACCAGATGCAGACAAGCAGTGTCCAAGCTCCCGGTCAGGCTGTGGCAACCCTTCTCCATGCATAGAGATGGTGCCTGCATTTTCCAAGTAGCCCTGGTTTTAGCTGTAACGTCTTTTCTTCCAATTCAGTCCTTCAGAGACCCTGATAAATGAGGCCTGCAGCAGGAGACCCTGTAGGCTTACCCTGCTTTCCTGGGCTCAGCTTGTGTAGCTGGGCCCTGCTGAGTACCTCTGAAGGCAGACTTGGGGTATCCGCATTGCTGGGGGGACAGTAATAAGACAGCCATCTGTCCACTCCCCATGACTGAGACTGCTTCTATCAGCAAGGTCCCAGAGGGATTCAGACATGAGCAGGCACACCCTCCCCTCACATGTACACATGGTCCCCAGAGACAGGACACAGGGTGCCTGGGCTGGCTCGGATTCTACTGTAGGTACCCGTGTAAGCCACAAGCCTAGAGTCACATTAAAGGTGGCTAGGCACGCAGGAGGTGACGTCAGGAGGTGACGTCTGCTGGCCAGATCACCCATGGAACTTGGCCCTAAGACACACAGAGGACCCCACCAAACAACAGGGAGAGCATAAACAACCCCACAGAGGGAACCGAAGGCCAAGTGCACAGACAGGTCACGGCAGAGAGAGCCTCGACAGTCAACACGTGAGCCCCGAGGCCACTGGTGTTTATTTCAGAGCAGACAAACCGCATGCAGGGCCTGTTCTGGGCCGAACGTGGAATACTCCGACTTACTGGATGGGGTATACAGGACCACAGACAGGTGCAGCTTTAATAAGCGAGACGGTGGCAGGCAACATGAAATGAAGCTCCCTCTAGGCTGCTTACAGAACAAAGCCGAGAAAACAGGAACTGTGTCTAGACAGCCATGGGGCTGAATTGGGAGGGGGATGGATTAAACATGCGCATCATGGACCAAGCGGGGAGGAAACACCTCAGAGGCAGGCTGGGCGCAGACAGCAGGTTGCAGGAGGCCAAGTACAGTTGGATGCAGGGCCCAGAAAGCTTGCGACATCAAAATAGCTTAGTGTGTGGTTTAAGGAGATACAAACCACAGCCAGCAGGCCGGGTAGCTGTGGAGAGGCTCCACCTGGGGCCTACAATGGGTTAACAGTGGATTTACCCCCAGCAGGCTCTTCACTGTACCATTGCAGACTCCCGTGGGGGTGATTAGAGCCTGGGCTTGCCCCAAAGCCACATTCCAAGAAGCATGCCCCATGGGATGCTCACCTTTCCTACCTCGAGCTCCTCAGTTCCTGTAGGTCTGTCTGTCAAGTGTCTCAGAGGGGAGTCAGTCCACAGACACCAGGCTCTACATGCCTTGTCTCCAGTTGGGCTAGGGGATGTAGCTCAGTTGACAGAGTGCTTGCCTAGCATGTGGAGGCCTGAGTTCAACCCCCACCCCCAACACTGATTTAAGCATGCATAGTGGTGTATGCCTCTAACCTCAACATTCAGTGTGAGATCAGTTCAAGATCACCCTCTGCTACCTGCGGGAGTTCAAGGACAACCAGGGATACACACGAGACCCTGCCTAGGCTTTAGCTGCTGGCTTCAGATCTCACGGGGTCATGAAGTAAAGTCAAGAGATGGCTCTGGGGCGGGGAGTCCCTTGTTTCTGTCCCCACTAATGGCAAGATTCATTGGAACCCCTCAAAGAAACAGGCCCATGGGGGAATTGTATGGGCAGGTCCTGGTTTCTACCCCTGTTGCAGGCACAGTCAAGGTGACAATTTACAAAAGGGAAAACTTCTCAACAGATGTTGTGAAGCCCATGGAAGGCAAAGCTGGGACTGTACTTGGTTGGACCAGCTTTAAGCCTGGATCCCGAACCTACTCTGCGATCACCTCACTATGGCCCTGTGGATGCCTGCCACTCCCAGCTCCTGCTCTCCTGGATCTGTCTCCCCAGGGGTGGCCCTGTTGGGCTCTAGTGCTCACCATTCCATGAGGGAAAACGTGGCTTTTGAGTGGTTCAGACAGGGAACAGCCAAGCTGGACCCTATACTGTTCTGACTCCAGATGCACACACGAGTCCCTGTGGCGTGCGCAGTTTCTGAGAGAGTGGCTGGTTAGCTGGTAGAGGACCTTATGCTTAAGTAGCCTGACCTACGATGGCAGAGGCCTGCCATGAGGGGGAGGGCCGTGTACCTGCTCATGACTGGGGGTGGGGTAGGGTGGGGGGGGGAGTGGGGAGTTAGATGCCTCTGGCCACTGACCTCTGTGCTGTACCATTCTGTAACCCATTAATTCCCAGTTTAACATGTCCACTTACTATCTTTCCAGACAACTGATTTGTTCTGATGTTCCTCACTGCTGGGGAACATTCTCCATGTAAACAAACGGAAGCAATTCTCCGTTCATGGCCTTCAAAGCTGGGCCAGATGCCGGGCTGTGGGAATGGCTTCTCTCCAAAGCACATGCGCAAGGCCGCCCAGCAGTGCCCACCATGGTACCAAAGACATCCTGCTCTCCAGATGGGGAGCTGGGCCCTCCCTGCTGGCAGACTGTGGAACTCTAGTGGTCATGAGTGGCTGCGGCTCCCACAAGAGGGAGGCACTGTGAGGTCACCTGTCCTTCTCTAGATCCCCGTGGTGGACAGATATCTCTACTATAAAGCTGGAGATGTGTCCTACTGAGTCCCAGAGTCACTGGCTCTGGTCACAAGGCAGAAGAGGCTCCCTCTTCTTTCAAGGGTTCAGCTTCGGAACCCCAGGCAGGCAGGCAGGTTACTGGTCCCTAAGCCCTGTGTGTACAAAAGATCTGAACATTCCTGGAACTTGGATTTTGTTTCCTGTGACAGGCTGCCCAGGCCAAAGTCTGTGGCTCAGTGAATCCGTGAATGAATAACTGGGGTAACTGGGCGTATGGGTGGAGCCCCCCCAAATGATCCAACTGCCTGGCTGGTATCTCAGGTGGAGCATGAGCCAGCCAGAGAGGGTAGAGAAGCCTCCTCAACATGAATGACTAGGTGTGTAGACTAAAAGCAGCAGGAAAGGGGTGCTGGGGGCGGGGGTGCCTCTAGCCAAGCCCCCATGCCCAGAGAACGGGCCTGGCCTCAGAGGGGCCAGTGGTAGAGGAAAGAAGGCTTGCCCAAGACAGGTTTGCCAGGCCCCAGCTTCCCACCAAGGCTGACGCAAGGCGTACTGTCTCCAGTGGAAACTACCTGGAAGCTGGAGAGAGACTTTTCTCTGGGTCAGAGGTCGGAAGTGAATGGCTTTTAGACTTCCTGTGTGTGAAAATGCACATGCTGTTTCTGCAAAGTGACAGGGCCTGTACTCTGGGGACTTGGGACGATACCAAAGCAGGAAGGGGCATTTTATTCAGGGACAAACAAGACCAGCAGCTCAACAGCCAGCAAATGACAGGCCTGAATTCTAAGGCAGATGAGACACTAATGCCTGGGTTGTTTCTCTCACTTGGGCTATCTCTAGGTCCCGCTCTGCTCTTGTTCATCCCTGTCACCAACTTTGGGTAGCATGTCCAAACCTTAACTGGTTCCAGAGGGCAGTTTCCTCCATCGGGCAAGACCCTACCTACAGGAGAGGTTGCTGCCCAGATCACTTCCCACTGGCACCACACACACCCTCCTCTCCACTCCCAGACTAACATACTTTCCCTTTAACACAAATGCAAAATAAAAAAGTCTTGGGTGTGGTGGCACACACCTTTAATCCCAGCACTCAGGAGGCAGAGGCAGGTGGATTGATGTGAGTTCGAAGCCAGCCTGGTCTACAAAGCAAGTCCAGGACAGCCAAGGCTACACATAGAAACCTTGTCTCGAAAAACAAACAAACCAACCAACCAACCCACTTCAGATTGGAGCCTGGCCTGATGAACTCACCTGGCCCTCACTCTCACTGTTCTGTAAGCATAGCCTCTTGTGCTTTACTCTTTTCAAACCCTCTAGGTGAGTGGGGAACCCAGTGGCTTCATGTCTGTTCTGGAAACATCTCTCAAGTCCTTTGCTTTGGGGACAAAAGAGAAAGGCTGGAAAAGCACCTGGCTTCCAGCTCACCCACTCAGTGTGCAGAGTGCCAAGCACTCAGAGACAGGTTGGCACGTCCCCATAGCACGGCCTCGGACCCCGTCTGCCCTTTCCAGTGTATGAGGTGGAGTGGGCAGCCTAGTGCTAAGGAACCACTGGCCAATAGTCCAGCCATGCAGGGCAGGCTACTAGAAGCTGCCCTGTGCCGCCATGGCTGGTCTCTGCTGACCATCAGCAGACTTGCCAGTGTTCCCTTTTTCAGAGCCAAGAGGACATGGCTTGATTCCTGCCCTACAGCTAGCTAGTGAAAGGCTGTCAGGTGGTTTCTGGTAAGCTGATGACTCGGGTTTCATGTACAAGCATACATTTCTGCCCAGGTATGGGAAGCTTAGATGCCCTGGGGACAATCATTCCCACAGGGGCAGGAGACAGTAGAGGGCTGGTTGAGGCACCGAGCTCAGGATAGACAAAGACCCAAATGCTGCCCCAGCCTTTCAGGTTTAGACTCTGATGAGTCTAAGTGGGCCAGTCTTCACACACCTGCTTTGTGGGGGTGTTGATGACTATCTCCCAGTGTTTCCTGTTGCTACAATGAAATCCCTGGGGCTGGGTGCTTTCCAAAGCAAAGTTTACTGACTCAGTTCTCAGGGGTTCAAGGACATACATGATGCCAGAAGCAGCTCACCTTTAGTGACAGCCTTATGGTGCACAGCTGACATCATGGCGGGACCACGTGCAAGAGAGATCACATGGCTGGACAGGAAGCCCAGATTCACTCTGTCAAGAACTAACTGGGGCCTCCCTATCCCTTTTCAGGAAGATGTCCTCACAGAACCAGATACCTAGGCTCCACCTCTTAAAG
The DNA here is from genome assembly GCF_964271855.1 of Acomys minous. NCBI lineage: Eukaryota > Metazoa > Chordata > Mammalia > Rodentia > Muridae > Acomys > Acomys minous. The sequence continues at coordinate 58,568,946 of NC_140495.1, forward strand.
GTCCAAGCTTCACAGGAACTGAGATTGTCACTAAGAGCTTGAGGACAAGTGTTCCCCAACCCCGGCACCTCAGTCTGCCCTCTGACCCCTGTTGAAGACGTCCCTAAGCAGGTGGGGAGGTAAGTAGGGTAACAGGACACATGTCTTATTACCTTATTACTCATATCAATGGTATGAGTAGGGCAGGTATTTGCAGTAGAAAACATAAGTGCTTTGGGGGAACCAGTAAGGTGGATGGTTCAGTAGATAAAGGGTGCCTGCCATAAACCCTGGGGACTTGATCACCTGGACCCGCGTGTAAGAAGGAGAGAACTGACTTTCACAAGCTGTTCTCTAGCCTTGGATGCATGTCCATGTTGAGTATACACACACACACACACACACACACACACACACACACTACATAAGTGAAATAATAATAGTGCATTTTAAAATAAGAGTGGGGCCGGGCATGGTGGCCCATGCCGTTAATCTCAGCACTCGGGAGGCAGAGGCAGGTGGATCACTGTGAGTTTGAGACCAGCCAGGTCTACAAAGTGAGTCCAGGACAGCCAAGGCTACACAGAGAGACCCTGTCTTGAGAAACCAAAAAAGAAAAGTGGCTTCCTGGTTGGGGCCTGGTTTTTAAAGGAGAAGAATAGAAAAATGTGTTGTTACTGTTTGTGCAGCGCAAGCTAGAAATCACTATATAGCCAAAGACCATCCGACCTTTGACCCCCATGTTCCCATTCTCTGGAGTGCTGGAAGTAGAGGGGCACACCCCCACATCTGGTTTGATGTTGTACTGGGGACAGGACCTAGGGTCTCCTGCATGATGGGCTAGCACTCCACCAACCGAGCTGCATTCTTAACCTGAGAAAACTTTTTAAAGCCACAAGCGTGACCCTAGGGAGGCGGCAGCCGGGAAGGGTACTCTGATGGCGCAGGCTGGGGTGCACGAAGCAAGAACATCCCCAAGCGTAAGGTGACATGGATGCTTTCCATAGCTGCACATTCTACTCAGAGGAATTCCCAAAGGGGTGTCCACTCGGCACTCATTCCTTATAGAAGTAAAGTACTTAGCATGTGGCAGCTAAACACCGGCACACAGAGGGCCCGGCTGCAGCTGCCATAGGCTGAGCTCGGTATAACCCACAGCGAATACGCAAAACCGCAGGAGGGGAATACGGGCTCCTCTCGGCTCACAGAACACCATCTCGACAGCAGAAGACTCAAGGCCTCTTACTGTAACGCCAGACTCCTCCTCTTCCTCTCTACTGGGCCCAGTAGGTCTGGACTGCCGGAACCAACCTAGAGTAGCAGCCACACTTCCCACCCCTGGCCACTAATGAAGTCACGAAACTGAGCCCATAGGCACCAACTGTGGAACTCACTGGCCCCCAGGGGCATGCTGTGTCCACTGGAAGAAAGAGCTCTCTGAAGCAGAGAGTCATATTGTCAGACTAGAGCGGGCCCAGGTGCCAGCGGTCCTCGGTACCAACCATCCCGTGGCAGCTCCATCTGGCCGAGGCCAGGCAGCAACCTTTCTGTCTCCCCAGACCGGCCTCGTAAGCACACAGGCTTATGCTAGCAGATGTGAGACATCTGTAGCAGACAGAGGCCACAGAAACCTCCAACGCTCTGCTCACACACCTGTCCCCCTACCAAGGCAGGAAGTACAAGGGATGCTGTTCGTTATAAACCTAGGAAGGAGCGGAAGACCTGTCCAGCCCCGTCAGCCACCCAAATGTGTGCCCAGTTCAGAGCAGCCACAGGCAGATGTGCCACAGGGAGGTTGGGAGCGGGGTAGCCATTTGTCCAAGCATAACCCTGAGGGCAGAGAGAAGGTGAAGAGAACACCCACCCTACCAGTTCTTAAGGGGTCTGGAGAGGAAACAGGCCTTACAGAGAGATACTGAGTGTCACTTAACACCAGCCACCCTGCCATCAAGGGCTCTGCCCGTGTCCTGACAGTGGCAGGGTCCTGGGTACATGGGGGAGTAAAGCTCTTGCCCAGGACAGGACTCAGTGGAGGAACTCAGATGTAGCCCCTGAGCTCAATGTATAAGTCTCCTAGGTTAGCGCGCGTGTGTGTGCGCATGTGTGTGTGTGAAACTATATACCTAGTGCCTAGGAAAGAAACAAACAGACTGAGGTAGAAGACAGTAACAGAGGAACCCACCAGTATCACCTATTAGGTGGCACAGTTAGAGGCTTTCAGAAGCAAGGGCCCTAGAAGCCCCTCCCCCACCTAGCCCACTGTTGTTGAGTCAGCAACTTCCTGGCTGGGGGTTAACAGTCCACACAGCATTTTTCATCCCCCCCCCCCCCCCCGCACCCTATGCAGGCAGTGGAGGCCTGTGCCCAGGGTCTGGGGGACCACCCAGCTCCCCTGTTCCTGTTCCTCTCATTCACAGCCATGAGGCCACCTGAGACTCCAGCCAAGGGTGCACTGGCGATTTTCACCCTGGGAACCCAATGGGCTGCCAGAAAAGCACCCTGGCTACAATCTGTCCGTACGGGGTAGGCTCACTCCAAAGCTATGGCCTCTCTAGTAGCTCTAAGAGCAGCGTGCAGTTTGCCTGCACTGCCTATAAATAGGATGTTTCAAGCCCCACATCCTGCAAGAGAGAGGGCCCCCGTGGGCCTGGGGCTGGTGGGCCAGGGGACAGCTGCTGCAGACGGGTCCAGCTCCATCTAGCCCATGGCTTAAACCACTGGCTGCTGTATGTGTGCACAGCAGAGCTACTGTGGACAGCAAGCAGTTTCAAGGGCCCAGAAAGGAGACTCTGGGTTCAGGATAGGGCCCTGGAAACACCTACCTCCATTGAGACTGGGAGCTGCAGGGGGTGGGGCGCGGGGGGTATATGGCAAAAGAAAGTAGATTTATCACTCAGCTCTGGTTATCTTGGTGTTCTGATGGTTTGGGAAATAAAGGCTTGGGACTGGAAAGCAAGCAGCCCACCAACAGCTCCAGGCTGGCTGGACCCTGGACGCTCCCTCCCAACACCACCAGGAAGCCAGCGGGTTCCTGCCCCAAGAGTACCAAAGAAATAAGCGACATCAGTCAAGACTAGCCCACGCCCACTTCCCAGCTCATCTGGAAATTCAGTCCTACAGTGAATATGGAAGAGAAACAAAGGCAGGCAAGAAACCGTAATTCCTGGGCCCTTTCAGGGGTGAGGTGGTGGGTAAGGGGAAGATGATCCCAAGAAGCATCTGTGAGCCACCAACATGGCCTACGATCTCAACTTTACAAAGTGCTTCCTGACCGGCTAGCCCAACCCGACCGGCCCCCACCCGCAACAAGGAGGAGAACCAAGGGCCTTGCTGGAAAGTCCCTGGCTGCAAAAGTAGCCTTAACTGCCTCAGCTATCCCTAATCTGGTTGATGGATAGGTTTCCAGGGAAGGCAGTCCCCAGCCCGAGGCTTTTGTTCCACTTCTGTGGCTGGGGTAGCCAGGTACTACTGCTGCCTTCTCCCCGCCTTCAGCCCGGTCATACGGGCCTTTGTTCTACCTGCACACACCGGCAGGCAGAGCCCACCCCTTTCCCGGCAGCTCCTCCCTGGGCTGGCGGGCACCGGAGGGCCTGAAGAGATCCCTCAGGTGCAAGGAAAGAGAACTGTATTTCTCTTGCTCCTCTTTTGGTACTAGACAGGTACGGGCTACACACACGCACACGCAAACACACCTGTTTTTCTGCCTCTAGACTCTAGACTGAACCCTTAGTCCCCCAAGGTTTCTCTCTCAGGCTAGCAAGCAGTGCAGCGCAGGTGAGGTGGACAGAGGGCAGCAGGCGGTGACCCAGGAGGAAGTCTGGGCACTGCGCAGCCAGGCCAGTGGTGAGGAGAGGCACAGAACAGAGGGTGAAAGGAAGGATCAGAGGTCAGGAGTGGCAGCTGCAGGGACAGATGAGATGGGATACGGAACATCGGAAGGAGCCCCAAGAGACAGATCTGGCCCCGGCTTTAGGGCACTGCCTCCCCCGCCCCCCCCCCGCCCCACCTCCCACCCCCATCACACTAGCCCGCAGCGGGCGCTCACCTGGGCGAACGAAGACCTGCTGGGTCGCGGCGGTCTAGCACACCGGGCACACAGTTGGTGAGTTCGGTCCAGTCAGCGTGGAGCCCGCAGCTCCAGCCAGTGGAGAAGCGAGAGAAGAGCCACGTCTCGCGGCGATTGGGCCGATAGCAGGTGCACTTCTTCTGGCCCGGCCGACAGTCGCAGGGCACCTCGAGGCGCACGTTCTGCACAAGGTGGCGGCCGAAGGTGGTGCCGCCGGTCTTCTGGATGTGCAGGAAGACGATCACGTCGTCGCCCTTCATGTCGAAGCGCAGAGAGCGCTCCAGCTCGCGCACCGGGAAGTAGTACTTTTTCTCGTAATGTGGGTCCGGCGTGGGGAAGAGGTCCAGGTCGTCGGGTGGCGCGCGGCCACCGGGCGCGCCCAGGCTCAGCCCCGGGCCCGCGTACTGGTATAGGATGAGCATGAAGCACGCCGAGCCCGCCACCACCAGCACGAACTTGCTGGCGCGCTCAACCATGGTCCTGCCGCCGGCGCGCCGCCGCCGCATGTGTCACCATCGCCGGCGGCCCGGGCGCCGGGCCTGGGAGGGCGGGGGGCGCAGCTGCTCCGCCACCGCCGCCGCCGCCGCCGCCGCCCGCGCTCTGGCCCGGCCGGGCTACTCGGCGCCCAGGCTGTGCGCAGCGTCGCGGGCCCCGGGCCTCCGCGGCGCCGTGGCTGCTCCCCGCCCCGATCCCCGGCTTGGCTAGCGTACAGCCCGGCCCCCGCCACAGCGCCCCGCAGCCTCGCGCGCCGCCACCCGCCCGCAGAGCCCAGCGCCGAGAACGCTCTGCACCGCCCCGTGCGCCGCCGCGTCTCCGCAGTCCGTCGCGGCCCCGCCCCGGCCCGCCCCCGGCCCGCCCTCGCGGCGTCTCTTGCTGTCGCCGCCCGCTCCGATCCTCCGCTCCGCCTCTGGAGCGCCCTGTTGGGGGAGGGGGGAGGAGACCAAGGCACCGGCCAGTGCTCGGCGGCGCCGGGTCGCGTGTCTCTCACACCGTCATCGCCGATTGCTACGGAAAGGGAATCTGTTCCAGCTCGCAGACCTGTGGCTGGAGACTGGGTTGTCCCGGGCCCCGGAGTGGGTGGTTCTTTTGGGCCTTGGCAGTGGCTTTGGGAGCCCGAGTCTCTTGACCTTCTCTGGTCCGGACAGTTTGTCTGACCTGTGCTGGCTCCCAGCGGAATACGGAGGCTTTGACCTTCACACTAAAGGACCTGAAGTTCCACGTTCGAGAGCGCTCGAAGTCGGGACCACCAAGCAGTTTGGGGCTACCAACGAGGGTGGGGGAAGGAAAAGAGAGGTTGAGGGCATTGATGCGAGTGTTAAGTGGACTTCACCATTCTCCTGGTGGCAATAGGGACAATGACCCAAAGCCCTCAATGAAGATAAGCAAACATCCCAACTTCTTTGACATTTTGAGGTTGGCAGCAGGACCTCCAGCCTTGACTGATGGTCGGCCTGCAAGTGGGGTGCAGCCTGGGCTCTGGCCTGCAAGCTGGGTGCTCTGTTTTAAGTTTTGCCTCTTGGTAGAGCCTTCAGCGTCTGAGCAAAAACATGTGATGGGTTCGCTTGCAGCAACGCCCTGTAAGTCTGCACTGCAGTCAACCAAGTCCCGTGCAGGAATACTGAGTTTTCGCTTCTGTAGAGAGGTTATTCTGTCTAGCCTGTGCTTGCTAGGCTTGCTTGTGGGATTGGGCGTAGTTTATGCGCCAGGTTTAGGGGAGGATTTCCATAGCCAGGCAAACCCTTTCCCCCTCTGTTCCTGGCCACATGAAGCTCCTTGCCTGGCCCCGTGCTCATCTCTGCTCCCCAAGGCCAGAGGGCAAAGCAGAGGGTCACCAAACGCTCTTTATTGCCAAGTGGCCCCAGAACATTCCAGAGAAAACCACCTATGCTTGGCTGTCTCAAAGGGAAAAGCGAAGACCCACGAAAGCAGAAGTCTGGGACAGGTACCCAGTGGTAACCACAGACCCTCGGGCCAAGGATGGACAACATCTCATCCAGAGAAGATGTTTCTTCAGACTTCATTGTTGCCAAAAAACGATTGAAGAGCCTCCCTTAATAGCCAGGAAGCTCTCTGTCTCTTCCTCAGTCTTCTGATTTAAGGCCAGGTGCAGATTGATACTCGGGTGAATGGAAGCTACCCGGAAGGCAGGTCCCCCCAGTCTTGGGTCAGGGAGTGAGGCTTTTGCAGCCTGACTAGCCAGGCTTCACCAGGCTCTTTCCCTTGTTCAACTGGCGGAAATGTGACACTGAGGGTTTGCTGTGGATTGCCAGTGAGACCGATGAGGCCCAGCTGTCATCTGGCACTCAGGAAGGGCTCCATTTGCTGTTTCCTTTCTCTTTCTGGTAGCCAAGGCTCCCCATAGCCCTAGGAGGGCACACGAAGCGGAGGAACACCCCCCCCCCCCCAAGCGGTCCTTGGAGGCAGTGCCCAGCCTCAGTGTATGATTCTACTTAGTCCCCTACCTTTGTCCTCAAAATGCAGACTTCAGAACTCTGAGCTAATATAGAAGAAAAAGAAAAGGACGGGGCTAGTGGTAGGATGTGATGACCCAAGAGAACAGATCACCGTACTTGTGTTGGAGAAAAGATTAAGATTTCATTTTTAACAAGCTAACACAATTCCCTACCCACCATGTGTCTTTATAGTCTGAGAACCAGGAGATCAATCTCCACAGCCCCGCCACCCCATGGCGTGCAGTCCCGCGGGCGGACACGCGGGGGCACAGCCACCGGCTGCTCCCTGGTTTAGCAGTTGACATTGTAAAATTGGGGGATTTTCCACACTTGCTTCCCTGGTTCTCCGTCGGCTGTCTGCCCATTGTTTCTGAAGGAGTGGAGGGGGCAGTCACGTTGTCTTTAGAGCCTCCCCTGGGGCTGCAGGCAGGGAGCAGAGAGAGGTTTTGCTTGAGGACAAAGTTTTAAAGGTGACTTGGTGTAGCCATGGAATCTCAAGCTAATGGACTGAATCCAGAGCTGCTACTGTTAGGGGCCAGGGAGCCGAGCTGGGCCGCTCTCGTGGAATCTGAGCCCATCAGTCCCCGTAGACCCCGTCTGCTCTGTGTACCCTCTGCTGTCCCCTGGTCTCTTTCTTGGAGCTCCCAGCATCCTCCACCGGACAACCTTTTCTCCCGTTCCCTTCCCTCCCAGGGCAGAATTGTCCTGTGTTTGGGTGGGCCCCTGCTCCAGAACTTCGCAGTGCTCTATCAACGTCTTCCGCAAAGGCCTGCCTGCTCGGATCCAAGGAGAACATACATGATCAAGTTGACTCCTAAAAACCTCTACTTCCGGCGGACTTGAAGTGGTGACCAGAGCCCCTGGAATGCCTACTGTACCCTCCTTCACCGGAGTCTGAAGAGTCTACTGCAAGCTGGCGCCACCCCTGAGGAACCACCCGCTTCCCTGCTGGAGGCTGCCTGTGTAAGGGGGACTATGGCACTTCTTGGCATCACTGGCCGTGCATCCAGGAGTGGAAACTTAACTCCAAGCCCCTCTTTCTCTCTTAACCTTTCCAGCGCTGACCCTCTCTTCCCACGGCACATCTCTGAGACTGGCAGCTCCCCAGTGGCAGGCTGGGCAAGGGACGAGACCTGAGCAGCCGTACTGTAACCCAAAGGGTTTTACCTGTTTGTTGCATGTGTGCATACATTTGCACGCATGTGCGACTGTTGTGCATGTGTGTGTCTATGCATTTTCCTCCTACGTAAGGAGGCACGCACGTGCGCTTGAGTGTGTGTGTGAAGGTCAGGGTTTGACAACATGTGTCTTCCTTGAGTCTTGCTATTTTATTCACTGAGTTGGGGTTTCTTGCTGTCCCTGAGGTTTTGCTAATCTAGATAACCCCTTGCTTTGGGGGTGCCCTATCTCTGTCTCCCAAGACTGGGGTTACAGGCAGGCCACCATGACCGCCTGGCTTTTTACATGGGCTTTGGGGATTGGAACTCTGGCCCTCACACTTCTACAGCAGTGTTATCAGACCCCTGCCTGGTCCTTTCTGCATGGAACATCTGCTGGAACCTGCCTTGAAAAAGTGTGTGGGGGGGTGCCTTCTACCAGATTCCTGCCCAGGCTTTTCTTTTCCCAGAAGGGGCCCTGGCCCAGCTGAGGTAAGGGAGCCACAGGGGAGGATATAGTGGGTGCTATGGAGCCATGAACCCTACAGCCTGAGACAAGCCACCTGGACCAGAAGGTCTTGTTGTTCTGTTTGTGCCTGGCCTTCCTAGAGCCACCCTGGGCAGGCACAGAGGGTGTCTGTCCTGCCTGTGCCCCACAGAGCCTGTATTAGCACTCTGCAGCCTTGCAGCTCACATCCTTTGTCTCCTGCACTGGATGACTCCTCTTTTCACCTGAGAAGCCCTCTCTGTATCTCTCTTGTGGTAGAAGCTGTGCTTGCAGAGCTCCTCCCTTCCTGGCTGCCTTTCGCTGCTTCTCTCCACCGACATTAACGGTTGCTCTCCTAACAGGTTAACGTCAGCTGGGACTGAGTTCAGTGGGAGCTGCTTTCTTAGGGCAGGACTCTGGGGTTCATTGAGGGGAGAGCCAGTGTTTCAGAGATGGCCTTTGCCAGCAAGATCCTGGCCGTGGCGAGGGGTGCATTTACACTTGGGTGCACATGCGTGTGCATGCACACGGAAGCCGAAAGCCTCTGGTATTGCTCCCCAAAGACACCCACTGTGCTTTCTGAGACAAGGTCTTTTACTAGCACCCGGAGCTTGCTGATAGAGCTTGACTGGTTGATCAGAGCAGCAGGTCCATTTAATTCCACTCCAGGGCCAGGTTTAGAAGCATGTGTCACCATGCCTGGCTTTTGGTGGAGGTGCTAGAAATTGAACTTAGGCCCTCGTTATGGCATTTTACCAACTGAGTGATCTCTCCAGCACTCCCAAATAGCAACATTCCTGCCTCCATATCTAACCCTTGCCCTCATAAAGTGCCCTCCCCTAAGGGGTGGGTTTCAAATGAAGTGGGCTTGGTCTAGGGGTGCATACCAGTTTGGGGTGGAGGGGGAGGCTAGCAACCCACTGTGGGTCTAAGAGAAGAGTATCAGGCATGTGGGGTGACCCCTACATAATCCCACAGCACTCAGGAAACAGGGCACCACCTGATTATGCTTTTAACAGATCCTTGTAGCAGGGGCAGCCCCAGCAGGGGCCACCAGGAGCCAGGGCCTAAAGGACTAGGAGCACTCAGGGTGGCTCTCTTTCAGCAGTAGAGATTGGTGCTCAGGTCTGAGGGGTGGTCACTCAGCTCAGGGCTCTGTGTGTCACGTGACAATAGCTGGCCCTTTGGTAGCAGGGGAACTGTGTTCAGCCCTCAAGGGTAGCATTTGCTGCCCCCTGGGCATGCTGTGGGCGGGGACTTCTCTGTCTCCTCTTTGTGAGCTTGGGGGTAAACTCACACTGGTAAGGCCATACATAGAGCTTCAGGCTAAGCTGAATGGAGCTCAGGGCCCTACAGACACAGAGGCCTCCTGGCAAGTGCTGGGGGCAGGAATGGCTTTTGAGTGACCAGGGCTTTGCATATTTCTTCCACTTTTCCTAGCTAGGCTAGAGGGTCCAAGGATAGCCTTGGAGTCAGATTATGAGGATCAGCTCTGAGCTGAGGATGTAGCTTAGCTGCTTCAGTGCTCACCCAGTGTGTATTAATCCTCGTGCCTTACTTGGGTTCCCATTGCTGTGATAGAACGCCCTGTCCAAAAGCAACCTAGGGAGTAGAGGCTTTATGTTAGCTTACAGTTCCCCACCATAGCCCATCACTGAGGAAAGTCCAGAAGATTATACACATGGCTCCTTAGTTTGGAGAGAAGGATCCAGCAGTCACTCTAGGCTGTCCCTGGAGTCTTTGGTGCAAAGAGAGGGCCCAGAGGCTACTGTGCCCCAAATGGAAATGCAGAGCTCAGAGATCTAGGCTAAGGTAGGAAGGATGCTATAGATACACGGGGGCCAAGTTTTCCCCAGCACAGTCAAACCTGGGGCTGTCCTTGCAAGTCTCAGACCTGCCTGTACCCTAGGCACACACCTCTTGCAGGCTCAGAGCCTCACCGTGCTGGATTTTGGACACACAAGGAAATGCTTGCCCTTACATCACACACCCTCTAGCTTGCTGGGGGAGGGGGCTGTAAGATCCCCTAAATCTAGAAACTTCAAAGACTGTAAATGCCCTTGAGCCATGCAAATAGACAGCAGACTGTCCAAAGGGCCGAGTGGTTGTCTGATGACTTTGGGAGATAACAGCACAAGGCTCTGTAAGAAATCTAGGGCTTGCTTCTAATGTTCCCCAGGCCCTGGGGCTGTGGGACACCTGCTGTGCTTCTAGCTAGGGTTGGGGGGGGGATGGGGGTGGGACAGACTGGAAAGAGCAAGTCCACTGTGATGCCACCTGCTCTGTGTCATAAACAAAAGCTTAAGGCACAAAAGAAAGCCTCAGCAATTACTGGATCAGGCAGCTCCCTGGGGTGTGGCTCTGTCAGGTTTTCTGGCCTTCACAATGGATTGGCTCGCAGGCAGGTTGGAGCAGGTAGAGACAAAGTAGTGGTCCCAGTTCTGGTCTGGACAAGGTGGTTTAGACTCTTTTTTGTTGTTGTTTGGACCATTTGGATGGCATCCGAGACAGGCAGAGGAGGCTGGTGGAAGAAGGCGAGAGACCTTGAGAAGCTGATCTGAAACCCGGGGCTCAGAAAAACAGCAAAAAAAAAAAAAAAAGCTGGGTTATTTGGGCGGGGTCTTCCCCAAGAGGTGTGCCTCCTCTCTGGGTGTGGCTCCCTGGGTGTCTCTCCCCAGACCCCTACAGATGGACCATCTAGCGAGTTCCTGTCTAGATAGGCCAGCAATGCAATTGAGAATTCCAGGTGAGCTTTGCATCTCCTTCCAGTAAGGGCTGTGCTGTGATAACAGACTAGACTGGGACATTTCCTTTCCTGAGGCCTCTGCCCTGTCCCCACATGTCACTGGGTGGCACCAGCAAAGTGCACCCCCCACCCTTCCCCTACACACACTCAGAGTGGCCTAGCTTGTACAAGAGGTAAATCACTATGGCCCGTTGTGAGTACATAGTGTGCTTAGGGCTCATTAAAGAATCACAGATAGGCAGGAGGCTCTGGGCCTCACACTTCCCTGGCAAGTGGCTGGAAACTTCTCTGACAGATGGGAAATTGCAGGCTTCGTGAAGGAGTCCACTATCAGGAAAGGGGGGCAGTCTCAAGCCCCAGGACATTGATTTGATAAAACTTTGCATTCTATTTTGTTTTTCCAAGACAGGGCTTCTCTGTGTAATAGCCTTGGTTGTCCTGGAACTCTCTTTGTACACCAGGCTGGCTTTGAACTCACAGATAACCGCCTGCCTCTGACTCCTGAGTGCTGGGATTAAAGGCTTGCACCCCCTTGCCTGACAAAGCTTTGCTTTCTGAACCAATAGGGTGAAGACTAGGGGAGCAGGGGTGTAACTGTGGAAAGCCAGGCTGTAGGGAAAAGGGTGGGGTTTCTCATAATCAGCGGTGTTCAAAGCCTTTTTGCCTTTTCTCTAGGCTGGTGTCCTCTTTTTTGCAGAGTGGCATTAAAGGCTGTTTCCCTTTCGATAGTCTCTTGACCTTGTTGTTGGAGAGTGGGGGGCTTCTTACCCTGGAAGGCCCTGCCGTGCGCAACTGGCGGGAACATCTCTCCCCATCCTGGAGGACTAGCTGGTTCACGTGGCCCCCAGTCACCAGCAGCAGCCCACGGAAGCACCGGAAAAACCAGACAAACCACACACAGACAGAGGCGGTGCGGGAGAGCCAGGCCCGCCACACAGGCTGTGGCCTGCCTGCTCAGCCTAGTGGGGACTGGCTGCCGAAACAAAACTCGCATTTCTTAATCTAATAGAAAACATGTAAGGGACATACCAAAGAAAAGCACTCATCATCCCGCCCACCCCCCCCAAAAACAACAACAACAACAACAACAACAACAAAAAAAAACAGGGCAAGTTGCTCCTTGAGCAGGGAAAGGAAATCAGCTGATGCCAACACAGCTAAGTCAGGTGTTGGAATTATCTGGAAGGATTTTCAAGTAGCCATCCTTTAAAAAAAAAAAAAGCCTCAATAAGCAATTAGAAATTCTCTTGAAACACTTTAAAAATAGAAAGTCGTAGACAAGAAATAGAAGCTACAAGGGTTGGGAAGACTGCCGAGTAGATTAGGCTCTTGCTCTGTGAGCAGGATGTGTGTGTAAGGCATCTGTAATCCCAGCATGCCTCAGGGAGATGGGGAGTGGAGGAAGCAAAGACCAACACTTCAGGTGGTCCTATGACCTCCACACATGCTCCTGCACTCACACCCACACGTGCCCGTGCACACCACATACACACAGGAAATAGTAACCGGTTAAAGAAATGGAAGTTTTAGAAACTGTACCTGTACCCAGGGTAGCTCTTTCCTACAGAGCCTCTTCTTAGCCGTTTCTTCTAGCTCATCAGCACCCCCTGTGTCAGCTGCAATCCTCAGCAACACTTTCTACTAGGGACCCCAGTGACCACACCAGGCTAGGACTCACTTCGCCGTCATCAGAGAGGCTTCTTCTTGCACCAGATGGGAAATAATTACAGAGACCCACAGCTGCACGATGTGCGGAGGTGAGAGACTTTGGAGCACCCAGCCCTAAGTGGGATGCTTTCATCAAAGCCTCTCCTCAGGGCTCCAGGAGCTCCGCAGAAGAGGAGGCAGAGAGACTGTAAGAGCCAGAGGGGACGGATGACTCTAGGAAAGTGTCCTCCAGACACAACGGGGCTGATGCACATATGAACTCACAGAGACTGCCGCAGCAAGCACAGGGCCTGAGGAGATTGAGCTAGTTAGGGTCCCAGCACTGGGATGTGTGTGTGTGTGGGGGGGTGTTGGAGATTGCACATGGGCTTTTACCTCTACGCAAATTATCTGCAATTGATACCCGCTGACGTAGGAAAAAATTTTTTTTCACTAGTGGAGCCTTACTGGGAATATTAACCACACTTGAGGGCAGGCCCGATGCCCAGCAGTAGATGGCCAACACAGAAAGAACTCAATGACATTTCTGTATACTTTTCAAAAATTGTATTTTTCTTTTTTCTTTGTTTAGTTTTTTGGTTTTTGGTTTGGTTTTTTTTTTTTTATTTGTTTTGTCTTATTGATCTTTTGATTGTATATTTTGGCTTCCATTTTTGTGTTGTTGTGAGTTGAGGGGGCAGGTATTTTTATTTGTTTTTGTCTTCAAGAGAGAAAGGGTATAGAGTTGGATGGATGGAGAGGTAGGAAGGATCCAAGAGGAGTTGGGGGAGGGGTAACCGTGAGTCATTTGCCTGCAGCCTGACCTTACGGAAGCATCTTCTTAATTGGGTTTCCCCTTTGCAGATGACTCTAGTGTGTGTCAAGCTAGCTGGCACAGTATGTGTGCGTGATGTGTGCATGTGGGCATGTGTGTCAAGCTGACGCAGTGCTAGCCGGCACAGTATGTGTGCGTGATGTGTGCATGTGTGTCAAGCTGACACAGTGCTAGCCGGCACAGTATGTGTGCGTGATGTGTACATGTGTGCATGTGTGTCAAGCTGACGCAGTGCTAGCAGGCACAGTATGTGTGTGTGATGTGTCCATGTGGGCGCGCATGCCCTGGCTGTTTGTGAGGAAGTCAGAGGACAACTTTGCTGAGTCTGTTCTCTCTTCCACCTTTATGTGGGTTCCAGGGACTGAACAGTGGTCATCAGACTTGCAAGACAAGTACTTTCACCAGCAAAGTCATTTTTTTCATCCCTCTAATTATTTTAAATATATTAATGGTATTAACTCCCAAGTTGTGAAGTTTTCACAAATACTTTTCATAGGTTTTTTTTTTATTATGCATACAATGCTCTGCCTGCACATACACCTGAAGGCCAGAAGAGGGCGTTAGATCACATTGTAGATGGTTGTGAGCCATCATGTGGTTGCTGGGAATTGAACTCAGGACCTTCGGAAGAGCAGGCAGTGCTCTTAACCACTGAGCCATCTCTCCAGCCCCCCATAGGTTTTTATATGTTCAATTAATCTGGGGGCCATGTATAAGTTCTTCCTTTCTATTTAGTCAAATCCATCCATTTCCTTCATCTTTTATTATCTTACTGTTATAATTTATAACACTTCACACCTCATAACTATGCATTCTTTTATATAATCATATTAGATAAACATGTATGTTCCAGTGATCTGGCCCAGGGCAAGTGCTTAGGTGAGCGCCCTCTCGCTGCGCCACTATACTGTGCCTTCATTCCTGTTCTAGCTTTCTAATATTTAAAATTCAGACTTAGTTAGAATTAGTTTTGACACACGACAAAGTTATGAATCAATTCAAATGATAAATCTCTCTCTCTTTGTGTTTTTGAGACAGGGTTTCTCTGTGTAGCCTTGGCTGTCCTGGGATTTGCTTTGTAGAGCAGGCTGGCCTCAAAGGCACAGCAATCTGCCTGCCTCTGCCTTCTGAATTCTGGGATTAAAGGCATGCGCCGCCACACTCACTTATGAGTCAATTTCTCAATAGCACTTATTAATTTTACCCTACATGTGAAAGAAGGATAGATGTGTGTATGTGTGGAGTATCTGTGTGTATTTGTGTATGATGTGTTGTGTGTGTGTGGTGTATATAGTGTGTATATGTATAGTGTATATAGACAGACTACAAACATAGTTAAAACAATCTTGTATGTATGCATATATGTATGGTATGTCTGTATATATGCATGGTGTGTGTATGTACGGTATGTGCATGTATATATGTATATGTTGTATGTATGTTGTATGTGTGTATGTTGACTGTATGTGTGCATATGTGTATGTTGTGTTTGTGTATGTTGTATCTATGTATGTTGTATGTATATGTATGTATGTATGTATGTATGTATGTATGTTGTATATAGGTTCCGGGCATTCAGACGCTGGTCCTCACATCTGCAGGTCAAGGGTTGCCCCCATAAGCCACCACTTCAGTCACAGATCATTGTTTTAAGAAACTCAGCAGATAGCTGGGCTTTTAAGAAGCGATGAGATACTGAACTTCAGAAAGTGGGTGGAGGTCAGGACAGCTTTCATCTGGGAAGGTCGGTGAGGGAGGGAAAGTGTGGTGGAGGGAGGGAGGGGGGAGGGAAAGTGTGGTGGAGGGAGGGGGGAGGCAGCCGGCACTCCTGTTCTGTGTTACACAGGGTCTCACCATGTCGCCTTGGTACTTCTGGAACTCTTATGCAGACCGGGCTGATGTTGAACCCACAGAGAACCTACTCCCTGCTGCCCAAGCCCTGGGACTAAAGGTGTGCGCCACCATACTAAAGATGACAGCCAACATCTTGATGCATTGTGAAGCCCCATGTGGCTTGGTAGCTCCCTGAGCACACAGCACAAGGTGGATCCACGTGACCTGCCAACTCCAGATGACTAAGAGTAAATGTGCTTTATCTCTGCAAGGCAGAGGCTACATCAAGAAAAGGGATATTTCATTGGAAGTGCATGTCATTAACTTCGGTCTCAACTATCATTTTACAGATAGACTCTGGTATACAAAACCAGTGGTGAGGCCACAAAGAAATAACAGACGACGGCCACAGCCAAGAGGGAAGATAACCCACAGCAGCAGAAGTGGGCCCAGATGTGGGAATTATCAGACAGATGTGAATGCAGTTATGAAACATATGTTAAAGGATTCAACAGCAAAGAGAGACAACATGTGTGAGCACATTCCAGGTATTTTAACAGATTTATGGAAACTGTAACAAGCTACAGTTTTCTCAGAACTGTGGTCAGGACTCAGGGAGGGAGCATTGAACCAAAATAAACAAGGGCATTCCAGTACATGAAGTAATAAACTATTCTGTCTCTCCATGGCATTTGTTTCTCCTCCTTCTACAAATTTCTCATTCATTTCCTTGGTTCATCTGTCTCTTGAAATATCTACAATAGCCTCAGAATATTAACGGTGTGAATGGATGTGGTGACACTCACTTGGAGACAGAGGCAGGAGGATTGATGGTTTAAGGGTAACTGGATCCATGGCCTCTGCCTCAGATCCTGCCTTGAGTTCCTGCACAGACTCCCCTTTATAATGGGCTGTCAGCTGTAAGGCTTTCCGGGTGAGTGTACGTCACTGGCTTTGCTTGGGCAAGGTGCTGGGAATGCCTTATTTGCACAAAGAGGAATTCCAGGTCCTTGCTGGACATGACCTTATAAGGAGAGGAAGTTTAGCCTGTAACCTGGCTTCCAGGCTACATGCCAGGCTAACCCTCAAGAGTGGCAGAGGTGGGGGGCTGTAATGCTGTGGGGGCCGGGACATGCGGGCCCAGAACAGGGAGGCATTAGTCCTACTTCTGCAGGTCTCCACACGAGATTTTCAGGGTTGGACACACCTTGACGTCACTCTTGTCCCAGGCTAGCTTCCTCAGTCACATGGCCCCCAGACCTCACATGAGGTAAATTCCTTCTTTCCCCAACTTGCTTCTGGTCACGGTACTTCATCACTAAGACAGTGGTTGAGTCTGTGTGGGTCAGAAGAGGAAAGGAGTGTGTGGAAACTTCCTGGGGTGATGAGAATATGACAGATCTTGATTTGCACATTTGCAGCTGTCAAAGTTTATTGAGCAAAATAGAAGAGGCCCAAGCTCACCCTGATCTGTCCTGCTTGGCCCCTCTATGGGTTGGTACTGCTTTTCCACCATCTGTCTTGGTGCCTGGAGCTGTGGTCACAATGACCTTAGATGCCACTGTGGTTTGCATCTCTTTTGGTCTGGTTTTGTTTTGTTTTGAGACAGGGTTTCTCTGTGTAGCCTTGTCTGTCCTGGACTCCTTTTATAGACCAGGCTGGCCTTGAACTCACAGCGATCCGCCTGCCTCTGCCTCGCAAGTGCTGGGATTAAAGGCGTGCGCCACCACGCCCAGCTTGGGATCTCTTTTTTAATGGTGTTTGCATGCATCTCTCTGTCTCTCTATCTCTGTCTCTCTGTCTCTGTCTCTCTGTCTCTGTCTCTCTCTCTCTCCCTCTCTCTCTCTCTCTCTCTGTCTCTCTGTCTCTCTCTGTCTGTCTGTCTCTCTCTCTGTCTGTCTCTCTCTCTCTCTCTCTCTCTCTCTCTCTCTCTTTCTTTCTCTCTGATGTGTGGATGTTCTAGGACAGTGGCTCTCAGCCTTCCTTCCTGTGACCTCATGTTGTGGTGACCACAAACTTATTTCATTGCTATTTCCTAACTGTAATTTTGCTGCTGTTAGGAACTGTGATGTGAAGATCTGATAGGCAGGCTATCTGCAGGGCGACCCCTGTGGGGAAAGCATCCCGCAGATTAAGAACTACTGTTCCAGGCTGTCACCCGCTTCTGTTTTCTATCTTGTTCTCAATGCTTTGGGGTTGCAGATGCTTGTGGTATGATAGTCATCCGCAAGTGATGACATCACAGACCTGGAGGTCTGACCCGTTGTGTCATGCTTGTCTGAGGCTTGGGACCCTGATGAGCTCCAGTGAGACTTTTCAGGAGGTGGAGCCCTTGGGAAAGAAGTTACGCCACTGGAGACGAAGCTCCTTCGGAAGGGAAAAAGGAGCACATTCCCTTCCTGTCTGTCTTTGTTTTCTGGCTGCACTGAGGTAAGTGAACCTTTCCCAAGCACCCCCGCCATAGCTTGTTGCTTTGCCACAGTCCTAACCCAAACATCCAACAACTATAGCACCAGGACCAGCCTTTCCTGGTTGTGCATTTCTGTGCATGTACATGTATGTGCGTCAGTGCCTTCCTCAATCACGTCTCGAGCTTAATTTTTTGAGACAGGGTCTCTCACTGAACCCAGAGCTCATCAATTTGGCTAGCCTGGCTGGAAAGGAGGCCAAGGAATTGTTCCTTCTCCCTGTCCCAGTGTAGGGGCTCCGGCTGTGCAGTGTTGTGCTAATGCTTCGTGCATGAGTTCTGGGGACCGGAACTCAAGTCTTCACGCTTGCGTAGCAAGTACTTCACCAATGTAGGCGTCTCCTCACTGCACCTTTACTATTTTTTTTTTTTTTTTTTTGGTTTTTCGAGACAGGTTTCTCTGTGTAGCCTTGGCCATCCTGGACTCACTTTGTAGACCAGGCTGGCCTCGAACTCACAGCGATCCGCCTGCCTCTGCCTCCTGAGTGCTGGGATTAAAGGCGTGTGCCACCACGCCCGGCAACTATTTTTTTTTTAAAAGTGGATTTAATGCACAGTGACGGAAAGCTAACATAATCCCTCTCAGTTGTTGAAAAGTAAATTCAACTCATTGCCAGTAGGAATAGCACAAGGAGAAAAAAAAAATGGAAATAGTAGGCGTTTAGAACATTAGTGGATTTAAGCATGCAAATCTGGAAGTGGTAATATCTTTCCTAACAGATTTTCCTTTTGCAATTCAGAAAGTAAAATTTTCTCCTTGAATGTCATTTGCTTCAGCTTACCTTCTAACAAAGTATTCTGTGCTTTTTAAAAATAAAACACCCAAACTGTTTAATGAACCAGGGGCTCACCTCTCACCTCTAAGGCACTTCCACGCACTTTGCTCCCATACACCTGGAAACAACTTTGGGTCTTGTCAAATTCCACCAAAGGCCATATGACACAGATGTGTGCATGGCTTTTGTTCTTCCCACTAGGGACATGGGGTCCAGCTTCCACAGTGTCATCAAACCCTAGGACTTTTTACCTTATTCAGGTGGAACTTTCTGCAAGTCTAGTCTTCTTCTTCTTCTTCTTCTTCTTCTTCTTCTTCTTCTTCTTCTTCTTCTTCTTCTTCTTCTTCTAATATTTATTTATTTATTATGTATACAGTAAGTATTCAGTCCACATGTGTGCCTGCCCGCCATAAGAGGGCACCAGATCTCATTATAGATGGTTGTGAGCTACCATGTGGTTGCTGGGAATTGAACTCAGGACCTTTGGTAGAACAGGCAGTGTTCTTAACCTCTGAGCCATCTCTCCAGCCCCTAGTCTTCTTCTTCCTCTTCTTCTTCTTCTTCTTCTTCTTCTTCTTCTTCTTCTTCTTCTTCTTCTTCTTCTTCTTTTGTTTTTTAGTTTTTTGAAACAGGGTTTCTCTGTGTAGCCTTGGCTGTCCTGGACTTACTTTGTAGACCAGCTGGCCTCGAACTCAGTGATCCGCCTGCTTCTGCCTCCCGAGTGCTGGGATTAAAGGCATGCGGCACCACACCCGGCTCTTAATTGGTTTTTAAAAGGTGGAAACTTATTACTTTTAAATAAGGACACATTTCAAAGCTGAGAGCCGATAGCAGACTTTGGACCATAGACTTTATCTTCAGATCTTGCTTCTGTACTCACTACACAAATGTCCCCCGAGATGTCTATATAATGGCAACTGTGAGTTCAACTGAACAGTGTGTTTTCTTGGGCTGGTTAAAGTCATCTCATCAGTGAGATCGCACTTTTTCTTTCTTCAGCCAGTTCCTTAAATGCACCTATAATCAAGAGTGTCCCCACCAAGGTCCTCTTTGTCATCCTGGAATCTTGTGGAAATAAGTGTGTGTGTGGACTGGAAGGGCAGAGACAGAGGGTGGTAAGAGTGGCGAGGACAACGGGATCTCAGTCTCTGGCGTCGATTGTCACAGATGTGTGAATCCTAACTTCAGGCCAGGCCAGGAACATGTGAGGTGCACCACCCATTCACCCCCTGACTGATTCAAAGTACAGGTTAAAGGGTTCAGAGGACATAGAGAGAGGACAGTGTGGAAGATAGGTACTCCTCAGGGATGATGAGCCTGCTGGTGATGGTGGTGGTGGTACTGCTGGGGATGATGGTAGCGGTAACCGTTAGGGATGATGGTTGTCGTGGTGATGATGGTTGTGTTAGAGGTGATGGTGGTGGTAGCAGTGGTGGTGGCAATGTTAGGGATGCTGCTGCCACTGGACTTAAGGTCTAGATTATGTCCCAGCAAGCCAAGTTCAGTCATCTGTTCTCAATAAGACAATTAAAATAGCCAAGTTAATGCTGAAAAACAGAAAAAGGACGTTTATTCAGTGTGATCACATTGGAAAGAGGGAAAGAGAGCCAGTGATCCTGAGATCTTTGGGATCTTAAAGTGAGCTTAAGTTGTAAGTAGCCGGCTATAGTTATGCATATCTAAGCAGTCCTGGTCAATTTGTGATTTTTACCCATCATTGACACACCATTGTCTTTTCTGTAAGATGTCCTGACAAAAAAGTAAATCTCTGAGAGAAAAGTTACCTACCTGACTATCTCAAGCTCTTGACGGTTTCTTCTCCTAGCATGAGATTCCTGAGGGGAATTCTAATTTCTTGGGGCCTATTATTTCAATAGTCTGATATCCAAAATGAGGGACACAAGCATCTCTTTAGAATGTCTTCATCCTTGCCAGGCGAGCTGCAATAGAGGTGATGTTGGAGGTGGTGATGGTGATGATGGTGATGAAATGATGTTGATGCTGAGGGTGGGTGGGTGTTGAGATGGTGGCATCAAAGATGATGCTGATGAGCTATGGTGATGGTATGCTAGTGTTGGTGGTAAGAGCCATGATGTGGGCCGAGATGATGATGATGATGATGATGATGATGATGGTGGTGGTGGTGGTGGTGGTGGTCATGGTGGTTTGAAGAAAGCATAGATAGATGTATTTATTATTTCCCCCTTTCCTTCCTGTAACCACATAGAAGCTGGAGGAACCGCAGCTCTCTCATAGCCGTGAGGTCATGATGACAGCAGAGCATAAATTGATAGATGACGGTGACTTACTAAGAGAAGTTAAGTGGAGAGAGATGGGAGCCAGGAACTCCGATACCACAGATGAACAGCTGGACCCGGGCAGACAGAGGCTTACCTTCTGACTTACAGATTTTTTTTTTTTTTGGGAAAAAAATAATCCCTACTTGTTTTAGCCACAGTGGTCTTTTTTTGTTACTTGGTACTGACAGGTGTGATGGTTTTGGAAATGAGGAAACTTGGGCCCGCAAGGCACATGGCCATGAGTGCTGCATCACATCTGCTCTTCTCTTGTTGCACAGACCTGTTTTTCTTCTGATATATATATATATATATATATATATATATATATATATATATATATATATATATCACACACACACACACACACACACACACACACACACACACACACACACACACGGTATGTATGTGTGTTCAGGGATCAGAGGCTCATCCTGAGCACCATCATTCCTCAGGAGCCATTTGCCTTCTTTTAAAAGCATTTTTTTATTAATTATTTGAGAATTTCATGCAATGTATTTTGATCACATTCATGCCAACTTTTCCCCTTAATTCCTCCCAGATCTTCCCTCATCTCATGACTCACTCAAGTTTATGTTCTTTAAAAAAAAAATTGTTTTAAAAAAAAAAATTTGCCAGGTGTGATGACACAAACTTTTAGTCCCTCATTCAGGAGGCAGAAGCAGGTGGATCTCCATGAGTTCAAGGCCAGCCTGGTCAGAAACCCATTGACTCTGATTCATGTGGTCCATACTCTTCTGAGTGTGTCCACTAGAGCATGGTCAGTCTACCAGGATACATACATACCCTTAACAAAAACAGAACAAAACTGACTATTCATCGCCCAGAAGCCATCACATACCCATAGTTTCTCAGTCAGGCGAGTGGCTCCTGAACCACTTTCCCACCACATGCTGGAATGTTGGCTGGCTCGGTCGCATGCAGGTCACGTGAAGGCAATCGCAGCCCTGTGAGCTCACAAAGGCAGCAGTCATGCTGTGTTCAGAAGACACTGTTACACGCCACTCACGCCTGACCCCTGGCTCTCTCGGTCTTTTTATATCCCTTTTCACAGTGTTCCCTGAGCCTCAGAGAGGGAGTGAGATAGATCTCTCATCTGTGGATGGACACTCCACTGACACTTACTCCCTGCCCTCTAACCAGCAGTGCCTTTCTGCATTAACCACCACTCACTGCACAAAGGAACTTTTCTGATAAAGTTTGGAGTAACAGCGGCCTGTGGCTAGAGAGGTGTGAATTTAGAAGGAAGTTTCGTACTTTGCTGATTTAACACTCTAATGGTCATAGGCTCATCTGGAGACCCGTGAGCTTCCAAACCATGGGTTCTGGGCCAGTTTATTTTTTTTTTTCCAAGACAGGGTTTCTCTGTGTAGCCCTGGCTGTCCTGGACTCTTTGTAGACCAGGCTGGCCTTGAACTCGCAGAGATCCGCCTGCCTCTGCCTCCCGAGTGCTGGGATTAAAGGCGTGCGCCACCACGCCCGGCTCTTGGCCAGTTTTATTGTACCAAGCATGCGTTTTCTCCATGGAACAGGTCTTAAATTGAACCAGTAAGTCGCTGGTTGACGCCATAATATTTATGTCACTATTTTACCAATGGGCATATCTTTCCATGCTGGTCATAACTGTAGTCCACAGTGTTCACAGTTGGGTAAGAAGACTGTTGGTGACCCCCTCCCCCACTGCAACAACCAACCAACCAACCCTGCATAACACTTTCTAGCACTATGAAAACTAACCAAAAGGAGGAGACTTCCTGGCCAGTACTGACTTGATTGCTCCATTTTCTGTGGCCAGTGTGTGTGGTGACTTTGGCCATAGGGTCTCACCACCAAGTTCCGTATGGTCTTCCAAACATCCTTGGAATTAGTTATCCCTCCCTCAGCCCCACCTCTGCCCTCTTCCCACTGAAGCCCTTCCTCTCTTTCCGTTCCGTATCACTGGCCCTTATGGCTCTTCCTTCCCCCTCTCTACCCATGGTCCCTTTCCAGCTTCCCGTGTCTCCATAACAACTCCAAATTAAACGCACGAATCAAGAGAGTTGACACTAAGACCCACGTATGAGTAAGAAAGTGTGACATTTGTCTTACTGAGTCTGTGTTACCTCACTCAGTATGCTTGCCAGACTTATCCACTTACCTGAAATTTTCATAATTAGATTTTTTTTTTCCTGGATAAAATTCCACTGTATGTAGGTATGTGTTTTTATTATCGATTCATTAGTTGGTGGGCATCTAGGATGTCTCTATGTCCTGGCTGCTGTGAATAGAGCAGCCACAGCATGGGTGAGTAGGCGTCTCTAGAGTATGTGCTCAGGAGTGTATAACTGGGTCATATGGTGGGTCCCCAACACGTTGTTTTCTACGGTGGCTGCCCCAGTGTGCTCTCTCACCAGCAAGGAGGGTCCCCCAGTGCCCACATCCTCACCAGCGTTTGTTTTTGGCTATTCTGACTGGGGCAGGTTGAAATCTCAGAGTAGTTTTCACTTGCAAGTCTCTGATGATTTAGGATGGTGAATACTTTTAAAAACATGCTTCTTGGGGCTGGAGAGATGGCTCAGAGGTTAAGAGCGCTGTCTGTTCTTCCAAAGGCCCTGAGTTCAGTTCCCAGCAACCACATGGTGGCTCACAACCATCTACAATGAGATCTAGTTCCCTCTCCTGGTGGACAGGCACACACACAAGCAGAATATGTATAAATAAAGAATAAATAAATAAATATTTTAAAAACCATGCTTCTTAGGCACTTCTATATCTTCTGAGAACACTGTTTACTTTCACAGCCAACTTTTTCTTTTTCTTTTTTTCTTTTTGGTTTTATTGATTCAGGGTCTCCCTGTTAGCCTTGGTTGTCCTGGACTCACTTTGTAGACCAGGCTGGCCTCGAACTCACATTGATCCGCCTGCCTCTGCCTCCTGAGTGCTGGGATTAAAGTGTGCGCCACCATGCCCGACCTTTCACAGCCAACTTTTTGATTGGGTTGTTTGTTTTCCTATTGTTTAGTTTTTCAAGTACCTTGTATATTCTAGACACTAATTTTTGGCCAGATGTATAGCTGAGAAAGGCTTTTCTCTCCTGCAGGCTACCTTTTTTAGCTGATTAAGTTTCCTTTGCAGTAAAGAACCTTTTAATTGCATGAAGTTCCCTTTATTGATTATTTATGTTGGTCTCATTTCCTGGGCAGTTGGAATCCTCCTCAGAAAGTACTTACCCGAGCTGTCCTGGAGTGTACACGTGATCTTTCCTCTAGACCTTTCAGTTTCAGGCCTAACACTGAGCTCTTCAGTTCCCTTGGGCTGATTGGCAGGAGAGTAAGAGAGAAGGATCTAGTTTCATTCTTCTACGTGTAGCTATCCTGTGTTTCCTAACACCATATAGTAAAGATACTATATTTTCTCCAATGTATGTTTTTGGAATGTTTGTTGAAAATCACGTGGCTACAGGTGTGTGGATGGTGGCCTATTGATAGCTGTGGCCCTTTTTTTCTGGTGCCATGTTGTTTTCCCTATTATATACAACTTGAATTTTGGTTTTATTTTTTTTTTAATTGAAAAATAAAATCATTCATATTACATCTCAATTGCTATCCGAATTTTAGTTTATTGATTCCTCTCACTCCCCAGCAGTATTTTTATTGTCCAGGGTTTTTTTCTGCTTTCACATAAATTTTAAGATTGATTTTTCAATCTCTGTGAAGGATTACATTGGGAATTTGATGGGGTAGCATTGAATCTGTAGATTGCTTTTGATACAATAGCCATTTTCTTTTCTTTCTTTTCCTTTTTTTCCCCCCAAGTTTAAAAGTCTACTTTAATTCACAGAACAGTTAACATCGGAATTGTGGGGTATATCACAAATATTTAGAATACAAATAAATTCTGTAACCCAGTCTGGTCTTGAACCTATGGTGTGATCTTACAGGGAATACGGACATGAGCACCATTAATTTCTACCCGGGGAGACCAAAGAGGGCCTCACACCTTACAGGCAGATCCTTCTACACAGGGCACAGGGACAATTGGGGCACAACTATGGCAAAGTCCTTCAAATTTAGATTTTTTTTTTTCTGTGTAGCCTTAGCTGTCCCGGTCTTGCTTTGTAGGCCAGGCTAGACTTGAACTCACAGCGATCTGCCTGCTTCTGCCTCCCGAGTGCTGGGATTAAAAGCCACGCTTAGATTTTAAAAAAGCACTCAGAGAGGGGGAAAAAAGCACTCAGGAGGTTCTGTGTTAAATAAACTCCCAAGACAGACAAAACTTTATCAAACCTGCATACAGTTAGAAGGCCTCAAAGCCACACATCAGGTTAGCCTCTAGCAGGTGGCTGTGACAGATCCTTTTCTTTTTCTTGAGATCACTGAGGAGTCCAAGACAAAACCACAGCACAGATGCAGAGTCTTAAAAGCGGAATAGCCATGTTCACATTATTAATTCTATCAAACCACACGAGATCAGAGCAGTTTTCATCTTCTGATATCTTCCTCAGTTTTTTTTTTTTTTTTTAGAGTCTTAAAGTTTTCACTGTACAAATCTTTCACTTCCTTGGTTAGATTTGTTCAATAAATTTTGAGGATATTGTGAATGGAGTTGCTTCTTTGATTCCTTTCTTGGTATATTTGTTATTGGCATATAGGAATCAAAGAAGCAACAGAGAAAGTTCCAGGACTTCCAGGGCTACACAGAGGAACCTTGTCTCAAAAATTATAGTAAATAAATGAATAAATAAATAAATAGTTCCTCCAATGAGTATGAGGTAACCCTCTTCAGCTCTTCTGACTGGTTTTGGTTTGAAGGGTTTTGTTGTTGTTGTTTTTGTCTTTGTTTTTGTTTTTTGGTCAATGTCAGACTAGCTGTGCCTGTTTATTTCTTTGTCAGGTGCTTGGAATTTTTTTTTCTATCCTTTTACATCTTTGATGGTGAGGTGTGCTTTTTAGAGACAGCAAAAAGCTGAGTTGTGTTTTCTAATCCAGTCTGCTAGTCTGCGTCTCTTTATTATGGAATTAAACCATTAATATTAAGAGTTATTATTGAACTATGTATATCCTTATTTTTTGTTTTTGTGGTATTTTCTTAGGTGTCTTTCGATAAACTGCTCCATAATAATTTTTTCCTTGGGGGCCGGAGAGATGGCTCAGAGATTAAGGTCCTGAGTTCAATTCCCAGCAACCACATGGTGGATCACAACCATCTGAAATGAGATCTGATGTCCTCTTCTGGCCTGCAGGCTTATATGCAGGTAGAACACTACATATGTAATAAATAAATCTTTAAAAAAAAATTTTTTTTCCTTGTGACTGCTTGAGTGTGTTTATTCCTGCCTTCAGGCTGAATCATCTCGCCTGTTGTCCTCTGCTGAGCTTGCTAAATTCCTTTAGCCTGCTTTTGTCATGAAAAGTTTTTTTTATTTCCCTTTCATTTTTAATAGATAGTTTTTCTGGGTATAATATTCTGGATTAAAATAGTTGTTTTTCAGAACTTGGAATACATTGCCCCAGGCCCTCCTGGCTTTATAAAGTTTCTGTTGAATAATCAGGTATTATTTTCATGGGTTTGTCTTAATAAGTGACTTGACCTTTCTCTCGTGCAGCATTTAATATCCTTTATTTATTTATTTATTTAAAAAAAACCTATAGTATGTCACGTGGAGATTCTTTCCTTGTCCTGTCTATTTGGAATTCTGTTCCTGGTCAGGCATGTCTTTCCCTCCATTTGTTTGTTGTTTGTTTGTTTGTTTACTTCTATGATCTTATTTATCTATGCCTTTGCTATGGTGTTCTCCTTCTTCCATGCCCATAATCCAAGATTAGGTCTTCTCGTGGCATTTCAGAGCGCTCACTTTTTGTTCCTTTTTTTATTTTAAAATGTCTGATTGACTCGGTCTGTGTGGCCCGCTTCCTCTGCCTTGCTCTCCGATTCTGTTTTGCACACGTTCCGTTCCACCACTGAGGTTTTTATGTCACTTATTCAGCTTTTATTTCCTATCATTTCAGTTTGGGTTTTGCTCAGCCATTACATCTCAACTTCCCTATCTAGGACCGACTTCATCACTTCGTTCCTCCCTGTTTTGCTCCCTTGGAGTAGATTTCTATCTTCCTGAGCACACTCATTGTTTGAACACACGTATAGTCATTCTTTTGAACTCTTCCAGGTCATTTTCACTGGGCCTGAGGTACAATTTTATTTTCCTCTCAAAACTTTCTTGTCATTTGTTTTTAAGCTGAAGCGCAGGCCCATGCAACGGCTTAGAGGGCAAAGATGATGATGACCTGAGATGCTGCTGCCCTCTGTAGGGGTCTTTGAAGCTGACTTTTCAATCAGGAGTTGGTATTTTTGTTATTTAACACCCATGGGTACCTCACTAAATTGCACTAAAATTCTTGTGTAGCAAGCTAGTGATGTAAGGGCCCAGAGAGATGGCTGAGTAGTCAAGAGCATTTGCTACACTCATAACTCCAGCTTCAGAGAATTTAGTACCTTCTTGCCTCCTTGGCCACAGCACTCACATGCACATGCCAACCCCACTATATATAATAATTAAAAAGTAGAGTAAATCTTAAAAAAAAAAAGAAAAGAAAGAAAGGAAAAGAAAAACTGGGGGAAGAAAAAGCTTTTGACATGCTTTTATTTTTGTTTCATATTTTGTTTTAGTTTTAAAATTAATCACATGGATCTTTGGGGGGGGACACTAGTCCCAACCACAGAAAATATGATGTGAAAGCCACATACCTAATAACATATATGTAGTAGTCATTTAATGCTCATGATGTCTCAGTTTCATAGGTGACAAAGTCAGGAAAACATGTCATAGGCATTTGTCTAAAGTACATAATACTTTCAGATCTTGTACCAGTTAGAAAAGGCTACAGTTTGCTGCTATAATGAAATCCTCTAAAACTTGCACATTTCTCCCTTTTATGTAGACCAGTTGGGGCTTTTCTTCCACTCAGATGTCAATACCCTGCCTCTGGGATTGTGTTAGTTACTTCTCTTGTTGCTGTAACTAAATGCCTGGAAAAAAAGCAACATAAGGGACAAAGGGTTTATTTTGGCTCACAGTTCGGTGTTCAGTCAGTCACAGTGGGGAGAGCCAAGCAGCAGAAGCCTGAGGCAGCTGGTCACACACTATAGGAGGCAGAGAGAGGTGGGGCTGGTGCTCGGTTCACTCTCTCCTTAACTATGAGCTATGTACTATGTACATAGCACATTATATGTACTATGAGCTAAAATAAAGCCTTTCCCTCTTATTCTGTATTTGTCATGTGTTTTGTCACAGCAGGGAGAGAAGTAACAAGTTCAGCAAGGGAGTTTCACAGCAAAGGATGCTGTGAAGCTGGGATCAGAGGTGTGAGATGTGGCTGGGCATCCTGTCTGTCCTGGGATGCAGGGCGTGGGGCCTCCCAAGGAAGCAGATGAGCTTATGGGTTGATTCAAGGAGGAAGTGTATCTAGGTCCAAGAACAGCCTAGGAGACCCCACGATGGAAGAGGGAGAGCTGGGGCCTGTCACAGATGGCTGAGCTGGCAATGGGTAGAGCAAGTGGCAGCCTCTTGTGGAGAGCCACGGCCTGGTGCGGGAGGCTGGGATGCAGAGCTACAACAAAGACCTCTGTGTGGGATGGGCCAGTGCACTAGTTTCTTTTCTGTTGCTGTGATTAAAGCACCACACCCAAGGTAACTTATAGAAGAATTTATTTGGCTTACAGTTCAATAGGATTAGAGCCCATAATGGCAGGGACAGCATGGCGGCAGGAGCAGAGAGAACCAAGTGGAAACGGCAGGAAGCTGTCACTCTCAAAGCCCACCCCCCAAGGGGCGTACTTCCTCCATCAAGGCTGGACCACCTAAATCCCCCAAACGGCAGCATTGATTGGGGGCCCAAGTGTCTAAATATCAGAGTATTTCTCCTCCAAACCATTACAGCCAATCCTGGTGGTCTGTCCCTCTTGCCTCCTTCTGCCTGAGGCCTGAAGACCCTTAGTCAGTGGAACTCAGGCTACACGTCATCCTGTGTGAGGCCAGGGCTCCTCCTCCTGTTGGCTCTGAGCCCATCAGGAAGATCAGAGTACAGACCTATACTGCGTGTTTTAGTGAAGTCGCTAACTCGTTATCACATAAGTTGTCCCTCAGCGTGTAGGGGCCACTCAAAGACTTGTCTCTGAGGCAGCCTTTCCTACAGGCAGAGTGTGCACACTGGGACGTGGTCCTGTCACAAAGGCCCCTGAGGTGGCATCAGGCAGGCAGAGGGTGGAGGAAGATTTGTTCACTACGTGAGAAAAGGAGGATGCAGGATGCGTGCTCCACCCGAGTTCAGGATGAAGCAGGGGGCGTGGCAGACAACGTTTGGAGGGTCTTCCGGCAGAGAGGAGCTGTGTGGAGATCCTGCGGCCAAACACATTTGGCCTGTTGGCTGGAGCAGAAGAGAGAAGATGGCAGGGGAGCACTCTAATGCTCTGGATCTGGTTGGAGACTGTGAGGTGTGTGATTTTTGTCCAAGTCTAAAGTCCTCGAGAGGATTTAAACAGAGGAGCAGATTCTCCAAAACTGTCCTATCTGATCCTGTCTTAATTTAAATTTTACTTGTTCTTTTTTAAACTTTTCATTGATTCTTTGTGAGTTTCACCCTGTGCAGCCCAATCCCACCCGTCTTCCTGTGGCGTCACATCTGCAACCAGATGTTGCCCTCGCAACCAGGTTTTTCATGTTTTGTTTTGCTTATTTATTACATTTTATGTTTATTGTTTTGTTTTGTTTTTTGGTTTTTCTGAGACAGGGTTTCTCTGTGTAGCCTTGGCTCTCCTGGACTCACTTGTAGACCAGGCTGGCCTCGAACTCACAGCAATCCACCTGCCTCTGCCTCCCAAGTGCTGGGGTTAAAGGCGTGTGCCACCACACCCGGTGTTTATGTTTATTATTATTGTTATTTATTAATGTGTGTGTGTGTGTGTGTGTGTGTGTGCGCACACACACATGTGTAGAAGTCAGAGGCCAGCTTTCCAGAGTCAGTTCACTCCCTTCACTGTGGGCTCTGGGCATTGACCTGGGCTTGTCAGGCTTGCCTAGAAAGCACTTTTGCCCTCTGAGCCATCTCACTGGCACTATTTTTTTTTCTTTTAAGAAATTTCCTTGGGCTGGAGAGATGGCTCAGAGGTTAAGAGCACTGACTGCTCTTCCAGAGGTCCTGAGTTCAATTCCCAGCAAGCACATGGTGGCTCATAACCATCTATAATGTGATTTGATGCCCTCTTCTGGCCTGCAGGTGTACATGCAGGCAAAACACTATACATAATAAATAAATCTTAAAAAAAAAAAGTTTCCTCAATCAAAATTATCACCACCACCACCAGCACCACCACCACCTCCATCAAAACCAAAAACCAAAATGGGAGGCAGAGGCAGGAGGATCTCTCTAAGTTTGAGTTCTAGGACAGCTAGTGAGTCTTAGTTCCCTCTCTCTCTCTCTCTCTCTCTCTCTCTCTCTCTCTCTATATATATATATATATATATATATATATATATATATATATATATATACTGCACATGTATATGTCATAATAAAACCATTATTGTGTATAATTAATATACTCAAATAAAAATTGTTAAGGAAAGTTCTTCTGGTTTACTGTGTAAATTGAACTGAACTGGCCAGGGGCCAGAGACAAGTAAGTAGGTGTGGATCATGGAGATGATTGGCAAACCCACAATGGTCAGCTCATGTTCCCAACAGCGATCCAGGGGCAAGCAGCAGACCAAGTGCCCTCAGCCTTAGTCCCAGCGGTCTATCTTGCTTTTGGCTCTTTGGAGCATCTGTCTTCTCCCCTCACCACCATCTCATGCTATAGATGAAGCAACTGAACTTAAAGGGTCACCAGGACTGTCTACAGACCCAGCTAGCCAGTGGGAAAGCAGGGGGAGGGATCCATGGATGGATTCTCCGTCTGCCTCCAAAGCTCCCCGGCTCTGCGTGTAGCTATGGGAGATGAACACCAGACACACTGCTGCAGGGCCAGGCTTCTGCTCCGTGTAGGCGCAGTACACATGGCCTCACTTCCCCCGCCTTTTCATATGTGTCCTCTCTCCCTCCCACTGCCGTGTTTTCCTGCATCAGGCAGCCTCTGCTTTTAAAGGTCCTAACTCACAGCCACAGGCGTTTGCCACGCGCCCTGGTGTTCTTCCTGGAATCTGCTTCTTTTCCCACCTCCACGGTGCTCGCTTGGCTGTAGCAGCGAGCCCGGATTTGCGGCTCAGAGGTAGAGAGTGGTTTCCTAATTCGAGCCATGCCCAAGCTGTTGCCTGCAGATGTAGCCTCACCACATTCCTCCCCCCACCCCCGCCCCCCTCCCCACAGCCAGTGCCTTGCAGAGGAAAAAGCAATGCCTCTGCCAGCTGCCTAGGAGGCAGACACATTCCTGGGAAGGCAGCTCTGGATGGCCTGCAGCTCCCGTGAGCATCCTGAGCAGGTCCTGGCTCTCCGGTGCCGGTGGTCCTGGCCGCAGTATCTCAGCTGGCCTTCTGCCTGGGATGACCACAGCCCATGCCCCTCCCATCTCGAGCCTCTGAGCACTGGCCCAGTCAAGGAGACTGAGCTCCTTCAGGCTGCTTTGTGCTTTTCCTCTTCTATGCTAAAATAATTGTTTTTGGCTTTGGGAGCTGGCAGGCTACCCACTTAACCCCAAGGCCAAGAGCAGCAAATGGTTCCGGGGCAGGGCCCTGCCGCCACGCACACCACCTTCACTCATGGTGGCCAGTGCACTGGTGGCTGCTTAGCCTTCAGAGATCATTTCTACACGTTCCTTCCTCTTGGCCTCCGCTCTTGCAGGGAAGGCAGCACGTGCTTTGGGGCTGCTCCCAGTGTGAACCCCTTTCCCTCCACAATGGACGGTGGCAGCCACCCTGCACGCACACATGGGTTGGTTTCTTGTTGCTTCGGGGAACCCTGCCATAGCTCCTGGTGTGGGAGAATACTGTCTTATGGCAGCAGTAAGGCCGCCAGTTGTTCAGAATTCCTTCGAGCCTGTGTTTGCCACATGCTCGGGCTCAGCCCAGGTTC
Organism: Acomys minous; assembly: GCF_964271855.1. Lineage (NCBI taxonomy): Eukaryota > Metazoa > Chordata > Mammalia > Rodentia > Muridae > Acomys > Acomys minous. Next base: position 58,600,755 of record NC_140495.1, read on the forward strand.
CAGGGAAGTGTTCGTGAAAGTTGGGGCCTTGCTGCCCTAAGGCACTTGGACAGTGAATGTTTACCGTCATGTAGGTCTCAGGCTCATGGGGTGAACCCTATTGGGCCCTGACAAAATAGGAGCCAGGGATGTGTTGTTTCTTTTTGTTAGTTTACTAAGATGGGATCTCCCTATGTAGCCCTGGCTGGCCTTGAACTCATGAAGCTCCTACCTCAGCCTCCTGAGTACTGGAATTACCGGCATGTGTGAACATGACCAGCTGGAAAATCATTTCGTGTCTTTTCTCTAAAGAGCAACCACTGCCAGGTAGGCTAAAAGCTTCTTTTTAGGTTTAAAAAATTAATACATTATTTGTTTAAATATGAGGCTGTAGACGTCTAAGGCCCTCCTGCTTTTTTTTTTTTTTTTGCATGTGTCTATGTATGTATGTCTGTGTGGTTGTTTGGATGTTTGGATGTGCCAGAGGCCAACATCACATGACTTCCTCTATTGCTCTCTCTCTATCTTACGTGTTTGAGACAGTCTCTCACTGAACCTCAGTTTCGAGGCACTTTGAGGCAGTTGAGGCAGTTTGGGGTGACTGCCTGGCCAGCAAGCCCCAGAGACTCCCCCATTACCACTTCTCTGGTGCTGGGATTATAGGCACATACAACTGTATCTGGCTTTGTAGACCAGGCTAGCCTCAAATTCACAGAGATCCGCCTGCCTCTGCCTCCTGAGATTACAGGTATGTACCACCACGCATGGCCACATCTAACTTTTTAATCATGCATTCTCGGGAATTGAACCCACGTCCTCGTGCTTGTGAGCAAGCACCCTATTGACCCTCTCTGATCGTCTTGACCCTCTGATGGCTATGGGATAGTCCTGACTTTTCTCCACCCACCAGCCAAGATCTGTGTGGTAAGCAGAGCTCAGGCTTACTTACTTCCTTTCTGCTTGCTTCAGGAGCCTGTTCTTCACACTCACAAGCCACTGTTCACCCTCACCTGGACTCTCTAACATCATCACCAGGCCTTGTGGGGATGATTTCACACTGCCTGCCACCTTCAGACAAAACTGGTCATCAGGAAGTTGAACTCTAGGACTCTTTGTGTTTTCAAAAGGAAAAGGGAAGAAAACAAGCCAGATTCAGTGAACGTTTTCTGTGTATTGGAGTGAAGGGAGGATCTGGGCAGGTGAAGGCTGAAGCCAGTGGTAACTTGGTACTCATGAATCATGCCATAAAATCTGATACAATTATTACAAGTACAAGTGGACAGTGAATTTGAAAATTAATTTCTTGTTCGTCAAAGTATATAAGTTTAGAGCTTTCAGACCTATGAATAAGCACAGACTTCCTGTACAACAGCTGGCTGGGCAGGAGAAAAAGGCCGATAGCACCTGGGGATGGAAATGTTGAGCGTCTAAAGGAGAAAAGGGGGGCTGGAGAGATGGCTCGGTGAGTAAAGTACCTGCCATGCAAACATTAGTACCCAGACTTAGATCCCCAGCACCCAGGAGCTCAGTCCAATGTGCCTAAAACCCCAGATGCGCGTGCACAGCACACGTGTGCACACACACACACACACACACACACACACACACACACACACACACACACCCTATCTACACAGTAAAATAGATAAATGAGTAAACAAATAAGTAGTGAAAAAAAAAAAACCAAACAAACCTGAAATCCTGGCCCCTACTGTAAATATTTAGGTGACTCTAGTTTGTGGCATGTTGACATAACTAACTGGTACAGAGGCAGGAGAAGTGGGATCAGAAGTTTATGGTCATCTTTGGCTACCAGCTATGTCGTGAGCTCTAGGCCATGCTGGATATATAAGACCTTAAAAACGAACAAACAACCAACAACACATCAAGACGATGAGAGAATTAATTACCTTATGGAAGGGAGAAACTTTTAAAACAGGATATAGAAATCCAAACCATAGGAAACCAATTAGCTAATGTTTCAATGAATAATATTATCTTACCAAGAGACTGTTATGAGAGCCAATGTAAGCTCAAAGAGGGAGCTTGCCGCACAGAACCCATGAGGCTCTTGCCTGAATATATAAAGAACTCTTACAAATCAATAAGAAAAACTCAAACAGTACAGTAAGACATTGTGAAAGAGACTTGAACAGGGACTTTGCCAACATGTTCATTTCGAATGGCCATGGTGCAGGGCAGTGTTTCTGCCTCCTGCAGCCAGAGCGATGCAGGTTTCAAACCTGTCTGAGGTAAGTTTAGAACTACACACATGAAGTTTGCTCTTGCTTCCCTCTCCAATACCCGGAACTTGATGCCCTATCATTGAGTTTGAGCTGAAATGACTGTGTGTGTGTGTGTGTGTGTGTGTGTGTGTGTGTGTGTATGTGTGTGTTTATGTATGTGTCCTCTTGTGCATGAGTGTGTGTGTTCATATGCCCATGTGTATACATGTGAGTGTACATATGGTGCCCACATATTATGGTGAGCATATTAGAGGTCAGAGGACCACCTCAGGTGCCAGTTTGAGTCAAGGACTCTGTTCCTGGGTATTGTCCTGTGTCTATCTCCCATCTTGGGGTAGAAGCCCTGGCATCATAGGCCCGTGCCACTATGCCCAGTTTTACATGGGTTCCAGCTCAAGCCCTCATTTGTTTGGCAAGCACTGTACACAGAGGCATCTCGCTAGCCATGAAGTACATATTTAATAACTCATATGCCAGAACTAATGAGAGTGACACTTTCAATAGGAAGCCATAAAATAAAACATAATATGAATTCTTCTGTCTCTTTTTTAAAAAAAAGATTTATTTATTTATTATGTATACACTATTCTGCCTGCATGTACACCTGCACTCTAGAAGAGTACACCAGATCTCATTATAGATGGTTATAAGCCACCATGGGGTTGCTGGGAATGAAACTCAGGACCTTTGGAAGAGCAGCCAGTGCTCTTAAGCTCTGAGCCACCTCTCCAGCCCCCTTCTGTCTCTTGCAGACCAGTCAATGGTTTGGAGAAGTCTATGCCCTCATGGAGAATCATTGGTCTGCCCCATGGAGAGCTGTGTTGGTGCTTGGTTGTAACCTCAGAGTTGAGGAAGACGGAGGGATCATGGTGCTCAGATGGGTGACTCCATGGCTCTCACTGGCTAGTCAGCTGAACCTACATGGTAAGCTCTGAGCAAGAGAGAGACTCAGTCTCGAAAACAAAACAAGGTGATCAACGGTTGTGAAGAGTAAAGCTCAGGTTGTCCTCTGGCCTCTACACAAACACACTCACATGTATCTACACACACATGAACATACAATACACACACACACACACACACACACACACACACACACACACGGTGGGGGCGGCAGTGATAAGCATTCTGATAGTAAAGGTATTGAGTTGGGGTTGGCTGGTCTGGAGCAGGTTGTGTCAAGTTGCTAGACCAACACCTCATCTTTAATGTGTTGCTTTATTGCTATTTCAGACACTTATTAGCTCTTCCAGCTTTTACCATATGTTGAATCATCCTAGGCCATGATCTTAAACTCCTCAAGCCAAAAGAACCCCCGCCCCCTTAAAAAACAACAACAACAACAACAACAAAAATTATCCAGTCTGAAGCAATGCATCATGGTGACAGAAAACAGGCTAAGTAGCTGGGCCTTACGGTACAGACTTTTAATCTCAGCACCTGGGACGTGGAGGCAGGGGGATGAGGAGTTCGAGGCCAGCTTAAGCTACATAGCAAGATCCTGTATTAAATATGGAAAGGGAAAAACACAGATAGGCAAAGGCTAATAGTGAGGCCCAATTGTGTCTGGGTGAAAAGACATCAGGGAAGCAGAGGGCCCCTGGAGCTTCGCTTGTTAGCCATGTCTTAGTTCCTCACGTGGACCGTGGTTACACAGCTGTTTGGTACACTACCCACACAATTATGTTTGGTGCATTTTCCTGTGTGGTGTTATGCTTAAGAAAAAATTCTTAAAAAAAAAAAAAAAAAGCAACCCACAAACCAACAGGATATAACACCACACACACATTTCCCAGGCCTGTGGTGAAGCCTTTGGTGTGAGCCCCATGGCCCCGCACATATTCGCTTCCTCTAGCTGCACTACAGAGTCAGCTTGGTCTCCGGTGGCGCGGACCTGACCTCTAGCAGAGCACAGAGGGTGCATTCTCTAGGTAGCAATCTACAGTTTGGTTGAATCTGGGGACAGAGAGGTGGAGGTTGCGTTCCGTGGTGGGTGAGGGTTTGAGCATGGCTCCTGGACAGATGGATGGGAAATGGTGGTGTTGGTAACATACTAGGGAGGCCAGGAGTCTCAGCACGCCTCTTTGGAACACATGCCTGCCTCTGACAGGCCAAATGCTCCCAGGGCTGTGTGCTGCTTTCCGTGG
>NC_140495.1:58607626-58707626 GCF_964271855.1 Acomys minous
GAGTGCTGGGATTAAAGGCACACGCCACCATGCCCGGCTACTTGTACATCTTCTTTGGAAAATGCTCATCTAAATCTCTTGCCAGTTTTAAAAAGAGGTTATCTTTTGCTGTCTCGTACGTAGAACCTTGATCAACTGTGTGAGTTAGTATGTTTTCATTTAAATCATTTTACTTATGGAGCGTGCGTGCATGTGGGTGTGAGCACACACATGTGTAGAGGTCAGGAGGTCAGAAGACAACCGTGGGTGTCACTCTTTGCTTTCTGCCATGTGCTGAGATCTCTTGTTTGTCATGAGTAACTGGCCCTCAGGCTCTCATGACTATCTCTTCACAGGGGTGTGTGTCAGGAGTGCAGACACCTGTGCTACTGAACCTGGCTTTTAAATGTTTTGTTGTCATTATCATGTTAATTATCTGCCTGTGTGTGCATCTGTGTGAGCATTGGTAAGTATATTTATTGTGAGTACAGGTGCCCAAAGAGTCAGGAGGTGTTGGGTGTCCTGGGGCTGACAGTTGTGAACTGTTGTTCATGGATGCTGGGAACCAAACTTGGGTCCTCGTGAGAGTGGCAGGTCTTCTTATCCACTGAGCCACTCTGCAGCCCCTGAGCTTCTGAGGATCCGAACTCAGGTCGTCTGGGTTATGTGGCAAGCACTTTATCCACGGAACCATCCCCGCTGGCCTTCACTCTTTGTTTTCTTTTTCTTTTCTTTATTTTTGGGCTGTGCATATGTGTGTGCATGTGTGTGTAAGTATGTGTATGTGTGTGTGTATGCAGGAGCCCCCCCCCCCATGGGATCAATATGCTAGAGATTAAATGTGGACAGCTATGTTCTTTCCTTTAAAAAAGAAAAGGCACCGAATTTAGATGAATATGGATGAGGAGACAGCGCATGTGGCTGAGGCATGTGCAGGCAGCACATGTGGCTCAGGCATGTTTGCCAGAGGAGGGAATTCTACAGGCTTCACAGGAAAAAGGACTCCATATGCCTTGCCACAGATCATTACTGTGAATGCCATGGGGGGGGGTCATCTGGATTCCATTTTGACCTTCCCTCAGCTCCTAGCTACAAGGTGTTGCTGGAAAGAGCTGCAGGAAGAGGAGGTGTGCCAGTGTCCATAGCTGCTGTTGTCACTGCTCTGAGAGCACATGGGACACTGGGAAGGAGTCTATGACCTTTGAGCCATGTTGTCTCACACGGGCTGATCAGACAGTAATGTGGATAATGACTAGGGTAGGGGAGCCTCTGAGCAGGCCAGGAGAGCTGGTTACCCCCTTATTTTGGGGAAATATGTTTCCTTGGAGCTCTTTTTACTCTATTTGCGTCCCATCTTGGCTACATGAGAGTTAAGCTATCAAAATCATAACTTTTGTAAGAGAGATTTCAGAATCTCAAATGCAGCAACATGTTTTTTGTTTGTTTGTTTGTTTTTTGGTTTTGTTTTGTTTTTTGTGTTTTCACTCAGCTTTTGAATGTTCGTTTGTCTCTGATGGAGTGGGCAGTGTCCTATGTCACGAGGCGCTAGAGGTCACTAAGAATGCCTACGGAGCTAGGGATCAGCACTTCATATCTCCTGATGTCAGCAAACTGTCTTGTACACTCTTAGTCAACCAACCTCCAGATTGTCCAGACCAATCAAAAAGCGCTCTGTTATTCTTTGTTGGTCTTCTGCAGGGTTGTATGGTCACCACAGTATTTGTGACAGCCTTTCCTCTTCTTCTGTATTGTTCTCCCCCCTCCATCTTCCACTAAGGCTCCCCCTCCTGCCTGTTTCTTGCTTCTCATCAGCTCTGCTATCCCCCTCTCCTTCTCTGTCCCCAGCGTCCCCTGTTACTTTTCTGGTCACTCCAGTGTCTTATGTAGTTTACAATCTGAAGATTTGGAACCACAAATGAAAGAGAATATGTGTAGCCCTGGCCACGCTGGACTCGCTTTGTAGACCAGGCTGGTCTCGAACTCACAGAGATCTGCCTGCCTCTGCCTCCCAAGCACTGGGATTAAAGGCGTGCGCCACCACTGCCCGGCATTCAGGCCTTTGTTTTAAGCTGTCAGGCTTTTGTCTTATGCCAGCATGTTGAGGAAGAAGCCAAGCATTGTGGACTTTAGCATTTTTATTCCCGAGCTATGGCCCCTCTCTCTATTTCCCTGCCTATCAGGATCTGTCTAACTCCTAATCCCTCGGGTGTGTCACTGTTACCGGGAGATGGCAGCTCACCAGAGATGGCCACTTAGACACAGTTTATAGCCAGTTGGAAGTCTTTCTTCCAGCCGGCTGGGGCTACACTCAGCTAGACAGTACCTGAGTGTACTGGTTGGTTTTATGTCAACTTGACACAAGCTAGAGTCATCAAAGAGGAAGGAGCCTCAATTGAGGAAATGCCTCCATATGATCCAGTTGTAGGGAATTTTATTATTAGTGATTGGTGGGAGGACCCAGTACATTGTGGGTGGAGCCATCCCTGCACTGGTGGTCCCGGGCTGTATGAGACAGCAGGCTGAGCACCATGATGAGCAAGTGCCTGCACTATCCTGCCCTGTTTGAGTTCCTGTCCTGACTTCCTTTGTTGGTAACTGGCAACGTGGAAGTGTAAGGTGAATAAACCCTTTCCTCCCCAACTTGCTTTTTGGCCATGGTGTTTTGTTGTATCACTAGAAACCCTAACTAAGACACTAAGTGTATCTCCAAGCATTTAGATCAAGGGGCTTTTGAAGGCAAAAATCACATCCTGGAATCTCGCTCAGCTGCAGGGGGAGGTTTGCACAAGCAGGCAGTTTAACAGAAGCTAAGATAAGCTAGCTGGGACATCTCAGCCTCCGGTTGTAGAACAGAGTTGGGTAGTTTTCCATGGGGTGCTCCATCAAGGAGATCAAGTTCTAGTTAAACCTAAAATGGCCTCAGCAAGAATACAAGATGGCAGAAGCTCTGCGCTGCCTTGCCCTGTCATGTCACCTGTGCCAGCATAGCCCCCAATAGCCTGAAGCTTCATAGCCGGAGTCCTATGCACAGGATCAACTGTTAGTGGAGATGCGCTCAGCTGCCAATGGGCGTGCTGCGAGCAGCATCTGGCATTGGGGTCTAACAGGTGCACTGTGGGCTTCCCCCCAAGAGCGCTCAAGCTAAGTGTGTCTACCCACCCGCCTTCCCAAGAGCATCTGTATCCCAGTAGCCCTAGCCTCCCACTTGGCAGCTTATGGGAGGTGGGGAGAGAAGGGAGGCTTAAGAAGCCTTCTCTTTGGACTGGGATTTCCACTCTTGGGTACGTATACCCACAGAGAGTAGACACACCTTCCTGGAGGTGAGGATTAGAGGAGCCAAATGCTCTTGTGCTGGAGCTTCTGAGTCCAGACACATTGCTCACTCACAGCCATGCCTCTGCTTCAGGGCTCTGGGCCCAGCACAATGGGAACCAGCAACGATGCTCATGATTGTGGTAGAGGATGAATCTGTGGAAAAAGAGGCATCCAGGTTAACAGAGCAAGACAAAAACACTGGCGGAGGAAGAATAGAACTGGATACCCCCATCCCTAACCATGGGCTAACTGGACACACACCCCCATCCCCAACCATGGGCTAACTGGATAACCCCCATCCCCAACTATAGGCTAACTGGATAACCCCCATCCCCAACCATGGGCTAACTGGACACCCCGCATCCCAACCATGGGCTAACTGGATACCCCTACCCCCAACCATGGGCTAACTGGACACCCCATCCCCAACCATGGGCTAACTGGACACCCCTACCCCCAACCATGGGCTAACTGGACACCCCATCCCCAACCATGGGCTAACTGGACACCCCACATCCCAACCATGGGCTAACTGGATACCCCTACCCCCAACCATGGGCTAACTGGACACCCCCATCCCCAACCATGGGCTAACTGGACACCCCCATCCCCAACCATGACTAACTGGACACCCCTGCCCCCAACCATGGGCTAACTGGACACCCGCATCCCCAACCATGGGCTAACTATCACCAAACAGCACAGGTAGAAGAGGAACTGGACGTCCAAGCACCCGAGGAGGCCTGTGCCTTGTGAATGACACCCAGAGGCTCAAGTCTGCTGAATCTCAGCCGTACCTCAGCTTTCTAACTCACTCCTTTCTTCGGAGTGCTTTTCTCATGTTAATAGACGGTCTCTGTTTCTGTTCTACATGGGTTCCTGGCCTGATTCTCTGCTTTGGGACACAAGAACCTGGACATCTTAGCAGGTGCCATCTGGACCGACTCCCTTTCCTTCTAAAATCAGGGCTATGGGACAGGTGTAAGTAAGGCTCTGAGAGACCAGCTGCTCACAGAGCTCCGGAAAATAGTTCCTGGAAGCTTGCAGGTAATCCGTCTTATCTCCCAAACCCACAGCCCAGAGGTTGCAAGAACAGGCAGTCAGGTTGCCTCCCACCCCAGTTGCAAAGTGCTCTTTATCCAGAAAAGCAGTTTCTGGGCCCACAGAAGCCGTGCTTTCTCCCCTCTCCCCAAAGCTGTCACCAAACCCCAGGGGTGTGTTCTTCTGCACCTCTGAATACTGGGGCTGCAGTGTTTGAGGACATCAGCCTCTCAGAGCAATAATGGTTTGCTCCAGACATGTTGAGGTCTGAGACCAGTCTTTCGTTTGCTTTCATTGACCTATTTCTTACACCTAACACCCAGCCAGGTGTGATGGTCTCTGATGGTTGACTCCGATCTACCCCACCTCCCCCCCGCCACGTTGTCCTGTCTTATACCTTCTGTATCCAGAGTGCTTTGGCCCCTCAGAGTTGGGATCCTATGAAGATCTTGGAGTTCTATTCGTGGGATTGCAATCTGAGAGTGAAGGACCAGAGTTCTACCTTAGAGCTAGTTCACTGGGGCACACTGTATGCCCCTGGGGCACAGCTCTTGGGGTACAGAGGGTGTCCAATAATTGACCTGAGTCTTTAAAAGCTGGAGTCTTTTAAAAATGCATATATAATTTATTTTTATTTTATGTTCACTAGTGTTTTGACTGCATGCTTGAGGGTATCAGATGCTCTGGAACTGGAGTCACAGACAGGTGTGAGCCATCATGTGGGTGCTGGGAATTGAACCTGGGACCTCTGGAAGAGCAGGCAGTGCTCTCAAAGGCTGAGCCATCTCTCCAGCCCTGCAGGAGGAGCTGGGGTGGGTGGAGGGTGGGAGGTGGCTGTCTTACTTCTCTAGCTTTGTCTGTAGTATTCATCCTGTTTGTGGGAGAGGGGTAGAGTTTTTTCCCCCTCATTCTCTCTCTTTGTCTACAGATGGTGGGAGGCTCCAGACCCTGTCTGTGACTCCCTCCCAAACGGTCTGAGGAAAGGCAGGCAGAGGCCCCAGACAGGGCACATTTTTGGAATTCCAAGCATGTTTTCACACTTTCCAGCTCTGGGTGGAAGTTGGAACTTGGCTGAATTGCCTATTTCAGGCTCCAAACCCAGCCAATCCAGACCTGCCAAAAATGCCCCCGTGAAATCTACCCCACCCTGCTGGGGGGCCCAGCCAGCTCCTTTGGCTGACCAGGCATGCAGGGTGGGCTCACACATCCACAAAACCAGTGTAAGATCTTACTGTTAGAATCTAGCCTCTGCTGTCCAGCTGTCCCTCTCAGCCACTGACAGGCACCCCCTGGGACATCTCAGACAGGATTTCTCACCTTCAGCCCACACCAAGTTGATGGTAAGGTACTGACACCGCTGGCCCCACTGGCAGCCTGTTCTCCTTCCCTCCCTGCCTCCTGCCGGGAAGCAGAGGACGTGGCTGCAGGCTCCTGACATAAACCCCATCCTCAAAGGCCTAGGCAGAGGCCTCTTCACTCTTGTGCTCCGTGGTTCCTGGTTCCCCTCAGAGCCCCTAGCATGCTGCCTGTCTCTGATGCTGGCTCCTGAACTCCCTGTGGGAGCCCTGACATGTTGTTATCTGTCTGTCTGTCTATCTGTCTGTCTGTCTGTCTGCCCACGGTGTTAATAACTCATCTACTAAGCTCCGTAATCCCCAGTGATCAATCCATCTCAGCGCCCTCTTAGACCATCTACCCCAACCCTAACCTAACTGGCACGGCTTTATTTGGGGAGCAAAGTTCATATGAGGTTGTTTTACAGGAGGTTTTTAAAAAAGTTGAATGGCAATGTGAAGGGTAACAAAAGAAAAAGAAAGAATTAGAAGGCTCTACTTTATCATATTCCTAAATCTATATTATGATTACTTCTGTGTATTAGCAGGGATAAAGTTTGTGTGTGTACATGTGTGTATACTTATGTGTGTGTGTGTGTGTGTACATTTGTGTGTGTATGTGCGTCTCTGTGTGTGAATCCATATGGGAGAAAGGGTTTACTACAGCTCACAGCTCCAGAACTAAATGGCCCATCCATCCTGGCAGGGAGGACACGGAAGCAAGCAGGAAAGGTGGGGAGGAAGGCTAGTCACATGGCATCTGATGTGCGGCCTCTCAGACCCACTCCCTTTTAGTGGGGTGCTTCCTCCTAAGGATTCCGCAGCCTCCCCAAAACACGGTTATATATAAAAATTAAAGATTAAGGCAGATGATAGAATACAAGGTACCAGGCAGATATTATGTTATACAGAGTTTATTAAATGAGCATGGGGGGACGAAGGAAAAGGGGGAAGGGATACCCCAGAGAGAGAAAAAGTAGAAATAGGGAGTGAGAGGAGAGAGAGAGAGAGAGAGAGAGAGAGAGAGAGAGAGAGAGAGAGAGAGAGGTAGAGCGCAAGCGCCATGTGGAGAGTGTCTTTTATATGGCCAAAGGCAAGGCCACGCCCCCGTGACAGGTAAGCGTGACATCACAAGTAGGCAGACTGAAGCAGAATCCTAAGACCCACTAGTTAAGGGCCCCTTCTTCAGAAACTGGGCCTATGGAAGACATCTTACATCATCACATTTGTTTTATATGTGCGAGTACTCTGCCTGCGTGGACGCCTGTGTACCATGTGCATGTCTGGTCCTGGTGGAGGCCAGAAGAGGGTGTCAGATCCCCAGAACTGGAGTCACAGATGGTTGTGATGGAGTCTGTGGGCGCTGGAAACCAAACTGCAAGAGCAGTGAGCAAGCGCTCCTATTGTAAGGGGAATTTTGGTGTCCCTTCATGGGGCCAGATGGGACACGGAAGACGGACTCCCTCTGGGAGTTTTTGGTGTCATTAATAAAACACTTTAGCAATAGATTCAAATGGAAGCTCAAAGACAGATCTATTAGAGTTGTTGGAGAGCCCCAAACCCCAAGGCAGGCAAGCTGTGAGCTTCAGCAGCTGCCTGGAGGAGCTGAGTGGAGGCACACAGTGTCGCTTGAGCTGTCGTGGAGGCCAGGCCTGCAGTGGATGAGCAGCAGCCACATGGCAGGGAGGGAGGCTTCGGGAGGAGAGGAAGCCCAATGTTGGAGCGTTAAGGAAAGCGTGCTCAGGAAAGAGAGAAAGGAGAAACGGAGACTGTATGTGTTTCCCAATGATTCAGAAAGGCAGGCCGACTTCTGAAGCTGCTCAGCTGTGACCTGGTGAGCTAACATGCTGAGGGTTCTGGGAAGGGGAAGCACAGTATCTCATTAAAGGACTAATTTTTTCCACCTTTGTGATTAGCAGAATAGCTTAAGGTGAGCTAGCCTTCCTAGGGGTGGTCTGTGGGCCAAGTGATTGAACCAGCCCAGCTGGAATGACAGGTCTCCTCCACCCAGGCCAGAGATCCAATTCTTTTGACCAAGAGTTTTTTTTTTTCCCTGTAACATTAACTGCTGATCCATCTTTCTAGCCCCAAGATTCCTAATTTTGTCAGTCATCAACGACCACATGCCTGGGACCTCCTGAGGGGAACTTAATTAATGTTTGTGAAGAACTAGGGCCTCCTTGTGAAAAGGTGCTGTGTGTAGGAAATATTCTTTTAAACACCAATTGTCTGGCCCCTCCAGAGGCCCTGTAATTAAGCAACTGTTGTGGTTCTTGAGTGGCTAAGGCTTTAACATTTAACTATATTGTAATTAAGGCAGGCCTTCTGGAAGCTGGTACATCGCTTTGCAGTGAGGAAGAGAATTCCGCCAAGCATCTCTTTGCAAAAACATGCTCAGGTTCCGGGAACCTTGCCAATTGCTTTTCCCATAATCTGAATGTGGTTGCCTTCTCCCTCTGTGCAATTTCTTTTGAGGTGAACGGAAATGTCTTCTGTTTCTTAGACTTCTCTGGTATGTAATTGGTCAAGCATCCATATGGGGAGAGGACTGACTGGAATGCTCTCAGTGTAGCCCCGGGCCAGAAGTAGAGACAAGAAGTGTGTAGCCAGTGGAGGGGAGGGGAGTGTGTGGAGAGAGGAGCAAGAAGTGCCACCCACCTAGCCTACTCTTCCCAGGTACTCCTGGACTACATTTCCCAGCGTCCCTTGTGGTAAAATAAGGGCCTTGAGGCTAAGGGAATGCGGGATAGACCCTGGGGTACATCTTCAGGCCTAGGTGAATATCCTTTTTGGCTCTAGAAGTCACTGGCATTCACATTCCAGAAGATCCTCAAGGACTCTTTAAAGGACCTCTTCCCCCCCAAACCAAACCAAACCAAACCAAACCAAACTCGTGCAATAAAACAGGCCCGAGGGGTCGAGAAACCGACCCTCCATGCAATTCCAGGAAACAGCCAACTCCATCACGGGCCCTGGAACCCGGAAGCCCTCCAAACAAGCATTCTGACTTCCCTCTCACTCGCAGCTTTTAGAAACAGTTTACCTGAAAGGTTTTTTTTCTGGGGCTGAAAAAATCCGAGCTCCCTTCTAACACAAACAAACAAAGAACAATCCACAGATTCTCAGAACGCACCTCATTCTCCTTTACCCTCAGTGAGATGCAGGCCGCGGGTTGGGGGTGGGGTGGGGGGAGGGGGTGGGGGGGCGTGGGGCGGGGGCGGGGCTAGCGCCAACCTCTTTGAATCATAAAAGCTCGTCTTGTGGTTTTTAGGTCGAACTGAGTCTATTCTTTGGTTTCCCTCCGATGACTTATTTCTTACACCCTTGAAGGTGGTGACACCACCAAATGGCACAGGGGCTGAGATCTTGAAACCTCAGGAAAACCACAAACCAGAGCCTCTTCAGTGGGTTTAGCATGAATACAAAGTCAGATAGTCATCATCATCATCACCACCACCATTTATTATTATTATTATTATTATTATTATTATTATTATTATTATTATTATTATTATTATTAATTATTGTGTATGACTTGCATCTGTGCCTATGAGTATGAATATGGACAGAAGAAGATAGTCTTGCATGCTGGTTATTTTATTCCACTTCGTATGAGGCAGTCTGTCTCTGAGAGAGAGAGACAGAGACAGAGAGAGACAGAGAGAGAGAGAGTGAGTGCACCAAAGAGTGCAAGTGGAGGCCAGAGGACGTGTTTGTGGAGTCACAGTCAGTTCTCTCCTTATGCTCTTATATGGGCTTCTGGGGTCTAATTCAGGCTGTCATCAGCTTTGCCTAGCAAGCTCTTGTACCCACTAAGCTATTTTCCTGGCTGTTTCTTAGGGTCCCTGGCTAGCCATTGCATCCACCAGGCTAGCTAGTTCACCAGGTTCTGGAGAGTCTCGTTTTCACAGTATTCACTGGGGTTACAGGCACCGTCGCACCAGGCTCTCTCTAGGCTCTGGGAATTTGAGCATGGATCTTCAAGTTTATGTGGCTATATCTACTGAGCCATCTTCCCAGCCCAGAAAGTCAGCTTTTTGTTTTTTTTTTTTAATTGTTTTATTTTATCAAGGCCCGCATTTCAGTTCTTTCATTGGTGAGAGCTGATTTGTCTGAATTAGGCAGAGCCACATTTTCCTCATCTGCAGAGTAGATAGAATGACAGGTTTTCCAATTTGCCTCACTGGGCTGTGGGAAAGACATGCAAGGGGCCAGCGGACAGCTCTGCAGATCAGAATCCTTGCCACTCATGGCTGATGACCTGATGGTGCGAAGAATCCACAGTGTAGGGGGGGGATCTAATTCCCCAAAGTCATCCTTTGGCCTTCACATGCGCACTGCGGCACAGGCATGCCCCACTAACACACACAGCACATGCACACACACAATAATTATAACTATCATAATAATTTTAAACAAGAAGAGGCAGACAAGGGTGGGGAAATAGTTTGAAATGGGATCAAACATCTTCCCAGGAGTGACGGCTATTGACTTAAAAGTGGTGTTCACACTGCCCCAACCCCAAGTGATGATTCACAAATTGTGCCACAGGCTGGCAACATAGGTCTGTGCCTCCCACCCCCAGCCCACCCCCTGTTTCTGACATACTGCAGCAAGATGGACAGCTTCCTGGCACTCATATCCTCAGAGAACCTTCTGTGCCCTTTGCAGGCATCACTAATCCACTACAGAGTACTTTTAGTCTAAACTGAGAGACAGCCTCAGAATCTTTCTCAATATACTGTTCAAGGTTCTCTTCCATCCTCAGTGGCCTAAAACCTAGTAGTGACAGATTTTTCTTGCATTTAAGTAGGTTGCTTAAAGCTAAGCACCATTTTGATCTTCCTGGCTTTTAGGTTGAACCTCTGCCTGTTTTTTATTTTATGTTTTTTGTTTTGTTTTGTTTTGTTTTGTTTCAAGACAAGGTTTCTCTGTGTAGCCTTGGCTGTCCTGGACTCACTTTGTAGACCAGGCTGGCCTCGAACTCACAGTGATCCACCTGCCTCTGCCTTCTGAGTGCTGGGATTAAAGGCGTGCGCCACCATGCCTGGCCTGAACCCCTGTCTGAACCCCCTTGTGGGACAGAGCCTGCAGAGAAGACATGAAAGGTAGCCTGAGGGGCTGGCTGGACAGATTTTCCACGTTTCATATGTTGAAACATATATGTATATGTGTGTGTGTACACATATATGTAGGTTTATATATACACATATATGTATGTATGTATACACATACATATATGAGTATATATATGTGTGTGTGTGTGTGTATACACACATATCCTCTTTTAGATAGGGCCTCACTGAGTTGGGGAAACTGTAAAGAGGAATTTCCAGAGTTTGACATACTAAAGGTGACAGCCTGGGAAAGACTGGCTACACTTAGCACACGTAAGCTTCATTCAGCCAGGAGAGCGTGCTTGGAAAAACCTGCACTATATGAACTGAGGCAAAAAAAAAAAAAAAAAAAAAAAAAAAAAAGGATACTGTACTAATGACTCATTAAAGGTCATTTGTTTCTATGCTACCACATGAAGAAGCCATGTTGATATCCATGGGCTGTGCAGCCCCTGAGGCCATGTTGATGCTTGTAGTCCATACTGCCACAGAGGGCCATGACTGGGTCTGTGGTCCTGCTGCAGCCGGAGCCATATTGATGTTTGTGGCCCATGTTACCACCTACGGCTGTGCAGATGCCCATGATCTGTGCTGCTACCTGAATCCATGTTGATGTCCTTAGCCTGTGCTGCCGCCACTAAGAGCTATGATGATGGCTGAAGCTTGTGCTATGGCAAAGGGCCGTGCTGATGTCTGTGGTGCCTACTGCCACGGGAGACCATGCTGATGTCTGTGGTGTCTACTGCCACGGGAGACCATGCTGAGGTCTGTGGTGTCTACTGCCACGGGAGACCATGCTGAGGTCTGTGGCCAGTGCTGATGCTGGAGGCCATGTGGATGTCCGTGGTCTGTGCTATCACTAGAAACTGTGTGGAAATCCATGATCCATGCTCACGTTGACTGTAAAAAGGGTAAAGAAGCTACCTTTGATTCTTCTTCTTCTTCTTCTTCTTCTTCTTCTTCTTCTTCCTCCTCCTCCTCCTCCTCCTCTTCTTCCTCCTCCTCTTCTTCCTCCTCCTCCTCTTCTCCTTCTTCTTCTTCTTCTTCTTCTTCTTCTTCTTCTTCTTCTTCTTCTTTTTCTTCTTCTTCTTCTTCTGTAGGAGGGGAGGTCACAAGGATGGAGGCAGACCTGGGAGGACTGGGAAGTAAGTGTGGTCAGGGTGCATGCTATGAAGTTCCAAACTAATCAATAAAAATGGTGATCTCTCACCTAATCCCTCCTCTCTCTTCTTCCCCTCTTTAGGCCGGGCCACAGGGGAGGCACCTCTGTATGTCCCCAGGATAGACTGTCTTCTTTCCTCTAACGGCCCACACGTCTCTGTACAGTTTATTGTAAAGAGTCACAAGAACCTGGAAATTTCAGTGTCTGCCCTCTAGACTCGTACCTGTCCTTGTAACCTCATGTAGCTCAGGCTATCCTCAAGTCCTTCCATCGCTCAAGTGCTGGAATTTCTGGTGCTAAGGGGAGACTGCAGAGCTCTGTGCATGCTAGGAAAGTACCAACGGAGCACAGTCACAGTCTCCGGAGGGGATAGGTAGTTCCTGTGTTATGTTCACACAGTACATAGAATCTAAGTTAACCATACAGGGGGTGGGAAAGATGCAGGCTCCCATCTGCTCAGGCCTTTGGCTTTCTCTGCCACCCGGATCTGGTGCACAGTGGCACAACGAACAGTGGCCTGCTAAGCCAGGCCCAGGCCCCTGACAGTAAGGGGCAGGTAGTGCATGTAACTGCAGCTCAGTTAGTGCAGCCAGCCTGTAGGGTCATGGCAGGGCTGTGACCGTAGCACATGTAACTGCAGCTCAGTTAGTGCAGCCAGCCTGTAGGGTCATGGCAGGGCTGTGACCGGGATTCAACTTAGGTGGCTGTGGGGAGTGTGCTGTGTTCAGTTTTGCACATGCTGTCAGTGAGAAGGGCTTTTCCCATGAGTTCCCTGGAGACCCAGGCCTACCCGGGTTCTGCAGCCAGCCCAGCAGGAAGGAAACCACTCCAAAGAGCCCCTCTCTTTGGCTACCAGACCATTGAGACTGGGACTGCAGGAAATTGTAGTTTTCCCAGGAGTCTCATGCTGAGAGGAGAACATTAGGGTCTTGGGGTGGGGTGGGGGGTGGGGGGATTGGGGAACAACACTTGTTTCCTGGAAAGAGATTTCACACAGTTCTGACAGTTTGTTAGACCACCTTGTAGGGCAGACTGAAACCGAGACATTGGAGGGTGGTGCCCACCTTGACTGGAAGGCTTACTTACACATACAGGCCGGTGCTCTCCACTGAAGCCTAAACCTTAGGTCAAACCCCTAAGAGGACCTTTAGGAGTGGAGGCGGGGCAGAGCCAGGCATTGTCATTCTTCCCAATGTGGCCATAATTCATCATATAAAAGCTTCTCTACTTATCGCTGTTACTTTTTGGCATCCTGAGGGAGACATGCCAAGCTTAGCTTGCCTGCCCTGCCAGCGCCTAGGTTATGACCCCGACAACTCTAGTCGTGCACCCCGAAATCTGGTGGGAGTGCCTGAAACTGTCCTTAGAACAAGAAAGACAAAGCCAAGTTACTTCATTGTTTTCTTTCCTTCCTTTCCTGATTCGGAAAGGAAGCACACTTTGCTCAGGGACTGTGGAGAATGCCGCGGAAGTAAGCAAGCTAGGAAGGAGGTGGGTAAGGCCTGGTCTGAGGTGACCGTGGGGGATTATAGCCTGGAACTTCTGGGAGCTGACCTTTCCCACCATGCTGTAGGCTCTGCTGGAGCCCACCGTGGGAACAGGCTGCTGGGGAGCTGGGCAGAGGCAGCCATTGTCCTGCGTCCCTCCCATTCCATAAATCCTGACATGCTCTATAGGAGGATTGATGGAGACATTGACTTGTCCCTGCTCTGGGGCATTATTGGCTTGAGGTTGTCCCCTCCCACTACCCCTTCCCTGGAGCCTGAGCGAGCCTCTGAAACTGTCACATACAAAAACATCCTTCTTGACCCCAGAAGAAGTGTGGAGAGCCTGCATCACCCTCCAAGGTGACATGTAAACCCAGAGGTGGCAGAAGTGAGAACCCAGGGGCTGGCAGTTGTAAATAGTGAGACATGTGGGAGGTCAAGGGGCTGAGAATAACTCTCCGTGGGTAAGGGCATCCTCTGTAGATTGGCCTACACCTCTGCCATCCATGGTTTTTAGTCTGCACAGCTACGGTTCAGGGCAGAATTTTCTAGACTTTCAGAGGACGGCCATTGGAATACTGGAAATGCCCTCACACCTCCCCACTGGCAGAGATTTAGAGTGGGCGGGCTTATCCTGCTAAAGCAGGTGGGGTGGACCAAGGTCTCTGAAGTCAGACGTCCAGCTTCCAGCGTGTGATGTCCCTTGCTGGCTTGATGGGCTTAGGCTAGTGGCTTCTCCGTCATCTCTTTAAAACTGGAGCAGACAGGAGTTGTGTGCCCACTGCACAGATGCATGTGTGCATGTGTGTGAAGAAGGTAGGTAGCAAGGCGCTACGCGTCACATTTGCAAACGCTGGGTCTCACTTCCTCCTAGCAGGAGTTCCACGTATAAAGTGCTCAGAAATAAAAATAAAATAAAATAATAATAAATAATAATAAAATAAAATAAAAATAAGAATAAAGCCTCAGAGTTGAATCCTGGTCTGGGGATGGCAAAACCGGCCTCTCTGGCCTCTCCAGGACTGCATCTCACTACTGCCTATGGTTGGAGCAGCGGCCCTTGATGGGACAGACTGGTCCTTAGTGTCCAACCTCACCTAAATCTCGTGAGAATGGTCTGGCCCGGACTCAGGGCCTGACATAGACACTGATCAAATCCACACTGATGACAGTGCCACACAGCTGCCCACTAGCCCACCTGTCCCTCAAGCCCATGGCTGTCCTCAGTCATATTTTCTTCCCTCTCCTACTCAGCTATGGTTTTCTGTCTTTATCTCTGTTGCAAGGAGAATTTTCTTTGTTGAGGGATGGCAAATTTCTTTATCATTTAAAATTATGTTTTGTTAGGCTGCGCATGGTGGCACATGCCTGTAATCCCAGCACTTGGGAGGCAGAGGCAGGTGGATCTCTGTGAGTTCCAGGCCAGCCTGGTCTACAAAGTGAGTCCAAGACAGCCAAGGCTACACAGAGAAACCCTGTCTTGAAAAACCAAAACAAAAAACAGGAATATATTTTGTAGTTCAGGGGTACAGACTACACGTCAGGAAGTCAAGTTGACAGGAGTTTGAGGTGGCTATTTTAATATCCAGAGTCAGGAAGGAGAGAGAGAGAGAGAGAGAGAGAGAGAGAGAGAGAGAGAGAGAGAGAGAGAGAGAGAGAGAGGGAGAGGGGGGGTGGGAGAAAGAAGAAAGAATTGCTGGTATTTAACTAGCTTTTTCTCTTTTAGAGTCCAGGACCCTAGCTCAGGTAATGTTGCCACCCACTTTTAAGTCAGCTCACCTCAGTTAACCTAGTCAAGCGGATTTCTCTCAGGTGCACCTGAAGCCTTGTCTCATAGGTAATTCTAGAGCCTCTCAAGTCAATAGTCAATGTTAACAATCACAGTTAGTTATTGTTCTTATGTTATGATGAAATAGCTCACAATGAAACTTGAGAAAGAAGGGGTTTATTTTGGGTCATAGTTTGATGATACAATCTGTGTGTGTGTGTGTGTGTGTGTGTGTGTGTGTGTATGTGTGTATATGTGTGTGTATGTGTGTGTATGTGCATGTATGTGTGTATATGTTTGTATATGTATATGTATGCATGTATGGTATATATGTGTGCATGTGTATATGTGTGTGTAGTGTAGTTGCATGTGGGTGTGCATGCACATCATATGTGCACAAGTAGATAGTGGTAGAGGTTGATGCTGGTGTCTTCCTCTATTGCTCTCAGCCTCATCTTTCCTTTAAAAAAATGACATTGTTTGTTTGCTTATGCTGTGTGTCTATGTGGGTGTGCATGCTACAGCACACGTGTGGAGGTCAGAGGATGACTTGAGGAAGTAGGCCTTCTCCGTCCATCATCTGGGTTCTGGATAGAACTCAGGCCATCAGCGTTGGTGGTAAGTGTCGTCAGTCAGTGAGCCACCTCGCCAACCTCACTGATCCCTCACACCCAGCTCCAAGCCCAGCAGACGCCACAGGCCACAAAGGTCCTTTTATCAGCCGCAACTGCACATGGCACATCCTGAGGAATCTACAGGAAAACCAGATGGTTGTATGTGGCTGGCATTTACTTACTGTCTGTCAATATTTGAGATGTTTTATTACTTTGCGGTGTCGGGTTTTAGAATAAATTAAATGGCTAATGGAAATATTAAAATGGAATTAATTTAGCTAAACAAATAAAAGCTGGGAGAGGCGATGTGATTTGTTTAGAAGTTACTAAATATATTTTTTCAGAGGAAACCTCAGGGAAGGGAGAGGGGACGGCGCTTGGGATGTCTACGCTAGCCAGGGGTCAGTGGGCCCTTCAGGGCTCGGGAGGCAGACCTGTATGGAAGACAGCTGAGGTGTGCAGCCTTGCCAGCGCTCACACCGGGAACCTGGAACTCACTTCAGGCTCCTCCCAGGGACCTGGACCCTGCCTGCTCCTTCTCCACGTTACATTTCAGGGACTGGCTGAAGCTTCAAGTTTCAGAGCAAAGCCAGCATCAAGCATACCCTCGTCAGTCTGTCCACAGGTCAGCAAGGGAAGTAGAGAAGCTAACAGGTGATGCACAAGACACTCGCAAATAATGCAGCGACACAGAGATGCTGCAAGTATATTTAGGGGAGTGTTAAGGCTGATCTTTTGTTTCTTTCTTTCTTTCTTTCTTTCTTTCTTTCTTTCTTTCTTTCTTTTAAACAAGCATTGACCTTAATGTATCTAGAGGAATGTGAAAGCTACTCTTTGGACAATGCCATGTGACTGTCTCATGCCCTTGCTTTTTGCTAGAAATCCCCAATGGACGTCTCCCTTGAAGCAAAGCATGGCCTCGTTAGGCGGCTTTTCTGCTGTAGTCAGGAGCTTCTCTGGGTCAGTACCGTGATGCTTCTGTTGAGAGTCAGGGGACAGGCTTCCGGTGGTTGCTGGCTCTAGAGCAGGAAGGTGGAGTGGAGCGTGCAGACAGCGACTCAGCAGAGGGAAGAGGGCTCACAGAGCAGATCCTGTTTTACTCCTGCTTCACCAGGCAAGCCTCTGTGAGCCAAGCCCTTTTTGGCTCTTGTCAGACGTGGTGGAGAATGTCTGTGGTTCAAGTATGTCCCTCACATTTCTTGTGCTGAACACTTAATCCCAAATTTTCACGTTATTTGAGAATGAGGTCTTTGGGATCGAGTCCGTCCTGGATTAACACATTAATGACCTGTCCAGAGAGTGGCTTTGTTATATAAATAAGTCACACTCTCCTAGCTTGCCCTGTGTTGCGCCAGGGCTCTGCAAAGTTCTCATCAGCAAGGCCTGGTTGTTAAATTTCCAGAACTATGAGCGGAGTAAACCTTTATCCTTTATAAACCACCCAGCCTGAGGTAGTCCATTATAGCAACAGAAGATAGCCTAAGGCAGGGAGCCAAGGGAGATGTGCCAAGCAAGGAGACATAGACTTCTGCCTCTCAGAGACAAGAAGATGCAATATGGAGAGCCCCGCCTTCACAGGAGCCGGGACTAGCAGGGGTGCAACTGAAAGGTGAAGGCAAGGGGACTCATGGGCCCCTCTAGAATCCTGACCTGGTCGTCTGTTGGGCATCCGGTCTTCACGTATGGCTAGTGGGAAGTGGAGAGTGGGTTTATGTGTAGTGTTTTGGGAAGGTTCTGACTGAAACGCTCTCCAGAGGCAGTGGGAAGCCTGGGTTGCCGAGGAAATCAGCGCGCGCGCGCACACACACACACACACACACATACACACACACACACACACACACACACACACACGGCTGGACGAAGCAGGGAGACACCAGAGAGAAGGCTCAGGAGAGGTCACGTGCAGTGCATGAGCCAATAGGCCTGTGCTGCAGCTCTGTTGGTTTCTGGTCCTTAAATGTTCTACTATAACAAAGTGAGACTAGGTAGCGTGTGATGCTCTCACATTCAACTTTCAA
This sequence comes from Acomys minous, assembly GCF_964271855.1. Lineage (NCBI taxonomy): Eukaryota > Metazoa > Chordata > Mammalia > Rodentia > Muridae > Acomys > Acomys minous. The sequence continues at coordinate 58,625,465 of NC_140495.1, forward strand.
CAGTCTCAGAATCCTCATTTCCTAGCACATGTGGCCTAACAAATAGCTGTGGGAATTTATTCAGAAATCTGGTGTGTGTGTGTGTGTGTGTGTGTGTGTATGTATGTATATGTGTGTGCATGTGCATATGTGGGTATGTATGTATATGTGTGTGTATGTGTGTGTGCATGCGTGTATGTGTGTATGCATGTGTGGGTATGTGTATCTATGAATGTGTGTTGTGTATGTACGCATGTGGGTATGTGGGTATGCATGTGCATGTGTGTGTATGTATGCATATGTGTAAGTGTGTATTTCTGTATACACGTGTATGTGAGCATATTCTAAACCAAGCAGAGTCTAGAGACTGGGAAATCCAAGCTCTAACGGACTTTGCTTCCAAAGAGCCCTGGGATACATTTCATGCTTTACTCTCTGGCTAGAAGGAGCACTGTGCAATCACTGTGAAAGGTGGAGATATATATATATATATATATATATTTTTTTTTTTTTTTCCCCCCCAAGACCATCTAATACCAGTCAGGATCCAGGAGTCCTCACGACTTCCTGAATGCCCCACTCCTTAACCACATCACATAAGCCTGAACTTTGAAAGGAGAGCAGCCACTAAAGCACCTTCTGCCCAGCCGCTGCTGTGCACAGTAAGCAGGCCCTAGCCTGCCTTTTTCCCCTCTGGGGATTTTACATCCCGTAACCACCCTCTGCCAAGAAGGTGTTGCCAGCAGCTGCCATCTGGCTCCTGCTGCTCATGATGTTCAGGCACACCTGCACCTGACACTGCCACCTGCCTTTGCTCTGTGGGCTCTAGTTCTCTGTTCTCCAGGAGTGTTGTCCCTGTCAACCCTACCTGCTGCTGCTTGGGGCCCAGGGGTGGCTCACCATCTGGCCCTCATCCCCAGTAGAAGGGATTTCCAAGCCCCCTGGGGCAATGTGGGTGACTGAACAGTTTCCTTCCTATGCAGCCAATCTGTGGGAGCAGGCAGTTGCTCTGTACTGCCTCTGGGAATGTCTTGGAAATATCTAGAAGGAGTGTGCACGCATGCGTCTAAGGTGCAGGAGAAGTGTGAGCCAGGGTCCTTGCAGGATGCTAAAGCCTTTCCTCATAGGTACTTACTTGTCCAGCCTCTCCATCCTTCGGGCAGCACCCTAGCACTCAGCCACGGCCCCACTCCTGTTCTTGATGGGATCTGGGCTGGTCCTGCAGTTCTTGGGGTCCAGGGATGGCATCCATCTCTTGTTCCTCTCTGTATGTTACTTTCTGTTGCTGGGATAAAACATTGGCCAAGACAAACGTGGGAAGAAAGGGCTGATCTGGGCCACACTTTCATGTCACAGTCCATTTCTAAGGGAAGTCAGGAGACAGGACTTTAAGCAGGAACTTGGAGGCAGGAACTGAAGCAGAGGCCACTGAGAAGTGTTGCTCACTGGCTTGCTCTCTGTGGCTTACTCAGCTCTTTTTCCTTTACAACCCAGGGCTACACGTCCAAGGGTGACACTGCCCGAGGGAGCTGGGTCCTCCTGTGTCAGTCACTAACCAACAGAATGCCCCACAGACATGGCCACAGGCCAAAGTGATGGAATCAGTTCCTCAGGCAAGGGTCCCTCCTCCCAGGTGACTCTAGCTTGTATGGAGATGACAAGCTAACCAGCGAACCCCCCACCCCACCCCAGGCCTGGCCTTTTCCACCAGGTTGTACTGGGTGTGATGCAGGTTCTTGGTAAGTAGCAGGAAAGAAACAAAGGTCCCAGCAATGACTTTCTCTCCAATGGTACCTGTTTATTTAACCACTGGGAGGTTTTCATGGGGGCAGGGGCATCAGCTCCTAAGGGAGCTTCATTGCTGTAGCCTTTCCTCCTAGCAGGTTTGGGTGTCTGGGGGTTGCACCCCATGTGCCTACATCCTGAGTCCCATTCCCACAGAGGGGGGAACCTCCTGTAACCCTCTGCAGACAAGGCTTCCATAAAGCTGTCCAGCCTTACATTTTGCCCAGTCCCATTCTCCTAGTCTTACCAATCCTATCCTAGTAAATCAGCAATCCCAGCAAGCGTCAGGTCCCTAGATCTCAAGCCACTCTTGCAGTGGGGGCCAGGGATGCTATACTGGTCCTGCGTTATCTTCTTTGTCTTAGGGTCGGTGTTGCTGTGACGAGACACCACAACTAAAACAACTTGGGGAGGAGAGGGTTTATTCAACATCAAAGGAAGTCAAGGACAGGAACTCAAATAGTCCAGGATCCTGGAGACAGGAGGTGATGCAGAGGCTGTGGAGGGTGCTGCTTACTGGCTTGCTCTCTATGGCTTGCCCTGCCTGCTTTCTTATAGAACCCAGGACCACCAGCCCAGGGATGAAACCACCTACAATGGGCTGGGCCCTCCCCCATCAATCACTAGTTAAGAAAATGCCCTACAGGCTTGCCTGCAGCCCCATCTTCTGGAGGCATTTTCCTAATTGAGACTCCCCCCTCTCAGATGACTTTAGCTTGTGTCAAGTTGAAATAAGACTAGCCAGCACATCCTGTAAGCTTCTGTTCCCTGCTTACCCCACAGTGATTTGCCTCAATACCAATGCTATACTCAGGGGCTCGCTTGCCTTCTTGCTGACAGTACTGGGTCTCTGTTGCAGGCGCTGCCTAGGGAGCCAGATCCCTTTAGAAACCAGCTTTCCAGCACTGCCATAGAGCCAGCTGTCTGCAGTGGTCTTCCCTTGAAACAGGTTCTGAGCACAAGTGACTCACACAGAGCGGCTGTGACAGCAGAGCTCATCCTTTGGCATTCCGGAGTGGGAGTGGGATTGGTCCCCAGTGCTTACTGGCATGGGGGTAACAGACTGGGTCTTTGGGACCCCTACAAAGCAACCATTGACCTTCAGACTAGCCCTGGAAGAGAGGCAAGGGCGCTGTGGCCGTGGACAGAGGAGGTAGCACTGGAGCAGCTGGCAAGTTTTTGCCTAGGAGGAGCGTGGCCCTACAGAAAGGGGATGGCTGAGCACTTCCTTCAGGGTGTCTTGTGTGTTGCTGCCCCTGGGTGAGTCTGACATGGCATGGGAGGTATCTGAGACCCAGGGAAAGTGGGCCCAGGTGCTAGTGTGGGCACGGGAGCCAACACCTTCGGTAGGTCTTCATGAGTTCAGCCAGGCCAGGAGCTGAGTGACGGTGGACTATGGGGTCCTTTGCGATGGTACAGAGTCTTCACTTGAGCTCAGGCCACAGAGGCAGGCCAGTTCTTCCCTTTGCCTTCTTTTTTTTCTTTCTTTCTGTTTTTCATGCTCCGCCCTAAATGTTGTAAGGAGGTGGGAGAAGAGGTAAAGGGTGATTAAGATAACTGTGCCGAAGGACATCTTGTTCTAAATCAAAGTGACCCTCCCCCCACCTCATTTATCTGCTTATCTGTCCCTCTGTCTGTCATCTCCCTCCTGCCTGGCTCCTATGTCCTTCTATCCGCACAGGGGCCTGGATGACTCCAAGGGCATGTGTCCTTGAGAGACAAAGCGTAGCCCACCGGGGAGGAGGCTGCTTTCTCTCCACTGAGCCAGGCCCGGCAATCTCAGAACAATGGCACAACTCCAGATTTCATTAAATCAAGAGAGGAAAATATTTTTTGAAAGAGGGTAAACAGAACTTAATTTGCCATGTGGTCAGAATTAACAGAGAATGCTTCCCACCAGCCTTTGAAGGGTTTTGGTGGCTGGGACAGCTTCATTGGCTCTGGCTTGGAGCCTCGGTGCTTCTCAAAGCCTCCATCATCAAGGCTGGCGGCTGGTGCTGGCCAGGGTGGGGTACACAGCACATCTTGGGTAAATGTTTGCCTTTCAGTGGCTGTGCTGAGGGATGGGTGCAGCTGAGGAATACCTTCCTCCTTCCTGACAGACACCCCCATCCCCAACTTCATAGGGGCTGCTGCACTCTTGGGGTGGGGAGCTGGCAACTAGGGGAAAGACTCACAGGGGTCACTCCAGCCGGTCCTTCTTATTCTGGTCAGGATACGTTGCGAACAGCTGGTAGCCACATGTTGTGCGGGAAGAGCCTGTGGCATGGCTGTAATCCGACCATTTCCTGTAAAAGTGTCTGCGTTGGAGACTTAATCCCAGTGCTGTGTTGATGTTTGTCTCGGTTCAGGTTTCTATTGCTGGGAAGGGACACCCATGGCCACGGCAACTCTTATAAAGAGAAAATAGTTCATTGGGGCTGGCTAGGTTCAGAGGTTTAGTCCATTGTCATCATGGTGGGAAGCATGGTGGCATGCAGGCAGACACGGTGCTGGAGAAGGAGCTGAGAGCTCTACATCTGGATCTGCAAGGAGCAGAAGGAGACTGTCCTACTAGGCCTTCCTTGAGCATATGAGACTTCAAAGGCCACTATCCTCACAGTTGACATACTTCTTCCAACAAGACCACACACCTCCTAAGAGCGCCACTCACTGTGAGCTCATGGGGGCCACTTTCTTTTTTCAAACCACTACAATGGTACTATCAGACAAGGCCCTTCAGAGTTAATCAGGGTTAACTGAGGCCAAGAGGGTGGCCTCCATGATGAGCGTGGTGGCGCACACCTTTAATCCCAGCACTCGGGAGGCAGAGGCAGGCAGATCACTGTGAGTTTGAGGCCAGCCTGGTCTACAAAGCGAGTTCAGGACAGTCAAGGCTACACAGAGAAACCCTGTAGTGTGCATGTTGCATGCATGTTGGTTTGGATGTGACTGCATGGTGGGTACATATACATGTGTGTATGTGGAAGCCAGGCACCTTGTTTTGGAGACAAGATCTCACATTAGCTCGGAGCTCAGTGATTTGGCTATTCTGGTTGGCCAGTGACCTTCAGGGATCTGTCTGTCTCCTCCTCCCCAGAGCTAGGATTACAAGCACATATTATCATGCCTGGTTTTTTTTTTTTTTTGTCAACTTGATACACAAATATATCATTGTAAAGCTATATATATATATCCTTTCATTTCTCTTTCCCAAGATCTTATGTTAACATCACAATATAAAACACAGTCAAAAATTTGAAAGTTGCAGTCTTTAAAAACACCAAGATTTGGAAGTCCTTTTAAAAATCCAAAACTTCTTAACTTCTGGGTCCTATAAAGTCAAAGCCAAATTATGTACTTTATTATTCCAAGAGGGAAGAGCTAAGGCATAGTCATATCTGAAGCCAAACCAAAGTCCAATAGTATATATATCTCAGTGTCTGATGTCTGGAACTCATTCAAAATCTTCTGGGCTCCAAAGGGATTGGACAGCTCCATTTCTCTGGCTCTGTCTTCTACAGCACAAATGTCTTGTAGGCTCACACTGGTTCCATACCACAGCTAGCAGCTCCAATATTATGGGACTTCTACTCTAAATGAGACTGCACCTTTCTCCTACGGCCTCCCCGGGCTCCTTCATAGACGTCAGCCCTATTCCATGGTACGATGCTTCTCCTGAAACCTCTTCAGTCCTGGAGCTTCCATGATTTTAAAGACAGACCACCTGGCAGGCTCATACACATTACCAAATTAGGCCACCATCTTGAGATGTAGCCTTGGCCTGCTCTGAATCACTGTCTGCATACTAATGCTAGAAACACGTCTTAGAAGATTTCGCCTCAGTGGGGCTTGTCCCTTATTGATTTTCAGCACCAGTTAACCAGCATCCATTATCCCAGCAAAGCAAGGCTTTCTCTTCCATGGTGCTGTGTTGTTATAAAGGATGAAAATTCCCGCCCCCCTACTCAGATCTACCCAATGGACAGGACATTATCCACAGTTGTGTGGAGAGCGGGGACTGACTCTGACATGAACTCTGGTGCCCCATGTTTGACCACTTCCCCTTAGTGGGGAGGTGTGGTGGCACCCAGAGAAAGGATAAGCAGGCTACCAAGATGAGACGTGATAGCCTATGACCATATAGTGGGGGAGGAGCTCCCCTTGGTCAAAGACCTAGGGGAGGGGAATAGGGTGAAAGCCGGAGGGAGGGAGGGAGGAAGGAAGGAACGGGAGGATACAAATGAGGGGGGGAAATTGAGATGTAATCTGAATTAAATTAATTAAATAAAAGAAAAGAAAGGAAAAAGAAAGAAAGAAAGTCCCAAATGTTCGATTTTACCAATAATGACTCAGGAGCCAGATACTGGGGTGAAAACTTGTTATCTCAGAGAGGCAGAGAGAGCATCCAGCTGACCCTCCTACCCAGAAGGAATGAGCCCAAAGCCCAAGGCCCAAGGCCCAAGGCCAGTAGCTCGCTAGCTCAGCTGACAGCTCAGGAGGAAAAAGGCAAAAGTCAGAAAGCTAAAGAACCAAAGAGCTAAAGAGCCAACGGACTCTTCTTCTCCATGATGTCTTAAATGCCCTTCTCTCAAAGCCCCGCCTATCTACTTAATCCCTGTCAGCTGGTTACTTGCTCTGCCTCTTGACCTAGGATTAATTTTATTAAATCTTGTGCACACAAAGCTCTTGGATTAAATATGTGTGACAGAGCTGAGCCACACCACGATCACATGCTTACAATAAACAAAGTTCTTGGATTAAAGGTGTGTGTTAAGGCTGAACCACACCAAACAAAAGACAGGATTTTACAGTCCACAATTTCGGGGTTCACAAGTGGGATCAAATGTCCTGCAATAGTGCTGACTCTTCAGGCCCACACCACACAAGTGGCCCCAACACTATCCTTGCTACCTTTAAACCCTCACAAGCCAGGCCTTCATGGTCTGCACTGCTTTCAGAATTCTTGTCTCCCAGGCGCTCACTGAACAGCCCGATAAGTTCCAAGCATCCAGTGGGTTCTCCAGCTCAAAGTTCCCAAGTCCTTTGTGCACTCACTGGTTTTGTGTGTCAACTTGACGCAAGCTAGAGCCGTCAGAGAGGAAGGAGCCTCAGCTGAGGAAACGCCTCCATGAGACCCAGCTGTAAGGCATTTTCTCAATGAGTGATCAGTGCAGGAGGGCCCAGCTCATGGTCTGTGGTACCATCCCTGGGATGGTCACCCTGGGTTCTATAAGAAAGCAGGCTGAGCAAGCCATGGGAAGCAAGCCAGTAAGCAGCACCTGCCCATGGCCTCTGCATCAGCTCCTGCCTCCAGGTTCCAGCCCAGCTTGAATGCCTGCTCTGACTTCCTCCAGTGATGGAAGTATAAGCCACATTAACCCTTTCCTCCCCAACTTGCTTTTTGGTCATGGTGTTTCAGAGCAGAAATAGAATCCCTAAGACACTTTGTATGATACTCCTTAAAAACAACATGGTCACCGGGTGTGGTGGTGTACGCCTGTAATCCCAGCACTCGGGAGCCAGAGGCAGGTGGATCTCTGTGACTTCAAGGCCAACTAGGTCTATGAAGAGAGTTCTAGGACCACCAGGGTGATTACGCAAAGAAACTCTGTCTCAAAAAACAAAACAAAACAAAACAAAACAAAACAAAAAAACCAACCACCACCACCACCAACAACAACAACACAAACAAACAAACAAAAAACCAAAAAAATCAACATAGTGGTCATGTTTGTCACAACGTTCCACTCGCTGCTACCAAGTCCCGTTTTCATTTATTTGCTCTTGTTGTGATAAACGTCATGGTGAAAAGCAGCTTGGTGAGGAAAGGATTCATTTGGCCCACAGATCCTGATCACAGTCCATTGGAAGAAGTCAGGTGAGGGACTGAAGCAAGGGCAGAGGCAGAGCTCATGAGGGAAGCTGCTTACTGCCTCCCTGAGCGTGCTTTCTTATAGCCCAGGATCACCATCTACATCCCCTAGTGTAGACTGTGTGTTCTGCCCCAGTTAACCTAAACCCAGAAGCCCTCCCATATCCGCACTCAGGCCTCGTCTCCTTGGTGACTGGAGATTCTGTCAGGTGACTTTAACACCAACCATCACAGACGCGAACACAGAAAAAAAAAAACAACTCATTCCTGGAAAAATGAAGTAGAAGATGAGAACTGTAAAAAATAAGCATTATTCCTGGCGGTTGAAGATGGTATTATAACTATGAAACAAGATTAGGAGGTTATGGAGAAGAATGAATTAAGAGATCATGGTAATGAAAACTTTACTATGTAGTTGAGCAACAGGAGCAGCCAAGCTGAAGGGAACTTTGTGATTGCAAGAGTTAAGCTGGAGGCCAGAGAGATGGCTCAGTGGTTAAGAGCAGATGTTGTTCTTGCTGAGAAGTCAAGTGCTGTTCCCAGCACCCACGCTGGGCAGCTCACAGCTGCCTGTAACTCCGTATCTGGGGGATCTGACATCTCTGGCTTCTGCGGGCACCTACACTCATGTGCAAATACTCTACTTCTATACATACAGATAATTAAAAAAAAAAGATGTATTTTTTTTTTTTATTATTAATTTATTCTTGTTACATCTCGATGGTTATCCCTTCCCTTGTATCCTCCCGTTCTTCCCTCCCTCCCATTTTCCCCTTACTCCCCTCCCCTATGACTGAGGGGGGGGATTACCTCCCCCTCTATATGTTCATAGGGTATCAAGTCTCTTCTTGGTAACCTGCTGTCCTTCCTCTGAGTGCCATCAGGTCTCCCCCTCCAGGGGACATGGTCAAAGGTGAGGCACCAGAGTATGTGAGAAAGTAATATCCCACTCTCCACTCTACTGTGGAGAGTGTTCCGTCCATTGGCTAGATCTGGGTAGGGGTTTAAGGTTTACCGCCTGTATTGTCCTTGGCTGGTGCCTTAGTTTGAGCGGGACCCCTATGCCCAAATCTGCCTATCATAATGTTCTACTTGTAGGCTTCTAGGACCCTCTGGGTCCTTCTACTTTGCCTTTCTCCCATGATTCTCTCATCTAAAATCCCACTAGAATGTCCTCTCCTCTGTCTCAGTTTCCTGGTAAGTGAAGGCTTTCGTGGGACGTGCCCCTTGGGTTAATATGCAGATATAAGTGAGTATATACCATTTGAGTCTTTCTGCTTCTGGGTTAACTCACTCATTATGATCATTTCTAGCTCAATCCATTTATCCACAAATTTCGGGAAGTCCTTGTTTTTAATAGCTGAATAGTATTCCATAGTGTATATGTACCACAGTTTCTTTAAAAAAAGATGTATTTATTACTATGTATATACTGCTCTGTCTTCATGTACACCTCCCGGCCAGAAGAGGGCATCAGTTCCCAGTATAGATGCTCATGAGCCACCATGTGGTTGCTGGGAATTGAACTCTGGACCTCTGGAAGAGCAGACAGTGCTGTTGACCGCTGAGCCATCTCTCCAGTACCACAGATAATTTTTTTAAAAAGATAAAAGGGCTGGAGAGATTGGCCAGCAGTTAAGAATATGTAATACTTTTACAGAAGATCTGGGTGGGGTCCCCAGCAACCACATGGTGGCTCACAGCCCCTTGTAACTCGAGTTCCAGGGGTTTTCAATGCCGCCTTCTGACTTCCTTGGCTCTTGTATGAACGTGGTGCATATACATACAATGAGGCACACACACATACCTAAACAAAATAAATACTGAAAAAGAAGATGATGAAGTTGAGCTGTGCTAGGCTCTTGCTACTTACACTGTGGATCTCAGGGCTGGAGAGATGGCTCAGAGGTTAAATGCACTGGCTGCTCTTCCAAAGGTCCCAAGTTCAATTCCCAGCAACCATATGGTGACTCACAATGTGGATCTCAAACCAGACATCAACACCACTTTAAGCTTGTCAGAAATTCAGCCTCATGGGCTGGAGACATGGCTAGGCAACAGTGTGTTCTTTAGTGTGAGGATCTGGGTTCAAGCCTCACCACCTACATTAAACACCCTGAGCGTGGTGGGCTGTTTGGAATTCCAGCCCTGGGGAGGTGGAGACGTGGGTCACTGGGGCTCACCAGCCATCTATTTAGGCTACCCCAATCAGCAGGTTCCAGGGTAGAGCGAGGCCTTGTCTCAAAAAATAAAAACAAAAGGTGGACATTGTCTAAGGAGGAACAACACCTGAGCGTGTCCTCTGGCTTCCACATGTGCCACCCCCCAACACACTGGCACATGCGCGCAAGATGTGTATCCTCAGAGCTGGGTGGTGGCGCACACCTTTAATCCCCACACTTGGGAGACAGAGGCAGGGGGATCACTGTCATAGAAAGCAACCTCCTGAATGTCATTCTTGCTTCTTTCCCCGGTGTAGCTTGGCTTCATGTGTTTATGGGAAAGCTGTGCTGTTTAAAATCTGGAGCTGCTACTTGGAGACTTGTGGCTGAGGGGAATTTCCTTTCTCATTCGGGCCAAGTCCTGCCGGAGTTAATGAGCCCGGGGTTAAAAGCTGCGCTGAAACTATGGCGATGAGTTTATTCTTGGCAAAAGCTCATTTTCATCTGCCTTGAGAAAACAATACTAAAATGACTTATAAGAATTTTTTAAAAAAACCCTTCTGCATGTTAAAATTCTTGGAAAACATGTTTTTAATGACTTGTGTGTCAACTAATAAGAAACAAATGCTTAGCATTTGTGAAAATAAACTAAAATAAAAAAAGAAGGTCGGTGGGTAAACCCCACAGGCTGTGGAAGCCCAAGGGTGTGGCCAGGCCCACTGATGTGTGTGACAGGAAGGGCTCAGCCACAGGTGACACTCATTCCTTCAGTCACTTCTGGGCGGGCCAGCCTGACTGACTGCAATCATGACCAGGAGTCAGTTAGGACCATGTGGGCACAGAGACGTGCCGCATCCAACATGGCTCCGGGACCTGACTGAAAAATACCGACATACGGACACACAGAAAAAACCTGGAGCTGGGTGAACAGATCTCTGACGGAGAAACTGCAGCACCCTGGAAGCTTGGCGTGTTTGTTTATTATACAGAGCTGAACAAGGGAGTGGAGTTTACATACAGATAAACAAGGAGGCGGGATCAAGGAGATAGGCTTAGCTCTCCCGGCAGGAGCAGTTTCTGTAGAGGAGCCCCTTTCAGGTGGTAAGTACCAGGCGTTAGAAAGCTATGGCGAACATTTTCTACACACATCATCAACATACACAAGTGGCGCAGAGGAAGGGCTTGCCGTCCTTCCGAGCCTCACCCTGCGGGGAACGCTTTGCCATTTTCCCATGGGTCCTTGCTATGGCTGGCTCATGTCAACAACGAGTACCCAGTCAGGGCTCACACACTTGGGGCTAACTCTGCTCTCCACAGAGAAGTGAGCCATGTGCATATCCCAGGGCAGTCAGAAGAGAGTCCTCCTCCATGAGGCCCCGAGGTGTGAAATGGCCATGGGCCACTGGTGACACGCATGACACTCCCCTTTGCTTAGTGGTGCCCTTTTCGCCGGGTTCAGGCCTAGCATGAGTGGTCCCTCCCTTTGAGAATTCTCCATCCTGCTGCAGAGTATTTCCCGTGGGATTCAAAGCCTCTCTTGTCTTCTCTTGTGATCGTGACCGCATTTCGCCTTCACGGTATTCTTGGAGTGAATGTGGGTAGAAATGGGACACGCTCACAGCCTGTCATGGTTAATCTTGGTCATCAGCTGACTTAGTTTTTTAATCCAACGCTGTGATAAAACACTGGCAAAAAAAGCAAGTTTGGGGGAGAAAGGGTTCATTTGGCATACAAGTGACAGTCTCTGACCAAGGAAGGTCACGGTAGGAACCTGGGGACTGAAATTGATGCAACGCCCACAGAGGAGTGCTACTTACTGGTTTGCTGTCCATAGCGTGGCCACCTTGATCTTCCATGCACAACCCAGGGCTGCCTGTCCAGCACCGGCTCTGCCCCCAGGAGGCTGAGCCCTTCCATATCCACCCTTAATCAAGAAAAGCCTCCGCTGAGACGCTAGCAGGCCGAGCTGACAGAGGCAGTCCCGCAGTTGAGATGTCCTCTTCCCAGGTGGCTCTAATTTTTTGTCTAGTTTGTGTCAAGTTTGACAAAGAAAGTGATCTGAACATAAACTTCATGGCTTTTATAGTCATGGGGGTTGGGGGTGGGGCGCGGATGGACAAACCTCTTGGCATGTCTGTGAGGCAGTTTTATAGCTCAGGTTAGTTGAGGTGGGAAGACCCAGCCTACATGTGGGCAGTCTCACTCCACGGGCTGAGGTCCTGGGCTGAATAAAATGGAGGAAGCAAGTTGAGCACCAGCGTCTACCTCTCCCTGCCTCTTGACTGTGCGTGCAGTGTGACCAGTTGCCTGACACCCTTACTGCCTCATGCTGCTGCCACTGTGATGGACTGTGCCCTATAACTGAGATCTGACTAACCTCCTGTCCTTAGGTTGCTTTCCCCAGGTATTTTGTGGAAGCAATGAGGAAAGTAACTGATACCTGTTGCGCTACCACCTCCCCCAACCCCCCCACCCCAGAAATGTTAACCCAAAAAAGGGCGCCTGGTATGTGACAAGGCAGATGAGTTTGGGAAGAGCAACGGTAAGGTCCTAGCTCTGGGTAGCAAGGCCCAAAAGATCTGACTGAGGTTGGGCCATCCTCCTGACAAAGATGCTCTTTCCCCACCTGCTGTGTGCTGTGTGCCTTTTTGCTATGGTGGCAATCCATGGGTCTCTCTATGGGTAGTGAGACATATAATTAAACCTGAGCCATTGGGGAGCTGCAGTTTCTGTCTGGAAAACCCCAGGGTGGCAGTCCTCCTCTGTGTGGTATGGAGTTGCACACCTGTTTCATGAGTGGGGTCCACTGTACGAGTATGGAGCTGCCCCGAGAAAGGCAGAAATTCACCATCCCCAAAACACAGCACAGAAGGAATGAGAGTGCTTAGTTGCTGCTGAAGAGGCGTCATGGCCACCGCTGTATGCACCGAAGGACGCTGGAGGGTGAGCTAAAGTCAGAACAAAAACAAATGGAGGGAACAGAACCCCAGAGCCCACCTGGAGGAAATGGTTATAGACAGTTACCTGGTAAAACACCTGCATGCAATTATCCCATTTTAAAGAAAACTCTCCTAACCTCTTTGTTCTTTATCTGCTTCTGTAAACATGCCTTGCCACAAGAGAAGAATTTCTTGTCGTTTGATCTTTGTTGCATAGACCCACTAAGACTGATAGCTACTTAAGCCTACTGATGACGTCATAGTTAAAAAAAACCCGATGTTGAGAGACCTTTAGGTACTATAAAAACTGCGGTGTGGTTGGTTGCACAGGGTTATGGAGGCGATTTCACTGAACCCACATATAATAAATTCTCTCGATCCTCCAATTGGTTTCTGGTGCTCGTTTAACAGAGGCTTTCCTGCCTCAGTTTCCCATAATAGTACATCTGAGGCCCAGTTGGCTGCTTGACAGGAAATTGTTTGTGTAGAGGAAACATTACAATGGGAAATGAAGACACAGCGAGCATCCTCCACTCCGGTCTCTGCTGGATGTGGTTGTTACATTGGATAAAGGAGAAATGAGATCGAGACAGCAGTTTTCTATTTCTTACAGCTGGCACAAGTTAGGTCTACTTTCAAGATCCCTTCATGAGGAGTTGAAACCCATGAGAGGAGTAAGACGTTGGAAAAAATGAGAGTGAGGTAAAGTGACAAGGGAAACCTCAGGTCCCCCCTCTAACAGAGAGGAAGGGAAAAAAATTCATGATTCAGCACGCAGATGGAGCCTCAATAACAAACGACCCAGTACAGAGAATCCTGGTAGCCAGGGAGTGTTCTACCTTTGAACTGCTTGGGTTGAGAAGGACTTTTAGGTAAGGGACGATAGAACTGTCTCTTTTGAATCACGAGCCTGTGAGACTTGGGGGGGGGCGTCTGGGGTCTGGGGGAGCAGAGAGACTGTGTGAAGGAAGACCCCCATTTTGTAATAAATTAAAGAGACTATCAAAAGCGAAGCAACTTTTAATATTCTAATCTGCAAAAAGGGATAGGACCCCAGCATTGAGAGTAGGCAAAAATGCCTTGCATGCTGACTGGGTCTGGGCCACAGGTTTTTAAAGTCCCTGATCGTGGGAACGTCCTGCTCTCTCTTTCCTGCAGGCTGCTACTGTAGTTCCAGCCTGTGCCTTCCTAGCACAGGCCCCTTCACAGACTGCTCATCCTGTTGCTTCAGGGCACAAAGCCTTATCTAACGAATGCTCTGCAGTGTGAGACTGCCCATCTCTCTGCCTCCCTTCCTTCCTTTTGAAGAACCAGCCTGCTTCCATCTTAGGCTTCAAAGCCATCTTATAGTAAAGACAAACTAGGTTCGGTCCTGGTTATGATTAAATCTATTTCTCAAGGACCGGGCTATGCTCTTACCTGTAACCTTAACTACAAATAGTTCTGTACTGTCTGTTCCAGGATCTGGCAAGCATGTCTTTAATTTCAAAAAGTTGTTATAACCATCTTGCTACCCACCCTTTGTTTCCAAAGGGTTGTTGTGACTACCTGTTATGACTGGCTGTTGTTATGACCACTTTGCAATCATGTCTTTGTTTCAGGAGGTCATTATAACTAAGTTGTTTTGCTTATGTTCTGCTCCTGTAAACCCACTTTGCCTGCCAAACCCCGCTCCGTTTGGAAATCCCCTACCCCTGAACTATAAAAGTCTCGTCTTCCTTACTCCCAGTGCTGATCTCTGGAACCCTACCTTAGGAGGAGGCAGCCTCTGCACACAAATAAGAATGCTTGCTTTAATTCATTTGGCCGTGATGACTTGGATCAGTGGCCTTTCTTGTGGGAAAGATTAAGCTTTGTCACAGGTGGAAGCAGTCTTAGCAGGCTTTACCCTTGGGGCAAGCCATGAATACCTTGTGACAGACTGTTTGGAGCCTTCCTGGGCTTGGAATTCAGGAAGCCGACCTGGGAACCCCACCGTGGCTATTGTTTTGCTAATTGACCCTCGAAGGGAGAAGGAGACCGCCCTTTGCTTGTGACTGGGAAGGTGGGGGAAAGAAAAACAACAGGTGAAGGCGAGCAGGGGCGCGGAGAGAGAGGAAGGGACCGGACCAGCTCGCGGGACAGAGACACCTAAGGACCCGTCCTGAAAAACGGATTCCAGAAGGTTTACTCTTCTGTCCCTTTAACCTTTTTTTTTCCTTCTTGTATATGCTAGTTGGGTTGTTTAATAAAGTTTAATTGTTAATAAACAGAGCCAACACTTTCTCCTCCCATCTTTGGGATTAACACTTTCTCTAAAAAAAAAAGATTTATTTGTGTGTGTGTGTGTGTGTGTGTGTGTGTGTGTGTGTGTCTGGTCTAAGCAGGCACCAGGTGACTGGAGCTAAGTCAAGGACAGCTGTGAGGCTGGAGCCAGGCCTAAGTGTGGCGGAGGTGCTGGGGTGGGCATATGCCAGGAAGGCAGCAGGCAAAGGCTGCATGTGATCTGCACTTCCAGAGCTGGGCCTGCAAATTTGCAGATGGCTCAGCGGCAGGCATGGGTCAGAGGGCGTGCAATTATCGTTAAAAGTAAAATATAGAAAGCTTTTTCCTGTACACCCACAGCTTCCCTCTGCTTAGATCAAAAGAGCCTTTAGCTAGGTGATGGCTGAGAACGAAATTCATAGTCCTCCTCTCCTGCCTCAGCCCCCCAAGTGTCAAGGTTGTGCATGTATCAGCCCTTTGTATTTACTGAGATTCTACCCGTGTCTTCCGTTTCCAAATTGATCTATTCGTTCAAATGATACATCTTGGCACTGAGGGTTGTGGCTGGAGAGGCGGCTCAGCAGTTAAGGGCACTTCCTACTCTTGTAGGACCAAGTGGTTTTTTTTTTTCTTCCCAGCTTCCATATCAGGCAGTTCACAGGAGATTTGACATTTTCTTCTGGTGTTCATGGACATCTGCACTCAAGTGGTGTATACATATACAGACACACACACATATACATCAGTAAAAATAAAAGTTCGAAAAATCCTTTTTTTTGTTTTGAATTCCTTTGTGTCTTTAATAAGTTGAAAGCAACTCTATAGTCACTGTCAGGCTGTCCTTTAGTCTGCTACTTGTGGTTAATACTTCTGCTTATGACATTTACTGTTTCTCACGCATGGTAAACGAGCTTAATTGTGTTTTGTCATTTTGCATTGGAAGCTTGTCTTCATATTGGCTTTGAGAATCCCTTTTGGGCTTAAAGGGGTGATGTCTATTCAGATTTAGGTTTTGGCTTTACCAGGTTATCAAGGGAAGCCACCAGCCTGACACTTAAGGTTTTTAAACGCTAGTTTCTTAGCCTGCTTCACTGCAGAGGGAGAGCACTTTGCCACATCTGAAATCTCCGAGGCACAGGGTCCATAGACTTAGCGGAATTTTTTGTGTGCACCTGGAAACCAGGTGGAAGGGAGGCTCTTTTTAGTCACGCCTGTGTCTGTGGGTGGAATTTTCCTCCAGGCTCCACACTCTGCGTCTGGAGGCCATTCTGGGACTGAGTTCTCCCCTCGTCCACTCAGTGTGGGTACCTGTTCCCCGCTGTTTGTTCGCCTGCTGTTGACCTCTTTCAGGCCTCCCTGTGGTATGGCCACTTCTACATTTGTAACGTAACTCAATTCCACGTTGTAAATGTGTGGAATCACTTACTGTGTCCCCAGAGCTGTAGACTGTGGGCTGGCTCTGAACACTAAGATGAATCCTTACTCTAAAAATATAAAGGACCCCATTTCCTTGCCACTAGCCTTTAAAGTGACGCCGAGTCCATTCTTGTGTGGCCTGTGTACGTGGGCGTCCATGTGGATACATGTTTGCATGAAAGCCAGAAGGCAAACTCGGGTGTCATTTTTCTTGTTGTTGTCCAGGAACTTGACAGGCACCCTAGACTAATCTGCCAGTGAGCACCACGGTTCCATCTGACCCCGCCTCCCCCAGACTGGGATTACAAGAGTGTGACACCACACTCCATTGTTTTGTCCCACTTTGCATTCTGGGAGTCACACTCAGGTCCTCGGATTTGGAGGACAAAGTTTTCATTCTCTTTCACACCACAAAGGGAGTGACAAGGGGGGAGGTTGAATTGATCCTGAGTCTTTCCATGGGTCAGTCATGTGACTCTCTCTCTCTCTCTCTCTCTCTCTCTCTCTCTCTCTGTGTGTGTGTGTGTGTGTGTGTGTGTGTGTGTGTGTGTGTGATGGGCCTCACAAAGTTGGCCCAGCTTTGTTCCATGTTTGCTGTGTTCAGAGGTCCTGTGAGGATCATCCCGCTGTTGGTAGAAGGACATCTCAGATTCATGGCAACTAGCTAACTCAAAGAAAACCACTGAGGTGAAAGACAGAACCGTCAGCATACTAATAAGGCTGGTCATAGAGCGGTTTGATCAAGCTAATGGTTCTCCCCTTTGCCCTTGGCAATGCAGAAGGACGTGAGATGCAGAGGTGCAGAAAAGTTTCTCTGAGCTTTGCCGCTTGCTGTCAGTGGCAGTCACAGTTCCATTACTCATAACTACTGATCTGGAACACCAACCAGCATTAGCCCAAGTACTGAGGGCAAGCCATTAAAGAGGGCTCCGTGAGGAGGTGGGGCTTGGTCAGTGGCCTGAGACATGGAGGCAGGAGACTCCCGTGAAAGCTGCACACTCCTCAACCTCTCTGAGGAGAGTCCCACTGAGTCCCTTCTGACAGGGAAGTCTCACTATTCGGTTTTGTATAAGGTCACGCACATCAGTGCAAAGCACAGCTCTCACCTCAGTGTGAGCAAATGATAGTTTACTCTGAAAGGTTTCAGGTTTGGAGTCCAGGGTGACACTGAGGCAGGTTGATATTTGGATAAGAGATTTACTAAAAGGGGCTATGAGCATATAGACAGCAGCATGGCTGGGAGTGCTGAGGAAAGAGCAGGCCCAGGTGGCAGATAAATAACCCTTCCTAATACAGTTTATAGGAAAGGAAAGGAATTAGATTGATGTTCCTGTCTTGGGTCCTATGGCGACTCATCTTGGTTGTCAACTTAACTATATCTGGAATCAACTAAAATCTAAACAGCTAGGCACATCTGTGAGATATGTTCTTGATTGAATCATTTGAGGTGGAAAGACCTGCCCTAAATCTGGCCAACAGATTCTGGAGGCAGCCCACTAACTAACTGTGGAAGAAGGAAGCTTTTCATCTTTGCTTGCTTGCTCCCATTCTTGCTGGCAAGTTCGTCTAACCTGTGGCTGAAATATCCCTTCACTGACACTAGAACCTACTTCTTCAGGATTCCAACGTATCTCAGACTAGCATCCCTCCAGGATCCCTGGGACCCGAGCACTGGATTGGGACTGCTGAGGCAGCCAGTCTCGTGGACCCACTGGATCTTCCTTTGGCAGACATCCTTTGTTGAACTTCCTGAACTGCAGGCTGCAAATCACTTCAACACATTATCAACTGATAGAGTGAAATACATATATATTTCATTCTCTCAGTTCAGGCCAGCAGTTGTCCACTGTCCAGTTAACGGTCATCTGAAGAATGTCAGTTGATTGATAAACATTTTTTTTCCTGGTTGGACATGACTTGAAGTCCAAGGGGAAGGAAGCAATCTAGAAAAACAGGATTCTTTCTTACAAGAATAAGCAGGCTACCAAGATGAGACTTGATAGTCTATGACCATATAGTTGGGGAGGAAGTGCCTCTCAGTCTTAGACCTAGGGGAGGGGAATAGGGTGAAAGGGAGAGGGAGGGAGGAATGGGAGGATATAAGTGATGGGATAACAATTGAGTTGTAATCTGAATAAGTTAATAAAATTAAAATAAAAAAAAAGATTCTTTCTTACTTGAAACCAAACTTCTGTAGTCATGGCAATTGTCACAGTTCCACCAGGATAGAGGAAGTTTTATAAAATGGAACTGCTTTGGCTAACATTCTTTTTAGAGAAATATTTCTTATATTTTTTGACACAATTAAATCATTTCACCTCTTCCCTTTCCTCCTTCCAAATCTTCCCATATGCCTTCTTTGTTCTCTTGCAAAGTCATGGCCTTTTTATTTATTAATTGTTGTTATATACATGTGTGTGTGTATGTATCTATGTGTATTACACACACACACACACACACACACACACACTCATTCCTGAAGACATAAACACAACCTGATCAGTCTGTATGTTACTTGTATGTATATGTTTTCAGATCTGACCATCTGGTATTGGAGAACCAGTTATTGCACCTTTCCCTGGGAAAGTGTATTTCTACTGCTCTCGGCATCCTTTAGTTTCCTGTGCACATCCATGTTAGCATGCCTATTGGTGTTAGACCTGTCTAGCTCATGTTTAGGAAAGTCATGAGCTAGACATGTAGGAGCGTAGCTTCTGATATTCTCCCTCCCCCCTTCAGACAGGGTCTCTCAGTGTTAGCCTTGGCTGTCCTAGACTCACTTTGTAGACCAAGCTGGCCTCGAACTCACAGCGATCCACCTGCCTCTGCCTCCTGAGTGCTGGGATTAAAGGTGTGTGCCACCACGTCCGGCTGCCTCTGACATTCTTAAGAGTCACCATCTCATGGCGAACTCCCTGGTGCTCTGGCTCTCACATCTTTTCTTTTCCCTCCGCTGCAACGTTCTTCAAACCCTAGGTGCAGTTATGTTGTAACTGTACCAGTTGGAACTGGCCTCCACAACTCTGTATTTTGACTGGTTGTGGTTTTCTGTAATGGTCTGTTGCAAAGAGCAGTTTCTCTGCTAAGGATGAGGACTACACTTATTGTGGGTATAGAACAAATATTTAGGATGCACGCAGGGATGATGCTGGCTTAGGTGGTGGTTGCAGGTTCTTTTCCAAGATCCGTGACTTCACTGGTCCTGGGTAGTTGGCTGGGTTTCCAGTACCAGGTATGGCTTCCCTCTTGTGGAGTAGGTCTTTTTTTATTTTTATTTTTATTTTTTGTGTGTATTTGTGTTTCACCTGCATGTATATCTGTGCGTGATGGTGTCAGAGTTTGGAGTTGCAGACAGTTGTGAACTGCCATGTGGGTGCTGGGAATTGAGCCTGGGTCCTCTTGGAAGAGCAGTTAGTCCTCTTAGTTGCTGAGACATCTCTCCAGCCCTGTTGAGCAGGGCTCAAGGCCAATTATAGAGCTGTTGGCTACTGCCAACATATGTGGGACACTACCCTACTCTGTCATTGTTGAGGTTCGGGGTTTTGTTAGCTGGTCTTTGTCTCTTAAGGGATTCATTGTCAGCTGAGATGGGAAAATGTCACCGAATCTATATATGTATTGCTATACATGTGCTATGTAAATTTTAGGTATATAGTTAATAGTATGATTCTTGATGATTTTTTCCCAGACATCTTACTATGATTTTACCCTCATACTTCCACTTCTGTGTTCATCTTCTTCCTTTCTCCCTAATTTGATCCCCCTTTTTCTCCCCAGTTCCCCCTTCAGATCATTTGTAGTCTGCTATTCTCCACTTATTTGCTCCTAGACTCCCCCACCTCAGCAATGATCTCTTTTTACTTTGCTGATTTCTTCAGTCTAACATATTCTTGAGCCAAATATGAATGTCATTGTGATTTTTAATTGGATGGTTTTTGAGACAGGGTTCCTCTGTGTAGCCTTTGGCTGTTCTGGAGTTGCTCTGTTGACCAGGCTGGCCTCGAACTCACAGTGATCTGCCTGCCTCTGCCTCCCAAGTGATGGGATTACAGGCGTGCACTACCAAGCCCCAGCAGTCATTGTAATTTTTTAATGAATTATTTTTATTATCTTAAATTATGCATATGAAAAAAATTAACAAAATAAAAAAATTTAAAAAAGTATGCATATGTGCATTTATGTGTCTCTGTGTGGGTGGTATGTGAATGTGTATGTGGGTGCAGGTGCCCCAGGAGCCCAGAAGCACCAGATACCCTGGATCTGCATTTACAGGTGGATATAAGTAAGTCCCAATGTGGGTCCTGGGAGCTCAATGTGGGTCTTCTGCAAGAGCAGAAAGTGCTCTTATCTACTGAGTCATGTCTCTAGCCCACATGACATTTTACTAGTCAAAGAATACAGAAAACTATGCCAAAGCATTTACTAAATACTTTGGTGGAAATATCATGGAGACAGCTTATAGTAGAGCAGAAACATGTCTATTACAGGCCTCCGATGCTATCCGATATGGGTTGCTTAGTGGAAACTAGTTTTCTACTAAAAACACACTTTTGAGGGTTTGTTGTTGTTGAGATGAGGTCTTGTATATCCCAGGCCTAGTATAAAACTTAGTATATAGCCATGGATAATTCTTCTTCTTCTTCTTCTTCTTCTTCTTCTTCTTCTTCTTCTTCTTCTTCTTCTTCTTCTTCTTCTCCTTCTCCTTCTCCTTCTCCTTCTCCTTCTTCCTCTTCCTCTTCCTCTTCCTCCTCCCTCCCCCTCCTCCTCCTCTTCCTCCTCCTCCTTCAGATAACCACTGAGTTTAATTAGAAATGCCCACATGAGAATGGGTGGGAACATTTGCTGGAGTATGAGCAACTAACCAGTGGCTACACTATAGAAAAAGGACTCGCTCTTACTCAGCAACCATTAACTCTCAGTAGCTTCTTAGCTATGGGTGAGACTTTGTGGGTCCCTCCCCTATCTATGTTGGGATATTGATGTGACCAACTTTGTGCAGGTCATTATAGCGTCTGTCACTTTCTGAGGGAAGTATCCACATCATATCTAGAAGACAGCATTGCATAGCACCGTTCTGCATCCTCTTCAGTGGTGCTTCTTAAACTCTGAGGAAGGAGATGATATGGATGTCCTATTGTTGGCCAAGCGTTCAACTGTTATTTATGTTCAGCACTTTAACCAGTTATAAGTATGTAAGTCTCCTGTAAGGTTGAGAGCAGCACTAAACTGTGTATATAAACACAAACATTTAAACATATTTAGAAGACAATTTGACAACATGACCATTTTAGGAATGCAACAATAGTAGGATCTGCCTAGGGCCTATAACCTCCCCAGTCATGGGCTTGGAAACTTTACCAGTTTTCATTCTTGCTTTGTAGGTTCTGAAATGTTTTTTTTAAAAAATATGTTTTGTTGTTAATTTACCAGTATGGCCTAATTATTATCATTAGGCCTATAATTATTATTACAACAGTTTTTTATAACCCTCTACCAATCAATCAAGACACAGACACCTGTTATATTTTAAAATAGCCTTAGTTAACCTGGGGCAGGGCAGATAGTAATCCTCTAAACTACTTCCCATAGTGAGGCAGGTGTGGGATATCTGGCCCAATCCCATGCCATCTATTTCTAATAATTTCTATTAAGCTACCTCCCATCCATTATCCCATATTCTTGCTAATGTTCTTCATCTGGGCCAAGTCTCCATTCACATTGGCCATGTGCTTCTCCATTATCTAACCCGTGATGGCTAGCTTTCTTTCTCCTCTCCTCCTGTCTCCCTTTCCCCCAAGATTCTCTCTGTGTCCCCCAAGCCCGGAGAACCTTAGCCACGCCTATCTCATTTGCCCTGTCCAGGTGTGATGGCTCTTTATTAATTAGCATCAAAATACACCAGACCAACCCCCAACAATATTTTAAGATATTCGTAGAGATTTTAGTACATGTATACACAATATTTTGATCATATTCGCATAGCAGCACTAACCTTTAGTTATAGGCATAAATATTTAGAAGGAAGTTTGACAATGTATTCATTTAGCAAAACAGTGGTAATAGGTTTTTCCTCTAGGGCCTATGGCATCCCTAGCTGAGGCTTTATGGCCAATGTACTTATTTTTTATTACATATACAATGTTCTGTCTGCACACTAGATGAGGGCAGCAGATCTCATTATAGATGGTTGTGAGCTACCACGTGGTTGCTGGGAATTGAACTCAGGACCTCTGGAAGAGCTGACAGTGCTCTTAACTACTGAGCCATCTCTCCAGCCCTATGGCCAATTTTTTTTATAGTGCCAAGTGTGAATTCCTTCCTGGGGTGACTATTTCAAATCCAAGAAGAATGTTATTGGTTACGTCCATGATACTCATGTCACTATCGTACCTGTGGGTACGTTCTGCCTGCCAGGGAGGCATTGTAGCTTGCAGGGTCTGCTGCCTTGAAGACTTTCGCTGACTTTTCTCGCACCAGACCTTCTGTCACTGAGAGATCTATCCAGTGGGGAGTAAGCTTCTAGGTTAGTTCCAGCTCCATTTTTCTATGTCCTGCAACCAAAGTGTGTGGTATCTTCAGCAATAGGGTCTTACCGTCTACTTATGGTGGGGCCAAGAGTAATGACCACAGCTTGTAGTATTTTGGAGGTCTTTGGGATGCCCGTGATTAGTAGGGAGGTGTCTCAAAACAGGACCTGCGTTTCCGTTAATAACCCTATGGCTTCTGAGAGCTAAACTTTTTTATGCAGGGTATCACCATTCAAACTCTTATTTTTAAAAAAATCATATTTTTTAAATGAACTTTTAGCCAGGCTCTGTGGCGCACACCTGTAACCCCAGCACTCTGGGAGGCCATGGCAGGCAGATCTCTACGAGTTTGAGGCCAGCCTGGTCTACAAAGTGAGTCCAGGACAGCCAAGGCTACCCAGAGAAACCCTGTCCTGGCTGGAGGGGGATGGGAGACACTTATAAAGCAGCAAGTTTCTATAGGACAACGGCGAATTTCTTATTCTTTTGCTCCTTCTTCCCAAGTGCAGAGGTTATAAGTATGTGCCACTATGGGTCTGAGACTCGCTGAAGGAACACCTGGGATTCAAATAGTATGCAAAAAACAAAGATCGTTTATTCTGCAGAAACAGCCAGCATGCAGGGTAGACCGCTCATACAAAATGGCGACCCTGAGTGGAGCTCGCAGGCACTTTTAAAAGCCAGTTAGGGGATTTCTCACCGTGGTCATTGGACCTTTGTTAGGATTGGTTGGGTTCATTGTAAGGGATACTTGTACGTTCCTGGTTGGTTCTGACTTTGCGGAAGGTATCATCACCTCATACGTAGCTTAGCCCAGGACAGATGTCGGGGCAGTTGCTGATTGGTTGTCCTTTTTCAGAGGCTTTTTCGAGAAGTCTAACGAGCCTTTCTGGGAAACCAGAACTTTCGGCCTAACACAGAGGCCCAATTTAAAATGGAGCAAGTTTGGACCTCTCACCACTATACCCAGCCAGTTAATTTTAAAAAGGATTGGTTTGTTTGTTTTGAGACAGTGTCTCATGTTTCCCAGGATGGCCTTGAAGTCGTCCTGATCCTCCTGCCTCTGCTCTTATTTACTTAATTACTTACTTACTGGGGTCATAGGTGCACAACGATTTTAAAAGGCTTGAGAGTCACAAGGATGTTAGAACAGACACAGGGATGGGAAGTGGATTGCTTTTTTTTTTTTTTTTTTTAAATTTTTTAATAGTCTGACTTTTTAATTCATTCATTTGGTCATGACATCTTAGTTGGTCCCATTTCTGGTTTATTGTGAATATTATGAACAGCACCATAACAAACATGGATGTGCAAGTGTCTCTGTGGCATGTTGGAGTGTTGCAGCTGGGTCTCATGGTACCCCATCCCCGTACTGATTTCATTAGTGGCTGTGCCTGTGGCGTCCTAGCTTATCATCTCTACCAGCTGTGCTATAAAGGTCACCTTTCCCCACATCTTCACACTTTGTTGTTTTCTTGATGCCAGTCACTCTGAGTGAGTAAGGTGAAATCTCACTGTATAAACCAAGCACTGCCTGAGGAGCCTCCCTGTTTGAATACTCCGAGGGTCTGCAGCGTTCCACCTTCCTAAACAGTGAGCTGAGGCTGGGGTAGCGGATTGCTTTTAAAGGGACTAAAAAGCCCAGAAGAATCTGCTCTGGTTTGCAACATTCTAACTTTACACAGTGCTATAAAGCCTAATTAGTCATTTGGCCTTACCGAATGTTAAAAAACAAGCGTGGCCTTTTCTCTTTTCCAGGAACTTCAGTTTATACGCACAAGGAACTGGTTTGGCAGGCTGTTTAGAAGATTAAATGCGCAAAGGGTGGCTGGAGAGATGGCTTAGCAGGGAAGAGACCCTGACTAATCTCAGCACCTACCTCGGGTGGTTCACAGCCACCCCTAACTCCAGCTCCAGGGGATCCACACCCTCTTGTCACTTCCTCAGGTATTTACACCCATGCACACATTCCTACACGTCCACACACTTAAAAAAATTTTTTTTAATGCAAAGGATTAAAAGCAACCTGGTAATTGGAGAACTTCGCTGAGATGAGTGGGGTGAGATTCCACCTGGCCTTGGTCTTTGAAGGCTTTTCTGCAGAGCCTTGCAGCTTTCTGCCCTTCTCTATGGGGGAGGCTTTTAAACTGCCTAGTTTATGGAAGTCGTTGCCGGATCTGTGTGATGAGGCGGTGATGGGATTAGTAAACACCGTCCCTCCAGGGGGTCCCATTTGTTATGAAAAGTAAAGAACGTTACACTGTAACCGTTATGCCCCTGAAGGTTTTCAGTAGAACAACATGAGCTCATCTTTCAATGGTCTAGAAAAGGGTCACTCAGCCTTCTCTGCCAATTCTCCAAAGCCAATGCTACCAGACAGGTGCCAAGGCTTGCAATGAGAGGCCCAGCCCGCACAGCTCCCAGCCCTTCCTGTGTAGCCTTGGCCTGCCTTCGCTGTGTTCTCATTGAAAAGCACGGGACCCAGGGGGGCAAGGTGGCACACATCTGTAGTCCCAGCATTTGGGTGGCTAGGACAGGTGGCCAGTCTGGCCTACAGAGTGAGATCCTGTTTCAACAAGGCATGGCTGGAGCAGGGCACACCTGTGATCCTAGCACTCAGGGAGGCAGAGGCAGGCAGATCTCTGTAAGTTCGAGGCCAGCCTGGTTTACAAATTGAGTCCAGGACAGCCAAGGCTACACAGAGGAACTCTGTGTTGAAAAGCTAAAACAAAACAAAAACAAAACAACAACAACAACAACAAAAACAAAACAAAACTAAAACCAAACCAACCAACTAACCAAAACCAAACTAACAAAAACAAAACAAAGCAAAAAACCAAGCCTAACTGCCCAAATTAAAAAAACAAACCACAAAATGAAACAAAAATAGGCGGAGCAAATAAATAAAAAACCCAAACAAAAGGATGACAAAAAGGAGAAAAAGGAAGAAAAAAAGAAAGAAAAGAAAAGAAAGAAGAAAGCTAAAGGATTAAAATACCAGAGGAGAAGCGTGCATTGGCGCTTGTTGAATGCTAGTGCGTGAAAGAATGAAGAATTACAATTCCAGGAAGTTAGCTGTTACTGCCTGTCAGTGACCAGCCGCAGTTTGTTTCTGGTGCCGTTGGATATGCACACTGGGAGCATTAAGTTGGTTACAACAAGGGAGGAAGGAGCTGGGCACTGCAGGGCAGCCAAGGGTCTGCTGGGACCAGGGTTCAGGTGTCTCCCCTGCTCTCTCTAAAGCAGAGGAGGGCTCTGCTACTCCTACGTCTTCTGCCTTCCGCTTCCTGTGTGGGGTCCACAACTATTTCTAATTCCCCAGGGTCTTGCACATCTGGTAAGGTTCTGGCCCATTTCCCTCTTGGGTAGGAAGCTCAGCACTTCCTGCCAAGAAGCCTTAGGAGTGTGTGTTAAGCACTCAAAACTCGTTAGTGGTTTGCTGGACTGCGTCACTCATTTGCTTAACAGCCACGGGAGGGAGAGAGGCGAGTTAGTGCAGGCATTACTGTGGTCCCAAGAAGCTGCCCCCTTGCCGTAGTGGTGCCAAGTCTCTTTTACAAGCTTATTTGTCCCCTCTTCCGTGAAATGATTCTTCATGCTCTTTGTCCAATTTCTAAATGGATTGCTATTTTCACCGTTGAATTTTAGGATAGATTTTTTTTATATCGAAAGGTTTGATGCAGTTACATGCTTGTCCTAGGGTTTGTTTTGTAGGCCCCTGAGCGTCTCATGTATACCATTATGTCATCTGCAAGCAAGCGTGTTTATTTCTTTTATTCTTCCTTGCTGGTCAGCACGTGTCCTCACTGTCCCTCTCCTCGGCTTCGCTGTTTGGGTCATAAGGACCAGAATGACAAGTGATCATCTCTGTCTTAGGAGAATGCCATTGTCTATGAAAGCTGTGTGGTTTTAGAGCATTTTTGTTGTTATTGTTGTTGTTATCCAGGTGAAAAGTTCTCTTCTCCCATATATTTTTTAAAATCATAAGTGATATTGATTGTGGCAGGTGTTTTCTTGTTGTTGTTTGTTTGTTTACAAGCTGATATATAATTGTGTTTTCCCCCCCTCTTAGTCTGTTAGTATACTGAATCACAATGATCAATTTTTAATTGCATGCCTGGAATAAGCTCCACTTGATTATGATGTATGATGCTTTGAAACTTATTGCCGAGGGTGACTCAGCGAT
Organism: Acomys minous; assembly: GCF_964271855.1. NCBI lineage: Eukaryota > Metazoa > Chordata > Mammalia > Rodentia > Muridae > Acomys > Acomys minous. The sequence continues at coordinate 58,652,557 of NC_140495.1, forward strand.
TACAGGACTTGCTGTGTAATCATGAGGTTCTGGGTTTCGATCCCCAGCCCCCACGCAGAAGCCAGGCTTAGTGATGCGTGCCTGTAACCCCAGTGCTGAAGGTATAGAGACAGATGTGTCCTGGGGGCTCAGTGGCTAGGAGTTCTCTGTCCAGTGAGAGTTGGTTTCAAAATTAATAAAGCTAGGAGTAGTGGTGCCTTCCTTTAATCCTAGCACTTGGGAGGCAGAGGCAGTTGGATCCAGTGAGAAGCATGGTCTACATGCTGAATTATAGGCTACCCAGGGGTACGCAGTGAGACTCTGTCACCATCATCATCATCATCATCATCATCATCATCATCGCCATAACCATCATCACATGGGGAGTCATGGAGGGCATCTCTCCACATAGTGCTGAACTAATTATCTAATATGTAAGGATTTTTGTGTCTTTGTTAATGACACCGTTACACATTTCTTCATTTGGTCATTTTCTTTATTAAGAATTGTGTTTATTTATTTATTTGTATGTGTGTTATGTGTGTGTGTGTGTAGGTGAGAGAACAACTTGTGAGAGCTGGTTCTTGCCTTCCACCATGCAGGTTCCTAGGGCCAAACTCAGTCTTTGCAGCAAGTGCGCTTACCTACTAAACCATTTTTCCGCTCCTGTATAGTAAGTAATTTCTTGACATCCACAAGACATTGGTTTCAGGACCTTCATAAATACCATATCCAGCAACTCATAACCATCTGCATCTCCAGCTCTAAGGAACATGAACTACTATGACATCATGCCTCCAGCTTCTGTGGGCACTGAGCTTAAGTAAACATATCACACATACATACACATAATCACACAAAAGTAAAAGTAACAAAAGCAAATGTTTTCTTCTTTCTTTTCTCTTTTTCTTTTTTGAGACAGTCTTACTATGTAGTCCAACGGAACCCTCTGTCTAGATCAAGGCTGGCCCTAAACTCATAGAGATCTTCGTGCTTTTGCCTCTGAACTGCTAGGATTAAAGGCATGTGTGCCACTATGTCCAGCTAAAATAAACATTTAAAAAATGTGGGTTTGATTGAATCCACAGACATGAAACTGCTGACATGAAGACCATTCTCTCTGCATCTTAATTTGCTATCTGAGTAATATTGGATTTTTAAAAAAATATGTGAGTTTCTGCATGTGTGTGTGTGTGTGTGTGTGTGTGTGTTGCATGCACATGGGAGTGTAGATGTTTCTTTCTATTTCTCTGTGGTCCAGGCAGTTAGGACGTCTATAATAGCACAACGATGTCTCAAATACTAAGGGATTCCAAGCGAAAAGAACAGAATTTTGGAGTAAAGTAATTAAATGTTTGTCTCCTGTTCAAACTACCTGGATGAGGATGACTTTGCTTATTGATCCTTTTAGAGTTCAGGGGCCAGCAGCATCAGCAGGAGCATCAGGAGGATGCGCTCCCACAGAACATCTGTGGAAGATGGACATGAATGTCCCTAAACAGAGCAGAAGCTGGAGCAGCACAGTGAGGAAGTGGGGTGTGTGTGGGGAGGAGGTTGGTGGGAGGTGACACGTGTTCTAGCCGTAGAGACAAAAACTGCATTATGATTAACATGTAAAAGAACCAAAAAGCATGCACTGCATCCCCAACTGCACTGAATGTAGCATCTAGAAAAGCCTGCATCATTCAAATACGGGAGAGGAGGATGCTGTGAAAATGTCCTACCAAGGGTCACACACCTGGTGGCCCAAGCCTTCCCTATCATGGCCCAGCGCTTTGCCCTCAGATCACTAGCCCACTTCCACTCTCAGGGCTGCTTTCCTTTTTCTGGATAGACTATTTCTACTTCTAACCATATGTCACTGGTGTAATTCTCTGCTCTGGACATAAGAACCTAGGTATTCAGCATCTCTGGGTATCCTCATGAGGGCCGAGGACTCCGATCTTTGATTATTCCATTGGGATTCTCCTACCAACAGTAATGAGCTGGTGGAACCAGAGTTGCTAGGCCAGAGCCAGGCCCTGGCAGCATAATTAATAAGCCAATAAACCAACTAAAGGACCAAGTCACAGTGAAAAGCAGAGAAATGAGATATATTTTATATTGCCACATTGAAAAGAAGAACAAAGAGGCCCAGTGACACCCCTCCTCAATTACATGAGGTTTAGGTATAAGGGGACAAAAGGCATGCATAACTAGAAAGACCTTGTGAAAGTGTGGTCCTGCCCAGCATCATTGCCTGGGCTCACTTTTGCCTTTGAGGTGTTTTGCAGGATATTTGATCACACGGTGAACCCTAAGATTGTGTTATTTACTAGAAAAAAAACCTGTTTCTAGTTGTGTTGTGGCTCATCCCAAGCATTTACCTTTAATCCAAGAGTTTTCTATTTGAATACTGTAAACAGGATTAACTATAGTCAACCATAGGTCAAAAGGCAGAGCAATCAACCAATTGACAGGGAGTGAACATAGGAAAACGAAAAACAAAAACCACATAGAGTAAGAGGAGATTAGGAGAATGGATAGAGAGATGCACGAAGGAAAAAGAAGGGACATTGCATTTGAGGGGTTTTTGGAATGGCATAGAGAAAAAGATCCTCTTGGGACATCCTCTGAGGAGGAAGGCCTGCTGCTTTCTCTGCCTCTCTGAGCTTGCAGGCTTTCATCCCGGCATCTGACTCTTGTGTCTTTATTGGTAAAATCAAATGATTGAGATTTTGTTAAAAACAACATTTGCTGCTCCAACATGTGGTGCAACCACACGGATGACAGAGAAATCATGCCAGCTGTGGGACAAACTGAGAAGCCATCAGATTTGGTAAGTCACCTGGAAGAAGTACTCAAGGGGAGAAGTGAGGAAGGGAAAAATCTTAGAACAAGGCATTAGAACCCTGCACAGTGCTACGTTAGATGGCTTAAAAATAGAAGCAGAAAATTAAAAGATAAATAACTTAATTGAAATTGACATAATGCTGATTATAATTACCATCATTCTGGTAACTCATATTTTATCCTTAATAGCCATAGTGGTTTTTGTGCCAAATATAAAAAGTGAATTGATAAGATACAAGTCTTAGAAAGACTTATAAATGAAAATATGAAAAACACTCGGTCACAGACAAGAACCTACTGTACTACAGCATGATGAAACTGAGGAGGGGCAGCCCAAGGTTGCTAGAAAACCAACCTTAGTTTATCCAGTTGCCGTACAAGACCCTACCAGCAGACAGTAGGCACCACCAATATTATGAAGAAGATAAAAGGAATCCTATACAAATATTTATTTGAGGAGATTTGAGGGAGTGACCATTTCATGTGGTATACATTCATCCTATGTGAAGCAGATATTATGGGCAACTCAGAACGGAATTATCTCCCAAGACTGGAAAGATTTGGCAACAGCAATGTTGGAAGCTGGTCCTCAGTTACAGTGGCAAACATGGTGGAAAGGGCAAGCTAGGGCCATAGAACAATTAAATAGGGCCAGAGATATTAATACTTCCCAAAATCGGTGCTAGGTGAAGGTGAATATACTAAGTTACAAATCCAGTTTGAATTTGATGATTGCACCTTGGCACTATGCTGTTTAGCAGTACTAAATGCGTGGGACAAAGTTTAAGAATCAGGAATTCTTAAGGAATTAGTTCTTTACTAAAATTATATAATGGCCTCCCAAAAGCCTTTACTAATTTTTATTTTTTGCAAAGATTGACTTCAACTGTAAATAGAATAGTATCAGATTCAGAAGTCAGACAAATTTTAATCAAATCTTTGGCTTTTGAAAATGCTAACTCAGACTGCAAAATGGTAATTAGACCTTTAAAGGCAAGATCAGCATTAGTAGGTGAGTGGATTAGAGATATGGCTGATATCGGATCTCACTCACGTTTATGGTGCTAACCTGATAAGAGAAGGAGTTTCTAAGAGTTTTAAGAAAAACCAAAATGTTAGATTTTACTTGTGTTAAACCAAATCATTTAAAAAGGGGTTGTAGGCAAGGCGTTCCTAGAAATAATCTTCTACCAGAGATAATCCAGAAAGAAGGTCTCCAGGCTTCTGGAGTATGCAGAGGGCATGGCAAAGGCCGGCACTAGACTAATGAATGCAGACCAACAAGGGATAGGCAAGGTAACCCTCTGCTATTGGGAAATGCCCAAGCGGGCTCCTGCAGGCCCCAGCATCAAATCAGATTTAACCATTCCCTGTCAGCATCAGAAAAATACATCCACAGAGCAATTAAAAGATTTAATGCCTGTTGTTAAAAACAACTGCTCAGACGTAATCAAGAACAAAAAAGCTTCAGTAGATAAAATTAAAAATTCTGGAGAGACCAGAAAATAAATATTTTGGCAAACTGCTATAAATGATCCTGACACCAAAGCTAAAAGTACAAATAAAGGGCATTGGAATTGAAGGCTTAGTAGGCACAGAAGCAGATGTAACAATACTTTTGACAAAATCTTGTCATCCAGATTGGCCTCTTCGGGGGTAAATATTCAGCTTCTAGGGATTAGAACTTTATATCAAATAAAACAAAGTGTAAGATGGGTCAAGTATATAGGGCCAGAAAAACAAATAGGAAAATTAAAGTCGTATGTGGCTAATAGCACCATGAATTTTTGGGGATGTGATTTGTTAGAGAAAACACAGATTAATCTTCCTCCAATCCCAGAAACAAACCATAAAATAATAAAGAATACTTACAAGAAAAATATTAAAAGGTATTATCAAGAATAGCCACAGACCATTCAGGTTGTACATAGCAGGACACAACAGCTGCGGTCTTTCAAAGGTACCAATTGCTCTACCTTTAAAATGGTTAACTGACAATCTGTGTGGGCAGAATAACAGCCTACGACAAAAGGAAAATTATAGGCACTAAATTGGCTTATACGGGAGAAGCTAAATGCTCAACACATTGAAAAATCTACCAGTCCATGGAATTCCCATGTATTTATAGGAAAAAAAATCAGGAAAATGGAGAAATATTAACAGATTTAAGAGCCACAAATAAGATGATTCAGCCAATAGTCTCTTTACACCCTAGAATAACATTGCCTTTATTACCTAAGCCATAGCCTCTGATAATAATTGATTTAAAAGATTGCTTCTTCACAACCCCTTTGCATGAGCATGATAGGGAAAAGTTTGCTTTCTCAGTGTCTATTTATAATAGTAGTATTCCAACAAAGAGATATCGTTGCAAAGTCTTACTACAAGGAATGTTAGATAGTCCTACCTTGTGCCAATAATTTGTACAACAGCCATTAGAAATGATTTGTAAACAGTTTCCTTAATCTATAATTTACCATTATAGAGATGATATCTTACTGGCTGACTCAGATGCAGATACCCTGGGGGGAATATTTAACGAGGTAAAGAGAATGTTGCCCTTCTGGGGATTACAAATTGACCCTGAAAAAAATACAAAGAACAGATTATATTAATTATCTAGGATATAAAATAGGTTTACAGAAAATTTGAACTCAGAAGGTACAAATCATGAGATCAATTACAAATCTTAATGGTTTTCAAATTTTGGGGGGAGATATTAACCAGCTATGACCCACAATTGGATTACTACTAAAGAGCTAGGTAATTCATTTCAAATCTTACAATATGATAAGGACTTAAAGTCCAAGAAAACTATCAGTTGAGGCTGAAAATGAATTTGCTCTGGTAGAAAAGAAATTACAGGATGTGTATGTGCATCACTTGGATCCAAAGCTGGATTGTATTTTAATTATTTTGTCTTCTACTCATTCTCCAACAGGAATTGTTTGTTTGTTTGAGACAGAGTTTATTTGTGCAGCCTTGGCTGTACTGGACTCTTTTTGTAAACCAGGCTGGCCTCAAACTCACAGACATCTGCCTGCCTCTGCCTCCCTGAGCACTGGGATTACAGGTGTGTGCCACCACGCCTGGTTCCCGTAGGAATTCTTATGCAGAAAGAAGATAATATCATAGAATGGATATTTTTAGCACACAAACAGAGTAAAAACGTAAAGACCTGTCTAGGAAAGGTTCCAGAATTGATTTTGAAAGGAAAAATGAGATGTTGTCAACGAGCAGGAATAGACCCAGCAGAAATTGTGGTATCTTTTACTAATGCTGAATTTTTCATTATGGGCAGAAAATGAACATTGGCAAAGAGCTTGCAGTAATTTGGGGGGAGACATTAACAACCAAGTATCCCCAAAGCAAGCGACTTCAGTTTATACAAGAAACTAATTAGATTTTCCCTCATAGAGTATAAGAAATACCAACTTCCGGGGGCCCTGCAATCTATATTGATGATTATAAATCAGGAAAGACAGAAAAAATAAGTAACGTGGCTCAGAGCCATTATGACTCAGTTTAGAAATCAGAGCTGTATGCCATTCTTATGATATTACTAGATTTTCCTGAATATCTTAATATAGTTACTGACCCTCAGTACACAGAAAGAGTTGTTTTACATATTGAAGCCACTGAACTCATTCAAGATGATGCAGAATAGGAAATGTGCTGGAAGGCTCAGGATTTCATAAGAAACACCATGTTAACAGCAAAAAATTGAAGAACGATTGCCCTATCACTTTGCAACAAGCCGAGGAAACTATAAGGACATGTCCTATTTTTATTTTTTTAATAACCAAACTCTATTACCTTCAGGAAGTAACCAAAAGGGTTCCCAAAGAAATGAAGTTTGGTAAATGGATACCATACATACATATTCAGGATTTCAATGGGCAACTGCTTTAAGTTCTGAAAAGGCTGATTCTGTAATTACACATTTATTAGAAATTATGGCTATTATGGGGATACCTATACAAGTTAATACTGACAATGCTTCAGCATATCTCTAGTAAAATGGAACAGTTTTTTTGCATGTTACAACATAAAGCATATTACAAGTACATCACACAATTCTATAGGACAAGCAGTTATAGAAAGATCTAATCATACTTTAAAAGATATGTTTAACAAACAAACATACAAAAAGGTTAATAAAGACCCCAAGAGATAGGCTACATCATGATGTATGTATGTATGTATGTATGTATGTATGTATGTATGTATGTATTAATTTTTGTTTTTTCTAGATAGGGTTTCTCTTGTAGTCCTGGCTGTCCTGGACTCGCTTTGTAGACCAGGTTGGTTTTGAACTCACAGAGATCTTTCTGCCTCTGCCTCCCGCGTGCTGGGATTAAAGGCGTGCGCCACCATGCCTGGCCTTCATTGTGCTTTATTAACATTAAAAAATTTAAATGCTAATGAAAAAGGAACAGTGGCTGTGGAGAGATTGTAAAATAGAAAAAAACTGCTGAATTATATCAACTTGTATATTTTAAAGATGTGTTGAACTCAGAATGGAAACTGGGATATGTATTACATTGGGGAGAGGTTTTGCCTTTGTTTCCACAGGAGAAGAAAAGCTGTGGATACCATCAAAATTGATAAAGATTAGATTTAGACAGGAGAGATCTCCTGAATAAGGAGAGGCAATGGCTCATCAGACAGCTTGATTATTCAGTCCAAACTAATTTATAAAGACTAACAGATGCCTTTCATTTGATCAGGCATGAAAAAAAATCATAATAAATTTGAATGATAATTTACCAAAGGCACACTTGCCTTACTAGCACAAAATAAAAAATGTGTTTTCTTAAGCCATGTGCCTTAATTCCATGCTAGAATGTTAGACTGTAGATTGTCACCCAGCTGATGCCATATTGGATGTCAACTTTTGAGGAGTGTTCTCCTCCTGCTCCTCCTCCTGCTCCTCCTCCTCCTCCTCCTCCTCTTCTTCTTCTTCTTCTTCTTCTTCTTCGTCTTCTTCTTCATTTTCAAGACAGGGTCTCTCTGTGTAGCCTTGACTATCCTGGACTCACTTTGTAGACCAGGCTGGCCTTGAATTCACAGAGATCCTCCTGCCTCTGCCTCCCAAGTGCTGGGATTAAAGGTCTTAAAACATAGCTAAGAGATTTAAAATGTTTTAAGTAAGTTCAAAGGGTTACTACAGTGCATACTTGTTTTCTAAATTTCTAAAAGTTGGAGTGATTTGGAGCTATAGAAAATATTTGAGCAATGTGGTGGTAGCTCATGCCTTTAATCCCAGCAGAGACAGGCAGATCTGTATAAGTTAGTTGTTTTTAAATTCTAGAGTTACAGTGAACATGGCAGTGGTGGTGCATACCTTTAATCCCACCAGCCAGGGACAAAAATCAGATACATATTTTCCACACTAGTGAAATGACATACAACATTTACAGATTATTATAAAAACCCTCTACAAGGTTACTACAAAGGCAGTTAATTTCCAACGGGGACAGGAACAAAGAACAGCTTTTAGGACTGCCTATAAGGTCATAGCCATGCATGCAAGCCTGACCAATATTGAACCAGATGATAACCTAATTATGTATATCATATTTATTGATGAGTTGGCAACTGGGGGCACTTCATAAAGCAAAATAGAGTCCACCAACACTTACCTGTTGGTTTCTATTGCAACCCATATACGGATAATAAATGTTCTCTCTTTGAGAAACAAATCTGGGACATTTAAAAAGGCATGGAAGAAAAAAAGGTCATGGAGAACCTTTTACTCAGTCATTGCCAACCACCCTAGGGTCATAAGGGCGCTCTTACAATGATGAGTTGGATCTGTTAAAGACAGAGTCCTTCGCAGGCTCAGCCATGGGAGGAAAGGTGTTACAGTGGAACTGGCACCTGTCTGAATGCCTTCCTGACCATGGTGTGGTGGCAAAGGGGTCCATGCCTTCCTCACACTGAGGAAATAGCTCAGTTGTCTATAATCCTCTTCCCTAAACTGCCCATCCCTCCCCCAAAAGAGGCACCTATTGAACTGTGGGGACCCACAGAATGGACATAATATTTGGCTAACGCATGGCTTTACTGATGGTTTATCAACCACTGATGGAACCAAAACCAATGGAAAGTGGCAGCCTCCTATAGACCAGGGGATGGACGGCCAACACTGAAGAAGGGACCACAAAGTCAGCGCAGCACTATTGGCTATAAGACAAATGACCAGGAAAGAAAAAATAAAATAAAGATAAATAAATAATTTAAAAAATCTCTGTCTTCTCCTATTCATGGTGCGTGTGCAATGGTATAGCTGTGCTGCTATCAAAATGGAGAACCACTGACAGGAGTGGAAATGGCAACACCTAGCAAAGATGTCAAATCTCACACAGGCAGGACAGATGAAACGTCTGAAAATAATGAAATAGCGGACAAATTGGCATCATGTTAAATTAAGACTAGAATATTAAAATTTGCCAGGGAATAAATTCAGAACAAATGAGCAAGAGTGATATATTAAACATTTGAAAAGCTTGAAAGTTTACCCCTAACAGTAAAAAATGAGGGGAAATGGAGAACCAAATTAAACCAGGACAACCCTATGAGAATAACTATTATAAGGAATCCTTGGCCAGATAGTGGTTCACACCTTTCATCCCAGCACTTGGGAGGCACAGGCCTTTAATCCTAACACTTGGGAGGCAGAAGCAGGTACATCAGAATTACAGTTATTTAAATTTAAAAGCCACTTGCAAAAGACAGGATGAAATTCAAAGTGAATGTCCCTTTTGATCTAAAAATAAATACATTTAAACCTTGAGTTTTTATATATATATATTTATCCACACATACTAAGGTTTTAAATGCTTTTATTTTTAGATCACAAAGGACATTCACTTTGAAAGATAACACTTTTTCTGTTGCCAGAAAACATTTTACCCTGCATGAGAGATAACCTACCAAAAAAGGAACTCCCCCAACAGAATTAAGGTTGGGGCAGTGTTTTGCTTTTATCTTTTTAGGAGACTACAATCATCCAACTAAGGAATCCAGAGACCACTGGATAAGTGAAACATCTGAGGAAAAAGAACTGATCATCAGGAGAAAATGTCCCAAGAAAGAGTAAATTGACCAAGTGGTATCGCCGACCTCCATCTTGTGTCTTCTACCCTCTACAGCCATAAGTGGCCAATGGTCTTTCTGTGGTCTTAATCCAACTAAGAATTAAAGCTGCTTTGGGGCTGGAGCATGCCTCTTTCCTTCTCCAAACTCATGCATGCTTGTTAAAAGTAAATCTAAAATCTCTGTCTCATATCAGAAGAGCCACCTGGCATGGGACAGAGGAAAACATTCTATTGTCACTCATCTCATAATCTTTTGGTTTTCATTTGACTTTTTAAAATGTTTTCTAAAGGTATAAATATTATCTCAAAATATATAAAATTATTATGTATATATAAATTTTCTGTCATGATACTAGCAGCCACACAAAGTATTAACTAATCCTAGAACTAAGCTTCATCTGGCTTCCTGTATATGTTTTCAGGTTTGAGTCTAAAGCAGGTAACTAGGAACAAAGTTTGTGCAACTCAGATGTACTTAATAGATTGTGGTCAAACCTATCAGAGATCTGCTGAATATGTCACTTAAAATGTTTAAGTTTTCTACAATAAACTGTGACCACTCCTAATAGTAACCTTTGAGGTCTCCAAGAGGATGATGAGGGCCTGCAATGACAAATCCACCTGGATTGTGGTAACGCTAACCACTGGGAAAACTGCCTCGTGCCTCCTCTGCTGCCAGCTTCTGTGCAAACAGTGGACACCTTTGGGTTCACTGTTGTATTCCACCTAGCCAGCATTGCCACTAAGCTGACAAACACCACCCAAAGATCAGCTTCGGACTACAAACTGACATTTAGTTCCTATGAGACTGACACAAACATTTTACAGAACTTTGAACGCAAAAAAACCCCCTTCAATCCTAAGACTGTCAAATAAATACAGTGAAGCTGAACATTATAGAAAGCTTGGCAGAATTAGCTTCATTATTGTCAATAGTTTTACTGTGTTGTAGTTAAAAATCTTTCCTTCTTATTTAGGCAAAAAGGGGGAACTGTTGCAGGATATTTGATCACACTGTAAAACCAAGGTGTTTTTTTTTTAATGGAAAACCCTGTTTCTAGTTGTGATGTGGCTCAGCTCTGGCACACCAAGAGCTTTCTGCTTGGATGCTGTAAGTAGGATTAATACTGTAAGCAGGATAGTCAATCATAGGTCAAGAGGTGGAGAAAGCAACCAGTTGACAGGAAGTGAAGAGAGAAAAAAAAACATGAGAGGAAGTGAAGTCAGGCAGATGGATAGAGATGCACAGGAAGTAGAGGGGAGGGCGTTCAGTCGAGGGGCTTTTGAGGTGGCATAGAGAAGGAGACCTTCCTTTTGGGACTTGAGCTGAGGAGGAAGGTCAGCTGGGTGCTTTTTCTGCCTCCCTGAGTTTTTATGCCCAGAATCTGACTCTCAAGTCTTTATTGGTAAAAATCGAGTGACTGAGAGTTTTGTTAAAAACAACAGAAGTGGGCTGACAAGTTGTCCGACTGTACAATTCCTTTTCAGTGTACAAGCTCTCCCTCTGGCTGGATCCAGACATCTTTCTCCTAATATGACATTCCTGGGAAATTCCAATGCCTTAAAACACATTGTTTTTAAATCTGACAACCAAAGGAAGGGGCACCAGTGTCCCTACAATATCTTGTCATGTTACCTGGAGACAGTAATTCAGTCTGGGTGTTAGGTTGGAGGCATTTCCTCACTTGAGGTTCCTGCTCCCAGATGAGCCTGGCTTATGTCAAGTTGACAAAGTAAACAATAAAAACAAACAAACAAAAAACCAACCAACCAACCAAATAAATTAACCAGTACATAACAAATCTGTAGAGCAGGCAGGCTAGTGAGATTAGCTACAGTAATATGCTCTGAGTTTGATTGAGAGTCTTTGCTTCAAAAAATAAAGTGACAAGCAAGTGATGAAGACACCTGACATTGACCTTGGGTCCCTGCAAGTGCACACACATGCTCGTGAGCATTTACATGTGTGTTCATGTGAGTCTCTCTCTCTGTCTCTCTGTCTCTCTCTGTCTCTCTCTCTCTCTGTCTCTCTCTCTCTCTCTCTCATACACACACACACACACACACACACACACACACACACACAGATGAAAAAAGGAAGCATGCTATACATATGTGTAATATGTTCCAGCCATCAATGGTAGAATGTTACTTGACCATGAGAAAGAACTAAATGCTGTCATTTGTAAGAATATACATGAGACTAGAAGGATATTCTCTTTTAATGGATTTAACTCTTTGTATATGGAGCTTGCCTGCATGCATGTCTGTGCACCACATATAGGCAGTGTCCTCAGAGGGCAGAAGAGGGTGTGTGATTCCTCGAGGTGCAGACAATTGTGAGCTGCCATGTGGGTGCTCTGAGTCCTCTGCAAGATCAGTCAGTGCTTTTAACCATGGAACCATCTCTACAGCCCTGGAAGACACGTGTTAAGTGAAACAAGCTAGAAGAAAAGTACTATATCCTCTTACTGCTGTGGAAGTTGAAAAGTTGATTTCATGGAGATAAAGTGTGGAATTGTGATACCCAAAGACTCAGAAGGGTTTGGAGAGGTTAGGGACAGGGAGAGACTGGCTAATAGGTACAAAATTACAGCTAGAGGGTGAATAAAAAAAGTGAAATAAAAGGAGGAGGACATGGCTACTCCTAAAGTATGGAGAAGATTTTTATTATAGATGTTAAGGGAGAAAACAACAGGCAGAGAGGAGTGCAGGCTGAATGTGGTTGGCAGACTAAACCAGAGCATGAGAGGGAGAGGGAAAGGGGGAGGGAGAGGGAGAGGGACAAGGAGGGGAGGGGGAGAGGGGGAGGGGAGGGGGAGAGGGGGAGGGGAGGGGGAGGGAGAGAGAAGTAGCTGACCAACAGTAGCAGCCCAGGCCAAGAGGTCAAAAACCAGTTCAGCCAAAAAGGCTGCATTCTAGAGGGAATAGGCTGGTGGGGAGTGAATGTTTAGCCCCGGAAGGGTGGGGTTTAGGGAAGGGGGTGGGGTGAAAAGTGCTGGGAGGAGCCACAGGTACTGAGGGATGCTGGGAAAGCTGGCCTGCTTCCACTTTGATATGTTAATAGTCACCTCAGCCATTTGTCCCGGGTTTCTGAGATCTAACAGAGGGGATATATTGTAATGCTGTAAAGTACTGTGCCCATGGTTAATAATTTACTGTAAATTTCAAAAAAAGCCAGAAGAGAGGTTTTTAATGTTTCCAGTGCAAAATAATGACAACTGGGGCTAATGATGTAATTCAATTGGCAGAGTGCTCTGTGAGTAGAGTGCTCAACTGGCAGAGTGCTCCATGGACAGAGTGCTCAGTGGGCAGAGTGTTCAGTGGGCAGAGTGCTCCGTGGGTAGAGTGTTCAGTGGGCAGAGTACTCTGTGGGCAGAGTGCTCCATGGGCAGAGTACTCAGAGGGTAGAGTGCTCTATGGGCAGAGTACTCAGAGGGTAGAGTGCTCCATGGGCAGAGTACTCAGTGGGCAGAGTGCTCCATGGACAGAGAGCTTAGTGGGCAGAGTGCTCTGTGGACAGAGTGCTCCATGGGCAGAGTACACAGTGAGCAGAGTGCCTTCCTAGCATGTACTGCACCGAGCCCTGGGGTCCAGCCCCAGCTCACATAAAAAAAGATGTAGTGATGTACAAGGTTAACCCCAACACTGGGGAGGTGAGTCAGGGGTTCAAGGCCATCCTCAGCTACTCAGCCCAGGCAGCCTGGGCTACAGGGATAGAAGTCTGAGGTGGTGCAGTGCTAATTGTGCTGATCTGGCTCTTGTGTGGGTTTTGGGAATCTGAACTCAGGTGTCAGGCTTACCCAGCCTTTATCTAAGGATCCACCTCCCAAGCTTATTGCAAAATATCCCAAGGGAGGGAGGTGACCAAACGTCTTCTTACCTTGTCTCCTGAGGGAGGTGACCATTGCAAGTGTCTATGTGCCACATAAATGTCCCAGGAGGCCATTGTTTCGGGCTTGGCTGCTGCATTGGCCTCAACAGAGCAGCCTACAAATGTATCGAAGCCACTTACCCTGAAGTTTCAGTCATCCAAGTTATCGTCTGACATTTAGAGACATCAAGATTGGAGCTAGAACAGCAGGATTGCCCTAACAGGCCAGTTTCAAACTGCCTAACAGCGAAGGAGACCTTTCTGCTTTTGGTGCTCACAGGAACTGTAAGCTGCGGCTAAACAGGCAGTTGCTCTAAGTTGTGTCTCGCCACCTGCCTGACTCAGAAGGCAGCTTCCAGGCGATCACCTGCTCTTTGTTTCTTTTCTATTCAGCCCTGTGTTGACCAGCTGCTGTTCTCTGCCAGTCATCTGAATACTCTCTGCCTGCCTGTCTCCCTCCCTCCCCTGTCCCCCTCTCGTGTGTGTGTGTGTGTGTGTGTGTGTGTGTGTGTGTGTGTGTGTGTGCCTGCCTGTGTGGTTATCAGTGTGCATGCTGTGTGTGTGTGGGAGGGAGGACACAACGTATCAGAGTTTGATATTGGCTCTCCAATCTCTCACAGCACTTTGAACCCACTTTGGCTAGGATGGCTGGCTAGCAACCCCTAGGGCTTCTCTTGTTTCTGCCTCCCCAGTGCTGGAATTACAGGCACATGACTCTGCCCAGCTTTTACATGGTTGTTGATAACTATACCTATATCCTCATGATTGCATGGCACTTCCCTGGCTGAGTCATTGCCCCAGTCCACTCACTCTATTTTCATTGAATCAAAACTGCTCTTTCATCTTAGAATCACCAGTAAGGCCCACTGAGTGTTAGCTAGTCTCTTGCTGGCCAATTAACATATAAAGACAGGTTTATTGGGAGCAGCCCAAGGCAGGTTCATTGACCTCACCTGAGGGGCAGAGAGAGAAAGCATGCATGGAGAACAGAAAAGAGAGGATATGGAGAGGGAGAGAGAGAGAGAGAGAGAGAGAGAGAGAGAGAGAGAGAGAGAGAGAGAATGGGAGAGATCTGGATTATATAGAGAAGACCCTCTCTGGGAGAGGAAGCCCTGCCCCTGGCCTGGAAAGTTCTAACAGGTAGGGACTGAGGGATGCTGGGAGAACCTGGAGGCCAGATCCACTTTGGTTAAAAAAAGCACTTCAGCCAATGTGGTGGTGCACACCTCTAATCGCAGCACTCAGGAAGGCAGAGGCAGGTTGATCACTGTGAGTTCGAGGCCAGCCTGGTCTACAAAGTGAGCCCAGGCCAGCCAAAGCTACACAGAGAGAAACCCTGTCTTGGGGGTGGGGGTGGGGTTAGCTCCTTAGCTGCTTGCCCTTGATCTGGATCTCAACACTGAGGACTTTGAGTTAAGTTTGTTGTATTTTTGTCCCCTGACATCTCCCTCAGCAGAGCACACCATAGCTAGGACTTGTGGTTCCCGCCCTCACCGCCAGCCTGCGGTTGACACTAACCTGATGCCATTTGCCAATCAGAAAAGACTGAGGCTCAGTGAGGTCGGCGGTTCCCCCTGGGTGCCAGGCTACCTGCCTGTTCAGGTTGAGAGATGTACCTGGCTGCTCTTCACTGAGGGAATCTGTGGCCTAAGACGCGTGCGCAGGTCACACAGCTTTATCCGGTCTAAATTGGAGTACTTGCTGCATTTTCCTGAACCAGGCCTGCCCCCTTGCAGACAAGGATGGCTGAGAGTTCCAGCTCTTGTCTCTGAACAAACGCGCAGACAGAGACACATTGATAATAATGATACGAGAAATTTGGGAGTGTCTTTGAGTTTGACAGAGGCCTTCTTGGTTTTTAGTGAGCTTATCTTGGTGGGTGGGTGGGTGGTGGCACATCTATGGTCCTGGAAAACTCAACAGTCACTGGAGCCAAGCTGAACCAGTGGGCTTGTGGGTTTTGTCTCCTGAAGTCAAAGAGTGAAATTCATGGGCCACAGAAGGCGACCTGCAGTGAGGAGTTCATGATTAAAGCCATAGGTTGGTGCTAAAGAGGCAGAGGGTAGAGCCGCTCGCTGTGCTAGTAGAGGTTATGCAACCATGGAACTGTTCACCTGGGCCTTTAAAACAAGAGTCAGGCTGGAAGCTGGAATACGGCATGGGGAGAGAGATGAGACCGAGCTCGCTGGTCTAGGTTCCTGACCACAGCTGTCCGGGTCCCGTCCTCCGGTAAGCTTCCAGGCAGGGTAAGACCTGGTGGCCAGAGCTCTCTTCTGGCATCCTTGGCCTCAGCCAGGACATTCTTGGAACCGCTGCTTTTGGGGTCCCTGCCCTACCTGATCAGTTTCTGTCTGCAGTTCCTGTCAATAACAGAAGAAATGGCTCATTAGTGGAGAAAGAGTCTAATATTGAGAGTGGGTCAGAGCTGGAGGAAGGTCAACAGCTCAGAAGTACTGGGCCTGGAGGGTTCCAACTCCTTACGGGCCAGGCACCCGAACCTCTAGCTCTGTTTCTTCCATTTGGAGCCTGTGGGGATAAGCTCCCGGTCTTCATGCTGACTGGCTTCTCTTGTGTGTTGATCCTGATGCCTTTCTTGTCTCGGCTCTTCTGCCACATCTCCAGGTCCACGGGCCCCTCCTGCAGGCCTGAGTGCTGAAGGCTACGTTGTTCCTCTAGCCTGGGCACCTGTTGTGGGTGTGCATTCCAGGCAGCCTAGGACTTCGCTAGAAGGCATACAGAGGGCAGTGCATATGGAGGCGGGAGCAGGTGTGTGCATCCATAGGTTGCAGGGGGTGGGACCAGCGCAGCTGCATTGCCAGAAAACAGGGTAGAGGAGAGGTCAGGAAAAGGCCAAGCCATTTCTTCAGCCTTGCGTGCAGCAGTCACATCCCGCAGTGGTTTGAGGAGGTGGTAAGAGCTGGCCTGTGGACCAGTAATGCGGCAAAGGATGAGGATGGAGAGACAGGGTCATCAAGATTAACATGCAACACTATGGACACCCTTCCCTTGCAGACTACATGTAATAACATAACATGAGAAAAGGTGAGTCCTGGTTAATGAATCAAAGGGTCAGGACAGAGGTCATGGAGCTGTAGCTCGGGCTTTCCAAGCTTTCTAGTCCACTTCTATTCCCTGGAGAGCCCCTTTTCTTTCTTTCCATTTCCCCCCCTGTGTATGTGGTGTGCGTGTACATGTGTGTGCATGTCTGCATGCATGTGGGTACCCATGTGCACATGTGCTTGTGCATGGGGAAGCCCAAGGATGATGTTCAGCCTTCCATCTTCTTCAATGAGGTGGGATTTGTCAATCAAACAAACTTGCTCCAGGGGATGCTCTGTCTCTGTCTGCTGAGGCTGGAATTTCAGAAAGGCTGTCACACCTACTGAGCACTTACATGAGTTCTGAGGCTCTGAACTCTGGTCTTGTGGTTTTAGTTTTAATAGCTGAGCCATCTCCCCAGCCCCTGAGAGAGCTCGTTTCTTTCTCAATAAATTTTCTCTGACACATTTCATAATAAAGTTTCATCATTACCCATGTGTGCCTGGTCCAATCCCTGGCTCTGGATTACAAAATCTGGCAATCTTGGTGGGTGCCGCAGGACTCAGACTCACATTTCTAACAAGGTGTATTGTGGGTTGTCAGGGGAAGCTGGGACCAGCTCAAGGATGGTGGCAGCAGAGAGAAGCACATGGTCCCCATCCATCTGCATCCCAGGTAACCATGGAAGTAAGACCTGGGACATGCTGGTCCTTGATGTGCCTTGGAGAATTTCTGTAGGAGATCCACAGGTCCCAGTAATTCTAGAGAGGCAAGGGGTGGGCGGGGTGGGGCTGAGGGTGGGGAGAGTCTGGCTGAGGCTCAGGTTCCTTAGGGTTCAGATGGAGAGGGAGAGGGGACACAGACAGGAGAGGCAAGGAGAGTGATGAGGATGCCAATTCTTTTTCTTTTGAGACAGGGTCTCATGTATCCCAGGCTAACCTCAAACTTTCTAAGCAGCTAAAGACAACCTTGAGCTCTTACCACTCCTGACTTTCCATGCTGACTTCTGGGATTATAGGTGCGCGCCACCGTTCCTGGTTTATGACATGCTGGCATCCACTAATCTGAATTTGGAAAGGAAGACATCACTCTATTTTGCTCCCAAGATGGGACCAGTGCCTCCCCGCTGCCTGCCCTGGCAGCTCTTCATCTTGCTGTTTTGCAGAATATACAATTTCTTTGCATAACAGACAGTGTAATCTCATTTTCTCACTGGCTACACAGCTTAGCTTTCAATCAATTATCCCTCAAACACATTAAAAAAAAGTTTCCATTTCGCCTCTCTGCCTGCTTGATGCTTGGTTTTCCCTGTCAAAGAATTTGCAAATCAATTGCACTAACAATACTTTCCACAAATTACCTTCAAATGTCTGTGACGTCACCACGGTTAATGGTTAATGCGTTTCTGATAAATAATGCATCAGGAAGTGGCTAGGCCCCCTCTCTGAGGTTCAGCGTGAGACAGCCTGCTCTCCTGATGAGCAGCTTGGCTCAGCTCAACCCCAGGGCTCAGCCAGGTGAACAGTTGAAGATAGGACAGCCCAACACTCTGCGCCACTGTGAGGCCCCTGTGCCAGGGCCTGGCACCTTTCAGCCCTGATACCCAAGGGTTGTTCCTGGTGTCCTGTGGCCCCAGGGAGGGTCTAGTTGACTCTGCTGTGGGTTGAGGGGATGGCGCTGTGGCCCATTGAGAAGGAAGGTCCTTAGGAGCGGCTTGGAAGGAGAGAGCTTCCTTGACACACTTGACAAAACCCCTAGCACAAGGCAGCCAAGGGTCTGCATTCAAGACACACATTTGGCTTCCTAGTCCACAAGCAGGGCAGGGTTGGAGGTGTCTTGCACTAAGTGGGACTTTGCATGCATGGCCTAGACACGTCCTAAGGAGCATGGTCCTGGGCAGAGAGATGCGTGTCCCTGGGATTCAGGCTTCAGAGACGAAGGAAGTTGGAAGGAGTGTGACTCCAGACCAGGACTTCTAACGCCCTTGTCCTTTACATCATGGGTGCGTGTGTTCACATTTGTCAGTGTGTGCACTGCTTCATGAGTGAGACAGGCCACAGGGGCTTTGGACAACTGTCCGCCGAGGCTTTAGGTTTTCTGTCCAGGAGTCGTCATGGACTTGGTTGGGGGAGAACTTGAGGGGGTGGGGCTAGCGTGGAGGTGGACACTGCTTTACCTTTTCTGACATACAAACTGGTTGCATAGATGCATTAGAGACAGTTGCAATAGCTGAATCTTCCACCCTGGGTTTGGTTTGGTTGTGGAAGATGCGGTTGGGCCACGTAATTTATTTACAGAGACAGACTTGCTTTCCTCACACAGCCAGCTCTAGTACTTGTGCCTTAATAACTGAGAGAAGAAGTACATTCCAATACAAGGAGCTCAGGCCTCAGGGCTTCTTTCTAGGAAGCCAACATAAATGGCAGTGTGCTTATAGCATCAGCCAGGAGCAAAGATGTGATGGTGACCTTAGCTCTCTGTCCCCCACAAGGATGGGTCTCACAGTTGACATATAAGATGGGCCTTCTAACATCAGGATATCTGACCACTCTTATTTGGCTCCAGAACAAACTATTTCTTTTTCTCATTGAGGTGAAAGTTGTCTTTTGCATTGTCAAAATTAAACCATACCCCTCAAAATATGGGTTGAAGTGTGAACAGAAGTCCCTGGAAAGAAACGGTGCCTCATATTGAAACTTGTGTAAGGTCTGTTAACTGATTAGAACTTTAGTAGATGGAGAGATTAGGATATTGCAGGCTGGAGTCTAATTACGGTTTAGTGTGGGCTACGTTATAATATTTATTTTATGTTTTGAAATTACGCTTGTGAGCTACAGAGTGCGTTTGGAAGTCATAGGATAACTCCTGGGAATCTGCTGCCCGGATTGACTTCAAGTCATCAGTGTTGGTGACAAAGGAGGGAAGAGGGTAGGGCTTTCATCAGGAACCTCTCCCACTTTCCTCTGTCTCAGGCCACTCTCAGTGTGATCCTTTCACCAGCCATCTTTTGGCAGCCTCTCACCCCTTCCTGGACAACACTGCTTGGGAGTGTGGCTGTTTGGTGGTCAGCCACAGAACTGCAGGGCAGACAGTTCACTGAGGGAATGGAGCATCACGGACTCAAGAATGGAGGAAGATGCGCCCAACTCTCCCCACCAGAGAACACAAATGTGTATGCCTTAGGGGTAGGCAGATCCAGGCTTTGTCAGGACCACTCTCCATGTCCACTGATTCTCGAGATGATGCTGATGCTGATGCTGATGTGTTTGCCTCCGGAGTTTGTGATGGAAGATGCCCAGTCTATAGCAAGCACAGCCCTGCTGAGGGCAATGGCCACCTGCCTGCTCTGAACCACTAGTCTCATTTCCCATCATGCCTCCTAATGCTTTAGTGGGGACCCCAGCTGTGGAAACTCCAATGAGAGCATCCCCTTCCGGGGAAACCCATCTTGATGTGTCTTCCCAGCAGGGCCCGCCATTACCTCTGCTTCTTAGGTTTCTGTGTATTGACATTTGATTACATCTGGTTCCACACTCAGAGTTCTCCATACACCAGGCTCTAATTATTTCACGTGTCCCTAAATAGAGACGACAAAATGTCACTTACTGCGCTAATTGGGAATTGTTTTATCCCCAGCCGGTGTGCTGTGCAGGTAGGTTGAACTCTGTTTGTTCACTAATTCACCATCTGCTTGTCAAGAATCACCAAGAGACGATTAGGAGCGAGGCACCCAGGTCCCACAAGACACAACCTCTGCCCGTAGACCCTCCAGACAGGACACTGTGTCAGCTAGCTTTCAGCCACTGCAGCAAATACCTGAGATAATAAACTTGTAAAGAAGACAGGTTTGCCCTGTTTCACCAAGCTGTCACATTTATTTTAGGGAACGGGCTTACGCCCTGGAATTTGGAATCTCAGTCTATGACTGTTTGGTCCTGTTGCTTTGGACCTGTGGCAAGTTGGAGACCAAAGGTGAAACAAAGCAATTGACCTCAGGTAGAAGGCAGAGGAGATAAAGGAAGCGCTGGGGTCCCTGTAACCAACACAAAGTTATCTAACTTCCTTGAAGTGCACCTGGCTCCGCCCCTTAAAGGCACATCACTACCCAGAAGCACAGCAGGCCGACTGGGGATCATGTCTTCAACACATGGACCTTTGGGGTCATTCAAAGCATGGAGAAGAGACTGGCGGACACCGGACACCGTGAATGAGCAGCTGAGCGAATGAGGAACAGGTGCGGTACTAATGGGTCTTGCATCTCTTCTGCCTAATGATGCTCTCTGGAATGAGTGATGGAGAGGAAGTGGGATTTATACAGGGGATCTGTTTGATGGTATCTTGATGAAGTGCCACACTTGAAGAAAAGGTCCCTGAAATGAGAGGAGTGGTGGGAAGGAAAGTTTGAGTACTCACTATGGCCAGATAAAGTTGGCTTTGAATGCCAGGCTCAGGTTTGTTCTGGGAGATTTTTTTAAAAAATTAAAATGCATTATGTTTGCATTTTATTTGTACTTTAAATATATGGGGATTTTGCTTCCATATTTGGCTTTGCATTATGTGCATGCCTGGTGTCCACAGAGGCCAGACAAGAAGGTCCACCCGAGGATGTGAGCTACCACGTGGGAGGTGGGAATCGCACCAGGGTCCTCCGCTTTTAACTGCTTTGTCATCTCTCAGCCCCTTGCTCTAGTGGCAGCTTTGGGGTAGAATAATTACAGGGACTGGTAGGAGGCAGGACTGATGGCGTCCAGATGCTACAGTTCTGGGCAGGTCCAACTGGTCAACAGAATCCAGATGGAGTGAGGTGTCTGGAATTGTCACAGACAGGACACTGTGGTGGCATGTGCTAAGGGCCTCCGTCCTTCCATTCCTGTTTATCCAGACCCTGGATCCCATGCTGTGGGTAGCGTGCTGGTGTGCAAGCTTGGCCATGCAGCCGTGGCTGCTGAGTTCAGGACAGTAAGGCTTGTTTATAGAAGCCCAGGAATCCGGGGCTGTTGAGATGGCAGGAAAAGGAGCCTGCTGCAGAACCCGGGACGTTATGGTGCAAGGGCAGAACCGACCTTTGATTTTCACCTTTGTGCCATGGTCTATGCATGTCTTTTACCCCCTCACTACAAATAAATAAGTGGATGTTAAAAAGAAAGAAAGAAAAAAAAAGCCCAACAACCTCAACCATTGGCTCATCAGTTGCTGCTTCAGTCTCTCTGAGTTCATGAGCCTTGCTCAGTTAATTCAGAGTGCTGTGTTCTCCTGGTGTCATTCGTCCCCTCTGCCTTGGGGCTCCCTGACTACTTCTGGGTTGTGGAATTTAATTGAGACATTATGTTTAGAGCTGTGTGTTCCAATCTCTCTCTCTCTCTCTCTCTCTCTCTCATCTCTTTCTGTGTATTGTATGTCTGTATTTGTTTTCATCTGCTGCCGGAGGAAGCTTCTCTGTTGATA
Source organism: Acomys minous (assembly GCF_964271855.1). Classification (NCBI taxonomy): domain Eukaryota; kingdom Metazoa; phylum Chordata; class Mammalia; order Rodentia; family Muridae; genus Acomys; species Acomys minous. Next base: position 58,674,829 of record NC_140495.1, read on the forward strand.
GCTGCTGCACTGATCTACAAATATAGCAGAATATCATTAGGAGTCATTTTATCATCACTAAAAAAAATCACATCATTTTTCTTTTTAATTTCAAGGAATGTACTCATGCCCAAGATTTTATGTGTCGCATGGTCTGTTCCATACAGGCAAAGCACTTTTAGATAGTAGCTACGTGAATTACTGTGACAGTGGGCAGGTTTGTTGTCACTTCCTAGGGGTTATCACATTCTTTTACAAAGAGGTAGGCTCTTGGATGCTCATATGCCGTCCAGCGTGGTACCTTCTTGGCTGAAAGGCAGAAATAAACACAGTGGAACCTGACAAGACAGGAGTGCTCCTCCACAGTAGACAGACCAGCGGACAAGTACAGGTACTGGGTGTAGGGGGCTAAGGCCAGTGCAATTGGCCTTGTGCCTCCACGGACAGTTTGCTGGGGACTTTTGTCATTGTGCTCTTTAATCCAACAGGGATGGGTGCTTTGTTCTGAGCTGTAGCTGCCTAGTTTCACCTTCCACCTCCCCTCGTCTCCTAGGTAGGGTTGCTGTGGTGCTGTTGTTATCTCAAGGCACTGGCCGAGCGTCTGCTACAACATGCAAAGTCTCAGATGTGTCTGGAATGCAGGTTTGTGTGTTGCTAATCATGATGTAAAAGAACAATTGGACAAGGTAGAGAGGACTCTAGGGTGAGGTGGTCCAGTCACTTCTCTTAGTTACGGCCCAGTAACCATCGATGGCAGCGAGAGTGAAGACGTTGGGGAGGAATGGGCAGTGTGGTTAGGTATGGGTCTCCCTACCCTCAGCTTGAATGGAGGGACATCTTCTATTCTGCTGGTGGCAACTCAGGGTACAGCCTGTGTCCCAACATTGTAGGGTCAGACGAGCTTTGTTACCATCTCTGTTGACCATAGACCTCAGAAAAGCTGTGGTTCAGGGCTTGGGAGATAGTTAAGTTAGCGAGGACCAGAGTTCCACCCCCAGAATCCAGATAAAAGATGCTTTGCATCCCGTCACTGGGGAGGCAGAGACAGGCAGATGCCTTGGGCTTACTGGTCAACCAGTCTAGGCTATATTGTGAGTTCCTGGCTGGTAAGAGACTGTCTCAAAAGGGAGGTGGGTGTATGGTACTGGAGGAACAAGACTCAAACCTGCTCCCTGAAATTCACACATTCAAATGCACCCCAGCCACATACAGGATGATGACTCAGTGCCTAAGCATGTTTTTCACTGAGCCTAATGATCTGAGTTTGACCCCTGGGGTGGAAGGAGGAACCAATTGCCTCAAGCCGTTCTCTGACTTCCACATGCATGCTGGGGCATTCTGGCATGCACATCCATACATAATAAATAAATAAATAAATAAATAAATAAATAAATAAATGCAAACTTTTTTTCAGAGAGAAAGAAAAGCTATGGTTCATAATGAAGACCTGAGGGGTCAAGGAGCATCCTGTTCACAGTGTTTTGCAGAGCAAGTGAAGTGTGCAGTCTCTGTCAGTCTCACTGATAAGGATAAGCTTTTAGGAGGCCACCCTGAGCAGGAGCACTGGGAGAGAGGAGAACTCTGGGGTTCAGGGCCACTGAAATCTCTCTCTCTCTCTCTCTGAGTGAGTGTGTATGTGTGTACATGTGTGTATGTGTGTGTCTGTCTGAGTGTGTATATGTATGTGTGTGTACGTATGTGTGTGTATGTGTGTGTGTCTGCGTATGTGTGTCTGCATGTGTGTGTCTGCATGTGTGTATGTGCGTGTGTGTGTGTGTGAGAGAGAGGGAGAGAGAGAGAGAGAGAGAGAGAGAGAGAGAGAGAGAGAGAGAGAGAGAGAGATTATGCACAGGCCTAGAACTGGGTGAGGTCTGCAGAGAACCAGAGCGTCTGCGCTAAGGCTCCGTTTCATCATTTTACTAATTATACTGAATGGGCCGAGGCTGTGGGCTGCTGTGCCAAAGCGCCAGGAACGAGGTGGGAGCTATTTCTGTCCTTTCTGGCTTGAAGTTCTGTGCACAAACGATGCCAATAAAACTTCCCAGGGAGGCTGCTGCCATGGCCACTGGAAACGGTGGCAGATTAAGCGTCTTAAAAGTCGATTGTGAAATCAATATGCCAAGTACAGTAGTTAAACCTCTGCAGGGCCAAGTTCATTCTTCCTCCCCAGTGCCTGGGCAGCTCAGGAGTCAGGGCTGCACTGGGATGCTCTCAGGCCAGCCTTGATGTCTCCTCTGTCCCCTTTGGGGGCCCTGTGTTTTCGTCTTGATCTCTGTCCCTCACCAAAAGCTGTTGTTAAAAACTTGCACTCGAGTATTAAGGATGGGGCTGGGAGGCACAGCACATTTTGAGCCCTAGTGTTTCTTGCACACACTGTCCACCTAAGAGCTCTGTAACCTAAGCAGACATACTGCCTCCTGGAAGAGCTATATCCTCTTCCTCTTGGTATACAGCAGAGGACCCCAAACACCCACCATTTGTGTGGTTCTCACGCTCAGGGATGGTGTCTTAGTTACTTTTCTATTGCTGTGGTAAGACACCATGACCCAGGCAGGTTATAAAAGAAAGCCTTTAACTGGGCTTATGGTTTCCGGAAGGTTAGAGTCTGTGATGGAGGAACAAAGCCACAGTGGCAGGACCAGCGGAGAGCTCACACCTCAAAACCCATAAGCAACAGGCAGAGAGCACGCTGGGATTGGCACGAGTCTTTTAAAACACATCCTCCACAAGGCCTCCCCACCTCATCCTTCCAGAACAGTTCCACTAACCGGGGATCAAGTATTCAAGATATAACCTCTGGTGGCCACTCTTGTTCAAACCACCGCATTCCACCCCTTGGCCCCCATAGGGCTCAGAGCCACATCGCTTTTACTCCAAAAGTCCCCATAGCCTTTCACTCTTAATACTGTTTGAAAGTCCAGGTCTCTTCTGAGACTCAAGGCAATCATTTAATTGCAAGCTTCTGTAAAACTAAAAGGCAAACTGTATACTTTCAACATATGGTGGCACAGAATGTACCTTACCATTCCCCCAAACCGGGGGCATAGTGAGGAAATGCTGGGCTAAAGAGAGCAAAGTTCAGCAGGGCAAATTCACAGGTCCATAGCTCCGTGTCTGATGTCAAAGAGCTTAGATGGCTCAGCCCTTCAGCTTTGCCGCCTGCAGGACCCCCTCCCTGCCTCACATTACCTCCTCTCCCCATGTAGAACTCCCCCCTACCCCACAGCAGATATACAATGTCTCGGTACCTCTAAGGTCTTGGGGCCTCCAATGCAATCACGTATCCATTTTCATGGTTTCTCACAGTGGCCTCTTTTCCTCTCAAGGCCTTTATGCAGGGACTACCTTGTCTGCCACATACAGCCTTGGCCTCAGAGGCTCTCCTTAACCACAGAGGAAGATGCCAGAACCCTTTTACTCATATATCTTTCATGACTGAAACAATAACCATGTGGACGGCACTCCCAGTTTTGGCTACCAATTTTTGGGTGAACCCTGGCCCTTCTTGGATCACATTTGTGGCACCTTTGATTTGTTATTGCTTTTTAGGAGCAGAAAATTCTTTAGGATTTTTCCTTTCATGCTATACGTGGGGCCTTGCCCTGAGGACTAGTCTCTCTCAGCGCTAGACTTGCTACAACATTAAGTTTCCTGGTGCTCTTTTCTCTTCAAACTGTTTTGTGTTTTGTATTCTGTTATTTCTTTTTGCCCCCTTTTCTATCTTTTTTTCCATTATAGACATGCACAAGATTTCTCATAATCACAAGACAGAGTCAATATTAGGGGGCCTTGAGATCTCCACCTCCAAAGAAATTTGTCCATTGCTTTTTGGCCTTCAGCAAATTCTTAAGACAAGAAGACAGAAGACAGACGTATCACACAAATGGGTTCTGGTCCAGTTGCTGTTCAAGTCTTTGCTTCACTATGTAATGGCTCATCATGGAGGCCGAGCCAACCATATTCACAATCAACTGAAACCCAAGCACCTTGGCACACCTGTGAAGGGTTTCCCCGCTTGGATCATTAGAGGTGAGAAAACCCACCCTAAATCTGGGTCACCTTCTGGTGGAAGGCCATGTACAAGGGCATGGAGGGAGGAAGCCTTTGCTTTTTGCCTGTTTGCTGGCAAGTTCATCTGTCTTGCAGCGGAGGTACTCCTTTGCTAGTATTAGCATCTACTTTGTTGGGATTCCAATGTATGTAGCCTGAAGATCTGCTGGAACCTTCTGGGGGCTCCAGGACCAGACTGGAGCAGCTGAGACATCCAGTCTCATGGGCTAAACAGCTGCTGGATTCTTGGCCTTTTCACTGGGCGGCATTCTCTATTGGACTGCTAGGACCACAGCCTGGAAGGCACTGTACTGAATCCCATATGCACGAGTGGTCTACCAGTTTTGTTCCTTTACAGAGAACCCTGTCTGACAGCTGGTCTAAGACAATCTTAGCTGGGCCTGCTCACGTAGCGGTGGTTAGCGGGTAGGTCAGTGGGAGAGTGTTGTTCTCCACAGTCTCATTCTCAGGTCTGGAGAAATGTCAGTCTGGGATGAAGGGCTCTCAGTACTGCACGTCTCCCTTCCCCAGCAGCCTTGCCAGGCTTGTTCCTATGTCAGTGGCATAGCAGGCTGTGTGTGTGTGTGTGTGTGTGTGTGTGTGTGTGTGTGTGTGTAAATGTATCTGTGTGAGTGTGTGTATGTGTGAGTGTGTATAAGTGTATGTGTGTGTATATGTGTGAGTGTGTGTATGCATGTGTGCATGTGTACATGTGTGTATATGTATGCATATATGCATGTATGTATATGTGTGTATGAGTGTTTGTGTGTGCATGTGTGCATAGATGTATGTGTGTATGTGTGTATGTGTGTGAGTGTGTGTATGTATGTGTGTATGCATGTATATGTATGCATGTATGCATATGTGTATATGTGTGTATGAGTGTTTGTGTGTGCATGTGTGTATATGTGTGAATGTGTGTGTGTTATGACAGAGATTGGTCTCATCTCTTCCTAAGCTCTAAAGTTTAAGGGTAAATATTTATGTCAACTGGATTTCTACTGGTGATATTCCCCATTAGTGCTTGCTTTAAATGCCACGCGGATGCAGCCATGTGTTCACTAATTGATTTTAAGCATTGCTTATTGACTGCAGTGGGAGCTGCTGATTGAGCTCCATGAGCATCCTCCCATTGCCTCTTCCTCCATCTGCAGTACACTTTTATCACAACTTTGGTTAAGTCAATAGTGTTTATGTCATTATGGCAGCAGATTACGCTTCCTGCAAAGTGAATCAGGGGACAATGATGCTTCTTTCCTGGAGTTAATGCCCATGTGCTTCCCCTTTATTGAGATTCCTGTGTGCCTGGTGCTGCGTCTGTCTTAATGCTGCATTAGATCAGTTAATGCGAATTCATATTACTTCCCAAGAAGCTAAATCACTGTTCTCTCAATTTCCTCTCTTCCCAGATCTTCACACTTGGGTTCCTGGCTGTGCCCTGACTCTCACCTTTTGCCCTGTGGGCTCAGAGCTCCCCTTATCCCTTGGCAGCAAGATTGTGATGGAGTCTGGCTCCTTCCTTATCTCCCACCACTGCCCTGCTGAAGTGTGTCTTCTGGCATCTCTCAGAGAACTTGCTCAGTGAGGTGACGTTGTTTTTTGTCTTTGTGTATCTATAAATGTTCCTCTCAAATGAACTCTGAGGCAGGGTCTTGAATTCATCTAGAAGATGCCCTGAAGGAGTGGGGTGGCAGGAAGTCAAAAGACTTCACCTGCTCTGGGCGAAGCACCAATTCCAGGCTGGTCAGGAGCAGTGCGAGGCAGTGGGGCATGTGAAGTGGTGGGGTGTGTGAAGTGGTGGGGAGTGTGAAGTGGTGGGGTGTGTGAAGTGGTGGGGTGTGTGAAGTGGTGGGGAGTGTGAAGTGGTGGGGGGTGTGAAGTGGTGGTGGGGGTGAAGTGGTGGGGAGTGTGAAGTGGTGGGGGGTGTGAAGTGGTGGGGGAGTGTGAAGTGATGGGGAGTGTGAATTGGTGGGGGGTGTGAATTGGTGGGGGGTGTGAAGTGGTGGGGAGTGTGAAGTGGTGGGGTGTGTGAAGTGGTGGGGGAATGTGAAGTGGTGGGGAGTGTGAAGTGGTGGGGAGTGTGAAGTGGTGGGGAGTGTGACGTGGTGGGGAGTGTGAGGCCGTGGGGTTTGTGAGGCAGTGGGACTTCCATGCTGGGGCCACTCACTGCCTACAAGGCCCCTAGGGAGCAAGAGAGGAGACTTCAATGGCGTGTCATCAAAGGACCATTTGGGGCATGAGGCTCTGCAAGCAGGCACAACAGCCAGAGGCCTGGCATCGAGAGAAGCTGTCTGGGAGACCCCAGACCAGTAGGTTCTGTGTTCAACAGAGGAAAACAAGGCACAATTACTGGAGGAATTACCAACAGTTTCTAAGTAGGGCAATTTGGTGGCTAAGCTGCTCTACTTGTGGGGGTTTAGGATCGCCATGGCTTGTCAGTCAGGGCTTTCCTAGGTTATTTATTGAAGGAGGAAGACCTATTCTAACTGTAGTTGGCCGTTCTTCTGGCTGGGGCCCTGGACTGAATAAAAAGGAGGAAATGACCTGAGGGACACTATTTATCTCTGCGTTCTGACTGCGGATGTGATGTGACCGGCCGCCTCACACTCCCGCTGCCAAGCCTTCCATGTCTTAATGGACTGTGTCCATCAAACCATTAGCCAAAATAAACCCTACCTCCATCAAGCTGCCTTTGTCAGGCATTTGTTTTGTCAAAGGAACAAGTAAGTAATGCAGGACTCTCAGGGATGACCAGACCAACCCGGAACCGCTTTTGGGGAGCTACTCCCACGGAGTTCTAGAATACGATCTTCAAGAGTTCCAGTCTCCCGAAGTGGGAAGTTGGGGTTTTAAAGCTTCCATTTAGGCTTACACCAACCCAGAAGGAAGTCCTCTCTTCACTGTTCCTGCTTGGGTCACAGCAAGGAAGCCGCAATGCAGAGAGAGAATCTTGGACTCCTGAAAGGATGCGGTACCTTGCAAGGCTGGGCTTCCAGCAGCTTTGCAGACAGACTGCTTCCTACACACAGACCTCGGTGTGGATCAGTTCTGGAATGTGAATTTTTGGAATAGACGGAGGGTAAATAATAGTTGGGAGAGCAATGCAAGCATCCTATAGTTGATTATTTTTCCTGAGAATGACAATGAATTCATGTACACATGGGGCATACGAATGCTCTACCACTTTTGCCTTATTCTCTTGAAACACAGTCTCTTGCATGACAAAGGCTTGGTACCCAGTTAGTAGAGGCGTAAGTGTGTTGGGGTACTAATTGGATGCCATTGGGAACGTGCTTTTGTGGGACCTGAGCTCCCCTCTCTTTCTCCCCTGCCTTCCGTTAGATAAGCAGTTAGCTTTCCACCCCCACAGTGATGCTCGGCTTTGTCACAGAACTAAGGTGATGGGGACAAGAGACCAAGTTATTATAAACTGAAGCCTGTAAAATGATGATTCAGACTTAGTCTTTTCTTTTTTTAAGCTAGGTTTGCTGTTGTTGTGGTGGGTTTCTTTGGTGGTGGTGGGGTTTGTCACAGCAACAGAAAGCTGACTAACACAGCTGTCGCTTTAGCCGTGCACTGCAAGAGACCCAGGAACAAGTGCAGTCAGCCTTCCCTGCTTACCTCGGAGTGAGGAGAGAACTGTGTGAGTCTAGGAGAAGCATGGCAGCCCCCACTTCCTGGTAAGCTCCGCATTCCTGGCTTATTCACCTGTGGGGTTTGTTGTCCTCCGCAGGCATTTACAGTGCACGCGTTGCTTACGTCTGTGGGATGGGTAACAGATGCCAAGTGAGACCATGGGCCCCTTCTCATCTTATGCCTGATTAGGGTGTGCAGGGCTCAGGTGGATGCTGGCAAGGCAGGTGATAGAAGATGGATGCAAATGAGACAGCAGGGCCCATTTCGCTATTAGGATCTGCAGGTCTTGGGCAGTGGCTATCAGGGCAGGTTATGTGCTGGGCACATGAGAGTCACAGGCAAGATGTGGGCTGTGGAGACAGCTCAGCTGGGTAGAGGCATCGCTGCAGCGGAGTGAGGTTCTGAGTTTGATTTTCAGGACTCGTGTAAAAAAGCCAAGTGTGAGGCACGCACTTGTAATTCCAGTGTTGAGAAGGCAGGAAGGCAGTGACCAACAGGTATATCCTGGGCCTAGCTGGCCAACTGCCATAGCCAAATTCAGGTGAAAGGAAGGGAGCTTACGCAAGGAACATTGCAGTCTTGAGGGAGACACCCAAGGTTGACCGTATGCATCCTTTTGCATGTGCATACACTCACACACACATGTATGCACGCACAAACACATGGCGGGGGAGAGGGGGAGAGAGAGAGAGGGAGAGGGAGAGAGAGGGAGGGAGGGAGAGAGAGAGAGAGAGAGAGAGAGAGAGGATACAATTGGAGTGTGAGCTTTCATGGGGTGGCTGTAACAACCCGGCATCTGTAAAGCCTCCCTTCCCTGTTTCTTGCCCTCTAGGCAGCTAGAGACACAGGGGCCTCTCATGCCCGCTGGGGAAATTCCTAGATCCTTTGATGGGCTGGTCAGTGCTAGTTCTGATTCGCAGCTCTTGGAGCTTAGGGAGAGTTTATCTTTTGTCCAGCCAGATTTGCATAAATTATGTGCATCTGCTGGTGCCTCTCCCCATTGTGTGATGAAGAATTCTGCATCCCCATGGGACTGGATGCGAAGCAGTGGAATTCATTTCAGAGGAACTTCCTGAGCATTAGTTCCACATCGGCCTCCCCGCACTGGTTAAGCATCCCAGATGCCCAAATCCAAACTCTAAAGTGCTCCAAAATCCAACTCTTTGAGTACTGGCACTATACTCTAAAGTGGAAAATTCCAGGTGACAGGCTGGTGCACTGAAAATGTATAAAATCCTCTCCAGGCTATGCACATAAGAGACATAATGAGGTCTGGGGAGGTGGCTCAGTCAGTAAAGTGTTTGCTGTGCACGCAGGAGGAGGTCCCTGTTAAATATGAAATATGCGCCACACAACACTGGATGGTATAAAATTTATTGTAGGAATGTGGGAGAGGAGGAAATGGGAAAGGGCTATTGCAGGGGGACAGAGAGAGAGAGAGAGAGAGAGAGAGAGAGAGAGAGAGAGAGAGAGAGAGAGAGAGAGAGAGAGAGAAAGAGAAAGGGGGGCAAGCACACACACCTAGTGGTGGGCAGCATGTGATGATGTCAGAGGTTAAGTGACATAGAGGCATGTATGCTAACATTCTGATTCTTCAGCGTCCAAGAGCCTGCCATTTTGGTGCACTTGTCCTGGGGTTGGGGAAGTAAAACAGATGGGTCTGTCAGACACACTGGCTAGACAACTTTAGCTTAAGCAGCAAGCTACAAGTTCAGTGAGAGGTCGGGTGTCATAAGTCAAGGTGGATGGTTCTGGGGCCAACACCTTAGGTTGACCTCTGACCTGCACATGCACCCACCCACTTCTCCACCAAAGGCACCTAAATTAATTCTAAAATGATATTTGGGTCCCCATCCCCAGGATTTATTGTTTACATGATCTAAAACTGAAGAGAAAAAAAAAGGAAACATTTCTGGTCCCATGTATTTTGGATAAGGGACCCTTAACCTGTATTTATTTTCTGATCAGTGATCCTCACAGTCACTGGTTTAAAGTGACGCAGGATGGCTGGGTGTTCTGTTCCGGGATCTCAGGGTGGAATTTTGCTGGGCCGAGCTGTTTTGTAGGGCATCCGAGTGGCTCTTCCTGCCTCATGTGGCTGCAGGGCTCAGTTCCTTGCAGTTGTAGGAGTCAGGTCATGCCACCTTGCTGGTGTCCCCCGGGCTGCTCAGAGCCTCACAAGCCCCCTGTGTCTTTCAGCCAGCTGAATTGCCTTGAGTCTATTTCAGGCTTTTAAGCCCTGATTTGCTCCTCAATCTGAAAAAAGGAAACTGTCACGTGGCTGGGGCTACTGTGATCACGTGAGGCCCACTAGGGCACTCTTCTGAATTTGAAGTCATTTATGCCACATGGCAGCTTGAACTCAGAGGTCAATCTATCACAGCCTTTTAGTATGTTTACATATGTTCGTGTGTGTACATGTGCACATGTGTGCATGTGTGTGGTTTGAGGGAGAAATCTTTCCTATAGGCTCAAGTATTTGAACACTCAGTCCCTAGGTAGTGTCGCTGTTTGGAGAGACTTGGGACACAGGGCCTTGCTGGAGGAAGCACATCACTGACTTTTTAAAAACGCGAGTTCTGTGGCTCAAACTGTCGTCATCACATTTAGGACGCAAGTACTTAAACTAACTGACCCATCACCATAGTCCCATAGCATTCTTAATCCTAGGATTTTCCATCTGAACAGTGGAAAGCTGTGGGGCCGTGAACTTTCTGCACCTTGAGTCAGCATCCCTGTGAAAGAGGGCTGGGCCTGGATGCCTCACAATTGTCCTTTCTGCGTTGATGAGGGTGGGCACAGATAACCTTAGTCCTATGGAGAGTGCTGCACATGTGTTTTCTGCTTAGTGCAGTTCTCAGCTACCCTGGTATTTTAGACAAGGCACTGTCTCTCATGGGGTCTGTTAGGGGCTAAGTTGGAGTCAATGAATCGGTGAACTTTGGTTGCTTGGTAATGCTCTACTGAGGCTGGTAAGCTTAGCCTGCCCTTGGCAGGGAGGAGCTCAGGAGTAGCTGTGCTTGTCAAAGACTGTACGAGAGGTTCTCTAGCTATGTACTTTCTGAGTTTAGAATCAATGACTTGCAAGCTTCTACTAAATGCATATTTACAGATGTCTTCTAGGTACCAAGGGCATGTGGCGTATTGCCAAGATATCTGCTCTTGACAGAGTGTCATGAGGTCACCTCATGCATGCTGGCAATTAACTGGAAGTCCCTTGGGGGTGGTATGTGGTACAGCTTGGAGCTGGACTGTGACGAGCACACTAATAAGGGTCTCAGGACTGGTGTAGAGAGATAAGAGAGAGGAAGGCAGAAGAGACTCGCAGCTCTCAATGGCTTCTGCCGAGGACCACTGTTGCCTGTCTTGCTTGCCCTCCTGAGCACATGCTATACCTCAGTTTAATAAAATAAGAAACACGGGGATCAGATAGATGAATCACTTACTCTCAGACTCCACAGTAGGGAAGAAGTACAAAGACATCACCTCTCAAAGAGTAATAAGCATCGGGGTGTTGATTTGTTTGCATGCACAGGAGAGCGAGAGAGCCCCTGCCTCCCACAGATCCAGACCAACCACTCTGATTCCTTAGGCATCTACCCATCAGCTGATAATCCCTCTTTCGACAGGAAGCAGGAAGCCTGGTGCACACTGCCTATCAGTGAGAAAACATCCCTTTCGCACTGGGGACATTAATAGCATCGGGGTCAGGGGCTGCTTGTTCCCAGTTCGGTTCCTAATCACTTTCTAAATCCCTTATGCCTTGTGAAATAAACATGATTAAGTCTCGGAGCTGGTTTACGAAGCCTGGTGGAGAGGAGGCCGAGGCAGCCCAGGGACAGCTAATTTGATCAGAGGTTGTGATTTCTACCTCTGTCTCTATGTCCAGGGCAGATAAAAGTAAGGGAGGGTGGTGACGCTTAATTAACCCTGTGCTTCTTTGATGGGCTCATTAGCATATAGATGAGGGTTGCTCTCCCAGCTTGGATCTGATGATGCCTCTATTCTTCATGAAGGGGTGCTGGGCACTTGGGGGGAGTGGCAGTCCAGGCTTTGTGGATCTCATTTCTCTTTTAATTTTTTTAAAAAATCTATTTATTTTAGTGGTGCTGGGGCTCAAACTTGGAGCCTTGCACAGACTCGGAGAGTGCTCTATGGCTGTGCTGTATCCTCAGTCCCCTTTCCACTTTTTATTTATATTTCTATTTTCATTTTTCTTGTGCTACGTGTGTATGTGTACATATGTGTGCACATTCATGTGTGTGTGTTCATGTGTATGTGTGTGCATGTGGAGGCCAGGGAATAACTCTGGACATTGCTCTTTGGGTGCCAAAGACCATTTGTTTGTTTGTTTGTTTGGGCAGGGTCTCTCACTGGCCTATAGCTCACCAAGCAGGGTGTGACGTCAGCCTCAGGCATCCATCTGTCCTGTTGCCTAGGACTAGGATTACAAAAACACATTATCTTGCTTGGCTTTTCCCATGTGGGTTCCGGGATTGGACTCTGGGCATAGGGCTTTCTGCTCGTGAGGACCTGAGAGATAGTGTCTACGGAATGGGATCCTTATCCCATGCAGGGATGATCGATTTGAGGCTGATCAATATATTATCTTACAAATAACCTTTACACAAGAGGCGAACCAAAAGTGGAAGCAGACAGAGGGCCAGGTGGGAAGTGTCAGAGTCCTGGCCTAGTAGCTCTGCCAGTAGGAGACCGGGGAGGGGTAGAGCTTGCAGGAGTGCTGGGGGGTGGAGGACGGTGGGAGAGAATGCGCTCAGTCAGACAAGTGCTTGCCTCACAAGTCTGAAGGCCTGAGCTGGCATCTCCGGAAACCACGTGGGAAGCTAGGCGTGGCCAGGCATGGTGGCCTGGCCACCATAATTTCAGCACTTAGAGGCAGAGGCAGGTGGATTCCTGTGTATTCTAGCCAGCCTGAGCTATATCAAGTGATGTATCCGAGACATGTCAGGCCAGCTACAAGTGACATCTCCATCTACAACAAAACAGAGCCAGATGTGGCGGTGGGTGCCTGTGGTCCCAGCGATGGTGACATGGGGGTCAGCTGGGGTGATGGCTTGCAGGACATCCAGGCCAAGAGAGACTCTATCTTAAACAAAAGGTGGGCGGTGCCTCAGTACCCCAAGTCATCACCTGCTCTACACAACTGTGGGCACTCCCACACTTACACACACACAGCCCTCACAGTGCTCTTCCCCTCCTACCTACCCAGGAGAAACTGAGTAGGTTCCACGTGACCTACCAGTGACCTTCCTGTGCTGTTGGCTATGGATGTGAGTGCACTGGCAGCCCACGCTGACCTCAGATCCACACTGTGCGGTAAGTTTCAGTGTCCTTTGTCAAAGCGAAGCTGCCTCTGTGCACCGTCACCCAAGCACGCAGATGGACTTTGTGAGCTAAGCGCCTAGTGAGTGTGTAAGTGGGGACAGGAAACTACAAAGATGGCTCAGGAGTGAAGCTCTCGGGTTCCCCAAGCCTTGACCACAGCAGCCCAACAAAGGCTCCAAAAAGCCCCAGCAGAGAAAGTTGAGCTCATAAGTTAAATTTAAGTTAGCATAGTGGCCTATGCCTATAATCTCAGCATGAAGGAGGAAGTGGATGGGAGGATTGGGAATTCAAGGTCATTTTCAGTTACACAGGGTATTCGAGGCTAGCCTGGTCTGCATAAGACCATGTCTCAGAAAAAGAAATGAAAAGAAAAAAAAACCCCTTTCTTTCAAGAAATTGCTATGGCCCTGCTCTGGGCTCTCCTGGAGCACTGGAGGAAGCTTGCCTGGCAGAGGTCTCAAGGACTAGGGAGCCTGTTCTGCAAGTCAGAGTGTGAGAAACAGGCTAAAACATCCAGGGGTGCAGTAGCCCTGGGAGTAGTCTGCAGGCACTAGGGCAGGTGTGTCTAACCCTCAGCCTGTGGGCCACATAAGGACAAGGACAGCTATCATGTGGCCGACACAAAAAACATGCGATTATTCTGTGGCTTATTTGGTAACTCGATTGTGCGGTTCTCATTTGTGAACCGTGAGGATGACAACAGCATGTAGCAAAGTTCAAAGGTTGAGTGAGCACTCTTGTCAATAAGCACAGGGCTCCCTTCCTGGGTAGGCCAGACTGCCACGTGTTCCCGCCATGCCAGCATCAATTTTATGAGAACTGGAGCAGAACAGGGTAAGGCTCAGAAAAACAAATCCTGTGTGATCCCACTTAGGCAAAATGTCAGACTCACAGAAACAAAGAGGAGAGTGCAGTACCCAGGACCGTGGAAAGCCAGGGAAACAAGGAGTAATAAACTAGTGTACATGGCTTCATCCAAGCCAGCTGACAAAATGCTATATGGCATACTGTGTGAACACCTAAAGTTCACAGCAATGGCACACCTCGAAAGCTGTTAGGAGGGTAGGTATCATTTAACGTCGGTCTCAGTGATAAATACCTGCGTAGCAAGTGCCTTAGGGAAGAAAGAAGCTATTTTGGCTTACAGTTCCAGGTTCCAGCTCATCATGAGGCACAATCAACAGGTTACAGCATTAACAGCCAAGAGTAGAGAGAAACAAATGCAAGCATCATTGTTTGCCTGGTTGCTTGCTCCCAGCAAGTCTTCTTCTTTTTAACCTTTTCCAGGATCCCCTGCCTAGGGAGTGGTGCCTCTCATAAGGGACAGTGCATCTTTACATCAACCCACAGTCTAGACAACTCTCTACAGACATGGTCATATCTAAAACCTCCTCTAGAACATTCCTCATTAAGGCTCCCTTCCCAGGTGATTTATGGGTTGTGCCAAGTTGACAGTTAAAGCTAACTGGTACATAGGGGTTGGAGGGACCACTCAGCTTAAAAGTGGCTGCTGCTCTTCTGAGGGGCCCAAGTTCCCAGCCCCCACACTGGGAGACTCACAGTCGCCTGTAGCTGCAGATGCAGGGGACCCAGTGCCCTCTTGTAGTCTCTATGGGCACCTGCACGTATGTCACAGACACACATAAATATACATTAAAAGCAAGCACAATATCTTAACACAATAAACTTTGTGTGTGTGTATGTGTGTGTGTGTGTAGGCCAGAAGTCAACCTCTGTTGTTGTTCTGAATGGATTGTCTCTATTTTGCTGTTGCTGTTGCTTTTGTTGTTGAGGCAGGGTTTCTCACTGACAGTGGAGTTCACTAGTTTGGCTAGTCTGTGTGGCTAGCAAACCCCAGAGATCTGTCTGCCTCTGCCTTTCCAGGGCTGGAACTAAAAAAGCATGTACCACATCTATCTGTCTCTGTCTTTGTTTCTCTGTCTGTCTCTGTCTCTGTGTCTTTGTGTCCCTGTCTCTGTATCTCTGTCTCTCTCTCTTTCTGTTTCTTTGTGCCTCTCTCTCTTTGTGTCTCTGTCTCTGGGTCTATGTATCTGTGTCTCTGTCTATCTCTGTCTCTCTGGGTCTATGTATCTCTGTTTCTCTGTGTCTCTGTCTATCTCTGTCTCCTGTGTCTCTGTCTCAGGCTCTATGTTTCTCTTTTAACTTGAGTTCTAGGGATCAAAACTCAGGTCCTTTTGTTTGCTAGGCAAACACTTGACTGACTAACTTATCTTACTAGACCCTGCTGCACTGTGTCTTACATTTCAGGCTATGATCTACTTTGAGAGTTTTTAAACATCTCTCTCTCTCTCTCTCTCTCTCTCTCTCTCTCTCTCTCTCTCTCTCTCTCCTTCAAAACCCTTTGGGTGTATTTCTGAGTCTATTTATGGTTTTCTAATTTGTTCTATTGATTAATGTACCTGTCTCTTTGACCATGCCATCTTACTTTGTGTACTAAAGCCTTAATGTCAGGTTATTTCTTCTTTATATTTTTCCTTATTTCAAGATTATTTGCTATTCTAGTTACCCTGCCTTTCCATTCCTTGCTGAAGGCTCCATTTCTGGACTCTCCTGGCAGCTACCAGCTGGTGTTGGTGTCCTGTGTCTCTCACCTGTTGCCTCTGCTCACATATGCCCACAACGCTATGTCTGACATATTACTGATAGCACAGCATTTTTGCAGGATTTCAAAAGTCCCCAGAGTCCCCTGCCAGGGGAGTATTCCCAACCCAAGCAGTTGGAGAGGAATCTTAGGAGCTGGGGAAAGAGGCTTACTTGGTAACAAGTCAAAAGCACCGTCCTGCACCCTTTTTTTCCTTAGCGTTTTCTCTTCCTTCAAGTGGCAGTGATTCAGGCTACGTTTCCAATGAGGACATATGGTAGAAGTAATGAATCCTCCCCACTGTATGTCGTGGGCCGAATGGGAAATTTCCCTGGAAGATAATAATGCCAGCAGCTGTCACACTCTAGGCACCTACTAGGAGTCACATAATGGCAAGTTGCTAGCTAACACATCCCGTCGTCACAGTGACACTAAGGACTGGCATCACCGTGTGATGCCACCAGCTCTGGAAGGGGAAGGAAATGTATTTGAATAGAGCATGATCTAGTTGGTAGAGCGCTTGTCTAATGTGCATGAAGCCGTCATAAGCCAGGCATGGTGATGCACGCCTGTAATTCCTGCACCCAGAAGACAGGGGCAGGAAAGCCAGAGGTTCAAGGCCACATTCAGCTGTATAATCAATTCTAGGTCAACTTGGAATATGTGAAACTTTGTCTCAAAAAAAAAAATCAGAAGAGAAGGTGAGAGGGTCTGGTAGGCTCAGCTCCACAAACTGCCTGTGTCCTGTGTCTCTCACCTGTTGCCTCTGCTCACATATGCCCACAACACTATGTCTGACATATTACTGATAGGGGGGCCTATAGAGCAAGCTTTTAGGGGTTACCAGGGAAACCTAGGGAGAGGCAAGGATGAGAAGCCATAGCACACAGAACATCCTCAGATATTTCAAGATAGAGGGACCCTTGGGTCCCACACAGGGGTGGAATCATTTCTTGGCCCCCAGACAGACTGTTACTGTCAGCCATTTTAGGCACAGGTGATAGTCCTGCTCCTGGGGACAAATGTTTGTCCCATGCTCTTGAATTCTTGCATATGAACTTGGATTTCCAGTCTCCACAATCAAGTGTCTGGAACCCCATGGAGCATCTCTAGGAAGCCCACAGAGGAGAGGAGAAGATGGAAGGCACATTGCCTGGGTACCTCCCTCTTCCCGCCTTGGCTGAGCACCTTACATTGATGGCGTGTGACCTGGAACAGGCTGTCCTCCACCTTCTGTCTCGAGGGGAAGCTCATTAAGATGCAGGATGTTAAAGGGGGAAGTGTTTTAAGACAGGATGCTTAAACAACCTGATGCTCTAAGACCTCTGCCTGGAAGCCCCTTAAGCCCAGGAAGTGAAGAAGCTTCTGGAAGTGACTGAAACTGACCAGACTCACTAGACCCTTCCTTCTTCAAGGACACTGAAGCTGTAAGGACCTGGGAGAGACACTCTTAGACAGGTCGAGCTGCCCAGAAGAGGCTTCCACTAATGGAACTGCCTGGGAAAGATGCCCTCCAACCTGACGAGGATGAGCAGGCCGCCTAGTGTGCTTCAGCTTTCCAGAGCAGGCGAAGGCTTTTGACTTCCTGCCACCCCACTCCTTCAGGGCATCTTCTAGATGAATTCAAGCCCCTGCCTCAGAGTTCATTTGAGAGGAACATTTATAGATACACAAAGACAAAAAACAAAGTCACCTCACTGAGCAAGTTCTCTGAGAGATGCCAGAAGACACACTTCAGCAGAGCAGTGCTGTGAGATAAGGAAGGAGCCAGACTCCATCACAATCTTGCTACCAAGGGATAAGGGGAGCTCTGAGCCTACAGGGCCAAGGGTGAGAGTCAGGGCACAGCCAGGAACCCAAGTGTGAAGATCTGGGAAGAGAGGAAATTGAGAAACAGTGATTTAGCTTCTTGGGAAGTAATATGAATTCGCATTAACTGATCTAATGCAGCATTAAGACAGACACAGAGATGAGGGCTTGGGCTTGAGTGGTACCCATACTGTGGTCTGTTATTGGTTTACCATCAGGGGTGAGTGTGGTCATTTGCTCTCATCTCCTCAGGACTAATGTCACACAAGAGGTGTCCCCACGGGAGATGAGTGCATTGCTAGGGGACTCCCAAAAGGTGATTTTTTTCAAGTTGCTTTCTCTGTGTATATGTATGTACATGTGTGTGATATTATGTGGAGGTCAGAGGTCAGCCAGGGATGTAATTGCCGAGCTCCATCTACCTTATTTAAGAACAAATCTTCCACTGGGACCTGGGGCTTGCCAGCTATGCCAGGCTGGCTGGCCTGTATTTCATACAGACGAGCTCATCTCTGCCTTGCTGGGGCTGGACTCACAGTGCATGCTCCTGTGCTGACTTTTTACGTGGGTACTTGGGAATGAACTCAGCACCTCATGCCTCCCATGTTTTATGACTGGCTCCAGGCATCCTAACACTCGAGTGACAAGGCGGCTGAGTTCTCAGGCCAGCCTTCTGCTAGTTCCCGGGTCTTGCAGTTTCTTAAGAGAATTCAGGAATGAACAATTACATGGTCATTTCTGAGCTTTAAATCAATGACCATTATAATTAGCAAGCTAGTAAAACCCATTATAGGTCCCAGCAGGATCACATTCAGACTGCCAGCCTGCGACTTTTTAGCTCGTGGCTCTGGGGCTGGTGGCTTCTGGTCCATTTTCACCAAACCTTTAGGAGAAGCTGTGGTGCTGGTACAAGGCGTGAGGTAGCCGTGCTCCTGTCTTTCCCTCACTCCATCCCTTCCAGTGAGTGGACTCTGTCTCCTGCCTCCTCCTCTGCTGCCTCCCAGCATCAGCACAGGCCTGGACATGGCAGGCTTTTGCCCTGCAGTTCTTGAGAGATCCCTCCTCACGTACTTTCAGGCAGTTGGCCTGCATGTCATGGGTTCGTACTGCGTTAGAGTACTGAGATAGATGTGTGAGAGCATGCGTATGCCTGTGTCAGTGATCGGTGTTTGACTGAGCAAAGGGATTGTGTGTTGAGGGTAGAAAACACGTGTTCAGATACATGAGTGAGTGGGGGAACTATTTAATTTGAAAACATAACAAGGTGCAAGTATGCGTGTATATGTACGGGAGGGAACATAACTGTGTGGTGTGTAAGGCATGTCCTGTGTGCATATGTATGATTGTGTATGTGAGGAGGTGATGGAAGGTATAAGTGCATGAGGAAGAGTCTGCATGTGCAGCTGTGAGTATAAGAGTGTTAGTTAAGAATGAGAGGAAATATGGATGTGTGCTCAAGAGAACATGTGTGTGTAGACCTGAGTATAAGTGAGTGTGATAGAACATCTGTGGGGAGGCGTGTGTGTGTGTGTCTGCGTGTGTGTGTGTGTGTCTGCGTGTGTGTGTGTGTGTGTGTGTGTGTGTGAGTATTGAGTGTGTATATAAGAGTGGAGATGCCCTGGGTCCTGTGATTAGGTGTGATCCCAGCTGAGCACCATTGAGCACTGCCATCAACTTCAGGGTCAGAAGGACCAGCTCCTGAACCCTAGTTCAAATCTGCCTCCCGTGATGTGAGAGTGAGTTAAATCATGGGTCCTTTAGTCTGCTGTATCTTAGGATGGTTTTTAAAGTAGCCATAGCTATAGATAAGCAGAATGATTGGTTATTTTTAATATTTCCCTAGTGGTGATATGTCAATGTTTAGTAAAAGGTTTCCCTCAGGCTAATTCAAATTAGAAAGGACAATGTCAGCAAATAGCGAGGGGGAAAATGCCTGACTCCCAGTGAGGCGCAGGGCTGGCTCATTCATCTGGACTCTATTCTAACGATGATTTCTTATCCTTCCTCTGCTAACAGCATCATTGGTAACTAAAGTTAGTCTTGGCTCCCAAATCAACATGCTATTTTAGAGCCCAGAGCAGGCAATGAGCGAGCTGTTTGGGGACTGACGACAGCTCTGTGGGATTAGGCTGGCAGGGGCCTCTGTTTCCTGTTGCTGCCTTGGGTGGCTGTAAGGAGCAGCCAGCAGTCTCCTTGGTGGCCACCAGCCTGTATGGATACCCAGAAGGCTGCCAGCCATGTCTGTGGTCTGAGCTGTGCTCCACTCCCACATCCACGCTGAAGCTAGGAGCCGAGAGCTAGGAGTGTGACCTTATTTGGGCAGAGGCTGCTTCTAGAAGGAATTAAGCTAAAAGCAGGTCATGGTTCAGGTCCCTAGCCCAGTAAGAGTAGAGTCCGGGCGGGGGAGGTGGCCCAGTGGGTAAAGCGCCTGCTGTATTTACATAATGACCTGAGTTTGGATCCCCAGCAGGAATATAAAACAAACAAACAAACAAACAAAAAACAAAACAAAACAACAAAAAACCAAACCAACAAAATCTAGGTGTGGCTACATGCATCTTTGAGCCTAATGTCTGGTGGCTCATGGAGGGAGAGAAGAAATAGTTGGAACCTTGGAGCTGGCCCAGCAGCCGGTCTAGCTGAATCAGAGAGTCCCGGGTTCCTGTAAGAGAACCCTGACTCAAAACACACGATGATGGCTCCCAAGAAATGATACCTGAGGCTGACCACACACACACACACACACACACACACACACACACACACACACACACACACGTACACCAACACCCACCCTCCCAATACATGAGGGCTGACACAGGGAGGTAATGTCCACCATCAGTTAAGGAGACCCCATGGTCCTCAGATGGAGACAGCCTTGCTGCCACCTTGAATTTGGACTCTGAATCTTCAAACATCTATGTAACATCTCAGACACATCTCTGTTGTTGAAGGTATCCAGAGTGAGGTACTTGCCTCTGGGAGTCCAAGGTGACCTACGTTACCCATGCAAGAGACACCTGTTGGATGCCTGTCTACTTCCCATGGTTTTACAAGTCACGACGCTTTTGGTACAGTCTGGAGAATGATCTGGAGAGTTTCAAATGAGCGAGTGTATTAATTACGTAGCAAGCAAAAGAAAAATGGCAAATGGCATATAGCAGATAAACAGACAGCAACACCCCACCAGTTCAGGACTTAAAGACACCCTAGAGAAATGGGCGGGGCAGCACTAGATAGAGAACAAATAGAAGTTGTTGTTGGTCTTCCTGCTCAGATGAAAGGGTATCCTGGGACTCACACAGCTCTGAGAGAAGAAGCTATCTCCTATGAAAATGTTACAACCTTGAGGCATCTTAGGAATTGGGAGGCCAGGAACCACACAGTTCTGAGAGGAGGCCCCCTCAGCAGAGGCTTTGCAGCTCCTCGGGGAGAGTATCCCCAGCTGAGCTGGAGAGCCTCAGCCCTGTCCCCGTCTTTGCCTCTTCCCTTCTTCTTACACCAGCCAGTAAATCTCTTAAAAGAGATTTAATGGAGGGACGAATCTGGGAATGGCTGCCTGTGCTCCTGGGAGAAGGCAGCAGGGAACTGGGCAGACACAGCATTGATACAGGATTTTTTAGGGAGTGGAGCTTTCTAGGGCAGAGATTTCCCGAGTGAGGATTGGTGGGATTTCAAGTCCTGAGCTTGAGGTACTCAGGCTTTCCTGTTCAGGAGTTGGTGGGGCATTGTTCAGGCTTTTCACTTCAAATTAATACAATCTGAGATGGGTCCCGTTGAGGGGCTGGAGATGACCTTTGTGAGTTACAGAGGCTAGAAATGCTGTTAAGACAGAGAGGTCTGGGGGAAGGGACAGGGCTGCTGGAGCTCCTTAGACAGGGGCCTGGCCACTTTTGTGCCTTGAGGGTTTACAAGGAATACAAATACAAAGTATACAAAGTTTACAAAGGGAGTCCACGCCAGGGATGCTGATCCCTGCAGCGTCAATAGCCAACAGCGACTGGAGAGGAGGTGGTGCCCCCGTGGACAGCTCCCGCGGCTGCACCAGGCTGAGGCAGGACAGGTGTCATCACCCTGGACAGCTCCCAGGACTGCACTAGGCTGAGGCAGGAAAAGTGTCATCATCCTGGACAGCTCCCAGGACTGCACTAGGCTGAGGCAGGAAAGGTGTCATCACCCTGGACAGCTCCCAGGACTGCACTAGGCTGAGGCAGGAAAGGTGTCATCACCCTGGACAGCTCCCAGGACTGCACTAGGCTGAGGCAGGAAAGGTGTCATCACCCTGGACAGCTCCCATGGCTGTACTAAGCCCAGGCTGGAAGGGTGTGGGCTCTTGTTGAGGAGGTCTCAGCAGCCTGGGGCGGGAAGGAGGGGCCTCTGACAGCCCTGGCAGCTGGCAGCACACTACTTAAAGCTTTGGGGTATCAGTGCTCAGGCACTACAGGGACAACTGGGGTCGGAGGTGGGGCAAGGTGGGCCGCGAAGATGGTGAGCAGCTTAACTGCAGTTGGCAGGATGACTACATTAGTAATCTCATCAGAACAGCACATACGGTATTCAGGAGACACGGACTATGGAAGCTGTGTTGAGGCAATCAGCTGGAGGTTCCGGTTCAGTATCTTCTCTCCATGATGTGCTTCTGGATTTTTTGCAGGCATGTTCATGCCATGGGATAAACCATAGTGACATCTGTTGGAAAGGGAGCACTGTTTTGTTTTGTTTGTTTGTTTGTTTGTTTGTTTTGAGACAGGGCTTCTTTGTGTAGCCCTGGCTGTCCTGGAACTCCCTCTGTAGACCAGGCTAGCCTCAAACTTGTAGACCTGCTTTTGTGTCCCAAATGCTGGGATTGAAGATGTGCTCCACCCCTGGCCAGCAAATGAATGTTTTTAACATTAGTCACTCATTGCTGCTTTCATTTCTCCCTGTCCCAGACTTAGGAAGGAAGCTGCCTCAGGGCAGGGAGTTTTAGACTCGAAAGAAACATGCTGGGGTTTAGGACAGGAAAGAGTCTCCTCACGCCCAGATTCTGTGTCCAGTAATCACAAAGGCCACATAGTAATTGCTGATATAGTACATGTTGCAGTCCCCCATTCTACCGCCAAAGACCATGATGGCAGCCCAGAGGCACATTCTACCTCAGCCAAAGCCCCTTGCGCCCACTGAAATTCATTACCTATGGAGGCAGTCACACACAGACGGACATGATTCACCACATCTCTGACCAGCGGGGAAGCCTTCCAGGTAGGACAGCTCGAAGCTCTGGAGCAATGGTTTAGTCACGTGACCACCCCCAGTTGGATTGGGTCACCATTCTTGTTTGGCTCAGTGACCCAGAAACCATGACAGCAAGTGAGTGGTTGGCAGAGGACAAAGGATTCTGGGAAGAGGAAGAAGGCAGCTTAGGACAGAGGAGGGAGGGCCTGGGCTGCATCCACAGAGGCTCAGCAGCATCCCTGCGATCCATCAGGACCTACAATAGGACGATTTCTAGGCATGGCTATGGGCTGATGACTGTACTGGCCTTCCTCCAGGGACCTCTGGGTTACTGAGAAGTGCCTTCAGAAATGTCTGGCAGCTACCATGGGTCTGGTGGGCAGTGAATGAAATTACTCCATTTTCCAAAATGATAGGACTATTTTATTGACTGGGCTGCAGGTCGGTAGTGGGCTGGGTGGTAGATCCTCTCTCTCAGCCTTCTAACAGGGATCTCACGGTCTCTTGTTGGTGCAGGCCTGTGGGCCACTGTAGTTTTTGTTTTTGTTTTGTTTTGTTTTGCATTGTGTGTGTGTGTGAGCGTGTGTGCATGAGCACAAGTGCGCACATATGCATATATATACATATATATACATACAAATGCATTTAGGCATTAGAAGGTAAATTCAGTTGTTGTCCCTCAGGCACTAATCACCACCTTGTGGGTTTAGAGACAAGGGTCTCCCACTGGCCTAGAACTCACCAAGTAGGATAAGATGCTGGTTGGCCAGTGAGGCTCCGGGATCTGTTTGCCCTTACCTCCGCAGCGCTATGATAAGTGTACTTAAAAAAATGTTCTGTTAGTTGACCTTGGAGCCTCATGCTTGCAAGATGCCAATTGAGAAGTTTGCTAATTGAGCCATATTATGACTTATTATTGCTGTGTGTGTGCATGTTTGAAATGTGTGGGAGTGCATGTGTACAGGTCAGAAGATGACTTGTAGAGTTGGCTCTTTCATTCTACCTTGACTTTGGTTCTGGGGATCAAACTAGGGGTCATCAGGCGTGTGTGGAAAGAGCCATCTCACCATCCCCTCATTTTGATTGACATCTGCTCCCTTTGTCTTCCCTCCCCTGGCAGTGCCCTGGGTGTCCATCTGGGCTCAGGATTTCTTGCTGTCATGGAGCTGTGGGATTTGCTGGGCCATGTGTCCTGTATGGTCCTATTCTGCCCGTTTATGGGCACAACTTCTTGTGCCCTTCAGCTCTGTGGCCTCTGCTTGGGACTCCTGTCATGACCATGTTCCTCACATATGTTCTTCCTGCTCTTGATTGGTATTGCCTGGGCTGGTCTGCGACAGGAAAGTTAGATTCCAGAAAGTAGAGCTGGGACGCTGAGGCGGTCAATGGAGAGGCACTAGGAGGAAATGCAGAGGGTGTGTGGGTGCTGGCAGCAGGGCAAGGTCAGCAGAGGAACAGAGACCGAAACCACAGGAACCCCACCCTAAGAGCCAGGAGCCCTGCCTTGCCCTGAGCCACAGGCTCTGGGGCCTCTGGAAGCAGATGCTCTTGTCTCTGCATTCAGGGAGGAGGTTCCTTTCCGGGGTCAGGAAGGGCTACCTAGGACCAAAGCAGGAGTGGCTCTGTTCCCATCAGAGACCTAGTGGGTCTGAGGAAGCCATGTGGGGGAAGTCTCTGCCTTTTTGGGGTATGTTCCAGGCTGCATGAAGGAGTCTCATCAGTTGTCATGGGATCAAAATGGCGAGCTCCAGCAGCCAGGACCGTCCTCCCATTCTTTTTCCAGCCTTCTCTTTACCTTTATGGCTCTCTTGGAGTTCACCCACCCCTCCCATTTTCTCTAGTGCGTTTGACATGCATCTCTACAGTTAGGCATCAGTGGCTGGCCCTGCCTGGGGCATCTGAAAACTGTCTAGACCGGCCATCTAAGGAGGGACACACAGCAGGCTTGGGGCACTCAGGGAATGTTTGCTTTCTGAGTCATGAAGGACTCGACAGGGCCATTCCTAGTGGCCCATGAAAACCAGGGTTAGTAGGGACCTCATGCAGGGTGAGGCATCCTCGGACATACAGCTGTAATCCCAGAGAGAAACCTTGAGGCTTTGTTTCCGTAGCCACCAAAGAGCAACCACTAATGTGCACTGTAAAGGAACGGCTATCTAAAGTGTGACAGCTGTTAAACAGTTTCCTGAGTGTATGAATGGACGTGAGAAAACGTTTGCCGAAGAAACACAGGTACAAAAGGTAGGCCACGAAAGCATGCCCGATGCTTGCCATTTTGGTTTGCAAAATTGCAAAATTGCAAAATGAACAGAAGTCACATTTAGGGAGGGAAAAAAAAAGACTGAAATGGCCATTCTTGGTCTTAATTTTTTCCTCTTAAAAATTGTGTGTGTGGGAGCCGGGTGTGGAGGCACATGCCTTTAATCTCAGCACTTGGGAGGCAGAGGCAGGTGGATCGCTTTGAGTTCTAGGCCAGCCTGGTCTACAAAGGGAGTCCAGGACAGCCAAGGCTACACAGAGAAACCTTGTCTTGAAAAAAAAAAGTGTGTGTGTGTGTGTGTGTGTGTGTGTGTGTGTGTGTGTGTTGGTCTGGGGCGTGGGTCTTGCTCTTTCCCCTCATAGTGTCCAGATACTGAAGTGTACAGGTGCTACACCCAAGGGAATGACGCTCAGCTGGGCTGCTGGGTTTGCAGGATTTCAGTTGGGGGGGGCGGGGTGCATGCCCAGGGGGAGACGGCCTTCTCTAACACAGCTCTTCAAGCGATGCAGCTCTCTTTATTTGGAGGAATCTGAGTTATATAAACCTTGGGCAAGATGATAGGGGTTTGGGGTGAGTGAACATCATTGGCTGGGGCTGAGGCGCTGGGAATGCTTCACTTGCATGGAGAGGAATTCCAGGTGCTAGACTATGTGACTACCTTGAGAATTGCCAGGTCAGGACTACATTCTCCAGGAGTGCAGGGAGGGAGCAATCCTTCCTCCTGTCAGGCTCAAACTCACTCAAGCTCCAGGCAGTTTTCTCCAGTTGTACAGTCCCTGTGCCGTGATGTCTCTCTGTCTCTGTCTCTGTCTCTGTCTCTCTGTCTGTCTCTGTCTCTGTGTCTCTGTCTTTCTCTGTCTTTGTTTCTCTCTCTGTGTCTCTGTCTCTGTTTCTGTCTGTCTCTGTCTGTGTCTCTCTGTCTCTCTCTGTCTTTGTCTCTGTTTCTGTCTCTGTCTCTCTCTCTCTCTCTCTCTGTCTCTCTCTCTCTCTCTCTCTCTCTCTCTCTCTCTCTCTCTGTGTGTGTGTGTGTGACTGGCACATGTGTACATACCATGGCAGGGATGTGAATGTCACAGGACGGCCTGAGGATGAAGATTCTCTCCTTTTACCTCCTGAGTCCCAGGGGTCATACTCAGGTCATCAGGCCTATACTTGTTGGGACAACTCCTAGGCCGTACTATATTTCTTATTAGAGATCACTATGTTAAAAAATGAAGAGGAAATGGAATGATCTTACCATACTGGCATGAGGTGGGTGTTACTGAATTCACTCATCCTGGTCTATAAACTTCCCAGAGCACGTCCAGACATGGCTTGTGCTGAACTCCCAGACCAAAGAGAGACAAGTCAGCCCTTGCCCCGGGGGGTGGGGTACAGCCATCAAAAGGTTTGCCAAGTACGTGAATTGACATGACAAAATGTTTGCAACAAAACCTGACACAGTTGGCCATCTGTATCTGTGCGTTTAGCATTTGTAGATTGAATGTATCTCAGACGAAGGATATGTGGGAAATAACTATGCCTGTGTCAAATATAGATAGATCCCTGCCCTCGTATCCCCCAAATAGATGTAAGAAAGTCTTTGCATGGTGTTTGTATTGTATCAGGTGTCATAAACAGTGAAGAGATTATTTAAAGCTCCTGGGGGAATGCGTGCTTGTCATATGTAAACACTGGAGCACCCACGGATGTGGTTACCTGTAGAGGGGCCTGGAACCATACCAAAGAACGGCTGGACAAAAATCAGGCTACAGGGCACACCCCTCCTTGCAGTTTTGGGGGTGTAAAAAAACACCAGAATTTAAGGCTGTGGAAATCACTTAATTGGTAAAACATGTACTTTGCAAACCCTACATTTAGTCCCCAGAACCCATGTAAAATTCCCAGACATGGTGGTGAGCTCTTGTAACCACAGCACTGGGAGCAGAGGCAGGAAGATGCCCAGTGCTCATCAACCAGGCAGCTGTCCTAATCAGTAAGTCAAGGTTGAGTGAGAGGCAGTCTCAAAAAGCAAGATATGTTGAGGCCGGGGAGGTGGCTCAGTGGTTAGGAACACTTGCTGCTCTTGCAGAGGACCAGAGTTCAGTGCTTAGTGCCTGTATTGGGAGGCTCATACTGACTGCCTGTAACTCTAACTCCACGGGTCTGATGCCCTCTGTTGGCCTCCATAGGTTCCTGCAAACAGGTGGCATATACACACTCAGACAAATAAAAATAATCTTAAAAGTGATAGGGTGAGGAATGACAGAGGAAGACATGATGCTAACCTTTGGCTTACACGTGTGTTTCTCTGTGGTCTCTTTAGTTCCTGCCTTGGCTTCCTTCCACAATGGACTATAATCCATAAACCAGACAAGCCCTTTCCTAAGTTGGTTTTGGACTATGTTTTATCATGGTGGCAGGAAGCAAACTGGCACAGCAGGTGTATCCAACCTTTTGGCATTGTAATGTGATGTTGCCATCTGTGGAGTCCTTTTCCAAGAATCACACACTTGAGTAGTGGTGTATGTGTGTCTGCGGGGGCGGGGTACATATGTCTTAGTGTGTGTGCAAATGTAGAGATTAAGTTTAAGTGTCTTCCTCACTCTCTGCCTTATATTTTGGTGACATGATCTCTCATTGAATCTGAAGCTATCTGATTTAGCCAGGCTGGCTGAATCCACTTAGATTCCTACATGCATGCATACGCATACCCAGATACACACACATACACAAACGTACATACATGTACATGTACACACAAAATAAATGTGAAAACAAATGTAAATATTATGTTTTAAATTTAACTATTTAATATTTAACTTTTACCAAGTGGGGTAGAGGTGGAAGAGCTGTAGGCAGGGAGAAAAGCCGGCTAGGCCTTTGTCTCAGATCAAAAGGGTGAGGAGAAAGCCAGAAGTGTGCCACCTTCATTCACCTGTCCTGAGGAATCCACTAGCTACTCCTCTCGAGGGATTCAAAGCACCTGCTCTGTAACACGTAGCTTTTTATCTGGGTGCTGGAATTAAGTCATGGTTAAATGGCCCTGAGCCATCTCCCCAGCCACACGGTCATATTTAAATTTGTTTTTATGTGTGTGTGTGTGTGTGTGTGTGTGTATGTATGCTTACTTGTGTGTATACATACATGAGCGTGTATGCATATGTATAGGTGTGAATGTGTGTGTGTGCATAGGTCAGAGGGCAACTTGTGGGAGTCAGTTCTACACTTTAACTGTGTGAGTTCTGGGGACCCAACTCTGTCACCACCTAGGAGATTTGTTCTGGTCCATTTTCTCTTCCTATTAGGGGATTAAAGGGCAGGAAAAAAACCCTCTGTTACAGAGGGCAATATATATGCCTTATTAAAGGTATACTTGGAGAAAGACTCCCCGCATAGCAAAGAGGGGACAAGTCCTTTCTCCCCTGGCTGTTTGGAATGGCCCCCTTCTTGTAATTTATGATTGGTCAGTTTCCAGTGGTTCTCAACGTGCCTAATATTGCCACACTTTAGTACACTTCCTCATGCTATGGTGACCGCCCCCCAACCATAAAATTATTTCATTGTTACTTCATAACTGCAATTTTGCTAGTGTCATGAATCGTAATGTGAATATCTGACATGCAGGGTCTCTGATATGTGACCCTTCTTGGGGTTGAGACCCACAGGTTGAGAACCTCTGGTTTAGACTAAGACAGGGAAGTTTATAAAGTCCACAGCTTTGGGTAAACACATGGAGGTTTGCCTTGAGTGTGTCTGGCCAGCCTGGACCAGTCAGCCGAAAGTGGGGGAGTAGGTGGCAGAGCTGCAGGCAGGAATAAAAGCTTGCTGGGCCTTTGTTTCAGCTCAGAAGGGCGAGGAGGAAGCCAGAAGCATGTCATCTTTACTCATCTATTTGTGACTTCTTTTTCTGTCTGCCATCAAGGATTTGTCTGGCTCCTAGTTCTTCAACTCGGGGTGTCAGGCTTGTAGCAAGTGCCTTCGCTCTCTGAGCTGTCTTGCAACCCCCACATCATAAGATTTTAAGTAGGTTGATAATGCTGTTTGGGGCTCCCTTCCCTCTACTCTGTGGGTCGTGGGTTGGACACTCGTAGACAGGGTCCTGCAGGGCTTCTGAGGCACAGACCCTTGGCGGAGAGCATCTGAGTTCTCTGTTCCTGAACCGTGTGGGCTACCTGCGCTAGTGTTTCCCCAGGGAGCTAAGGTGGCTTAATCTGAGGCTACAGCCATGTTCCAAGAAAGGCCCGGCCCCTTCTCGGAAGGAAGGAGGAGAAGAGAGCAGCATGCAGGCCTTGAGAGCAGCTGGGCTGAGCAGAGAGGTCAGGTGAGGGGAGCAGACACTGCCGGGAAGAACATATTGATTTCCTCCTTTTAAAGCTGGCCTGGAGTCATCCGTAATGTGTTCTCCCGAGGCTGACAATACCCATCCCTGTCACTGTCAGGGAAATGGATCTCTAGCACTCTCAAGCAGAGAGCAAACACTTTGCTGGGGATGTGCAAAGAGTGTTTTTCCCCCCCAGATACTTTCTGGGGGTGACAGGATGGTAAGATGCACCGGCTTAGCCATTTGGATACACCATCTATGGGACATCGTTTGTGAGCAGCTGCTGCACAGGGGACGATGTGTTGATTGGTGAGGCACACGGAAGACTATGGGAGCCTGGAGGTGCAAGGGCTTAGGAGAGACAGCATGGGGGTCTCAGAACAGGAATGACCTTGAAGAATCATGGTACAAGAACCCCATGGCCCCCTACCTGGCTAAGGGGCTCCTGGCAGGGAGCTAGTGGGAACCTGATGTGCCTGGATCCAGAGTAAAGAGGTTGCAGAGCTGAGCTGAAGCAGCCCTGGGGCCAGCCCAGGTGTGTATCAAAAAGCCCTGGAGATAGAAGGTGTGGTGTAGCCTCCTGATCAGCCAGGGCGCCTGTGTGGGGGTGGGGGTTAAGGGGGGGCTGGAATTAGATGAAGGGACCCAGGCTGGATTGCTGCTTTGTCTCCTGGATACTTGTCTTGAGGCTCTTTCAGCCCCACGTGAGAGGCTCCAGGCCCAGTGCCCTGGCCAGTCAGATTGCCTTGAGGCTGGCACATGTCAGTCAGGAACTGCCACACAGGATGCCACAAAGAGTCACTTATTCGTTTGTCTTCTGCAGGACCATCAATAGCAAGGCCTACTGAGTAACAATCCATGGCCGTGGAGAGTTTGGCTCCCATTGCTGTGACAAATACCTGCGGCAGTCAGATTTAAAGGAGGGGTCGGGCTGGGATGATGACTCAGTTGGTAAAGTGTTTACTTGGCAAGTGTGAAGGCCAGAGTTCGGATCCCCAGGACTGACATAAACACTGGGTGGGCATATTGGCCTGCCTATGATTCTGATGTTTGGAGGGCAGGAACAGGGTGTATCAGTTACTTTTTGTGGCCGTGATTTCAACACCATGGAAGAAAGACTTTTATTTGGGCCCATGGTTCCAAAAGGAGAGTCCGTAACTGTTAGGGAGGCATGTC
Organism: Acomys minous; assembly: GCF_964271855.1. NCBI lineage: Eukaryota > Metazoa > Chordata > Mammalia > Rodentia > Muridae > Acomys > Acomys minous. Next base: position 58,705,204 of record NC_140495.1, read on the forward strand.
AGCACGTGGCTGGAGTGGCCAACCGAGAGAGATCACATCTTTAACCGCAAGCACCAAGCAGAGAGGACAAACCAGGAGTGGGGTAAGACTATAAAGCCTGCCCCATGGTGGGGTGGGGCTCTGAGCCTGGAGCCTGTGAGCCGTTCCTGGGGAGATATAAAGTGCATATGTCTGCTTGCCCCAGATAGTGAACCCATGACAGACCGGAGTCCAAACTGGTGAACCAGTGTGTTTACTGGGCTCACTTATGGAAGCGTGGGTGACTCACGTCAGCTGCATCGCTGAAGAGCCCACCCAGTATGGGCGACCATTCAGCAAAGCTGCAGTCCTGGAGTTCTCTGACGGACTTTCAGGCAGTTTGGCAGGGAGGAGGCTCTTCCCTGGGCAGCTCAGCTGGTGGGTCTCCCGCTCCCAGAAGTTGTTCATTTCTTCCATAGCCTTGTGGGGTGGAGGCAGAGAAGGTGGGGGTGGGGGTGGGCTTGTGAACCTGCCTCAAAGCCCGGTTTTCCAGTTGGTGAGACTCATCCAAAGCTCCCACTTGAGGTAACCAACAGTTCCAAAGAGGGCAGAGGTTTCTATTTTTGGCTGTTATTCCCGTTCTGGAGCAAAATTAGGTGGGCACATGAATCCTCACCCTTGGAGAGGGGGGAGCAGGCATGGCCACTCATGGTGGGCAGAGCTGTCTGGAAGCCAACTGTGTGTTGGCTAGGAGAGGTGGACGGTGGAAGGGATGAGCATTACCACTTCTACATGATGAGTCAATTCACGTGGCGACGGCTTGTTCCCAAAGGGCAGAAAGTTTGATGACCCAGGACACACAGAGACCTTTCCTGCTCAGTCCTGAAACCTGGCATCCTTGTAGCATAAAAGAGTGGGTATCATTCCTCGGGGGGGGGGGGGAGGCACAGCTAGAGGCACTGGGCCTCATTCTGTTCTCCTGGAAGCACAACCACAGTCCAGTGCTGACCAGTGACACTCGTGTGTTATAGAAGAGAGAAGACGTAGCTACAGCAGGGTGCAGCCAGCTGCTCTTATTCCTCAGTGAATCAGGCATGGTAACATCCTTCCGGCTCCATGAGTGGGGAAAGTGCTCGTCGTACAAGCATGAAGCTCTGCGTTCAGATCCCCAACCCTGATGTAAAAACTGGCCATGGCAACCTGCCTCTGTAACCTACTGTGGTGGGTGCAGAGGCAGGAGGATCCCTGGGACTTGATGATCTCATCTGTCTGGTCAGTGAGCTGGAGAGTGACAGAGACAGACATTATTGCTGACCTCTGATCTTCATATAGACACGCACACAAACATGCGCACACACAGCCATGTACACATGCATCCTCCTTGTCCCAGAAGGGACAAACAGTAACTGAAGAAGCTACTACCAGTGTGGACAAGAGTCAGAGACACAAGGGCTTTCCGCCTACTCCCTCCTCTTACTTAGGCTTATATCAGAACCATAGCCCCTGCCTTGTCTAAAGGAATTAGTGCTGCCCAGAGCCATCCACAGGCTCCAACGAGGCTTTTTCTAATGGGAAAACATGTTCATTTGCCTAAATGAATCAAATCCATTCCTTTCCCATCCATATTTCATGGACTTCCTCTCTGCGTAATTTAATTATCATTGTTGTTAGTGTTAATGCCCCAGTTGGAATAGCTTGGCTCCCTAGACCTCCAGTGCCTGGTACTTCAGCGAGGGGCCCTGGGGAGGAGCTGAGAGAATAAAACCGTCTCTATGGCAACACAATCCTATAATATTTCCTAGTGATCTATTGCTGTAATCTTGAGGATTCAGAGTGTATTGCCAGCATTAATAAATAAGTCTAAATAACACTCTGGTGAGACTGATATTATTCTATCCATTTTACTGATGAATAAACAACACAGGAGGGCTAAATGCCAGGCGGCCTTGGAGGGAGGGGGAGAAGGCAGTGAGGCATGTGTGCTGTGTGCAGGGAGCTCCCCACACCCCTGCTGGGGGAGGGGCCTGGGTCAGGTGCCAGGGATTCTCAAGACAGGGCTTTTTTTGTTTTGTTTTGTTTTGCTTCTGTTTTTCGAGACAGAGTTTCTCTGTGTAGCCCTGGCTATCCTGGACTTGGTTGGTAGACCAGGCTGGCCTTGAACTCACAGCAGTCCGCTTGCCTCTGCCTCCCAAGTGCTGGGATTAAAGGCGTGCGCCACCACCCCTGGCTCAAGACTGGTTTTTGGATGTGGAGAACAAGAGACGGCAGGCAGCAGGTGAGCTCTGTGGTGGATGGGGCTGGAGGAGCAAGCACCGTGCCAGCTTTTCCAGCCGCGTGCCTACGCGTTATCGTTTGACCTCCCCGTTCAAGAACTTGTGCCACACTGCATCTTGTCACTGTTGTGTGAGCCATGGGTCCTGCATGGCTCAGTGGCTGCTTGCCTGTCCTCCTGCCTCAGCCTTTGT